>NC_084837.1:104325244-104640461 GCF_033115175.1 Lepus europaeus
AAGGATTCGTCATCACAAAACCCAACACCCAGAGCGCAGGTAAATGTCTGCTTCCTTGGCCCCTGCCTGCTCTCTCCCACCTCCCCTAGCCACCCCACAGTGAGAAATCTGATTATCAAAGCAAATTATGACACTTTTCACAGCATACATTTTGGTGAAAATTAATGCAGAATTGCCCAAAGTGTTATATGGCTTTGAACAAAAACAATCTGGCTCACAAGTCTATAAGGTTTTCATTTTTTGTAGACTAGAACAGGAAGCATGGACCAATGAAAGCATCAAATTTGGGCAAGAGAAGAGACAACACAGAATTCTGGAGGGTCTCACACGTTCACTCTGCCAGGAAGGCAGTGAGAGACCACCGGCCAAGGGGCTGGAAATTGGAAGAAGGAGTTCTGCTTGTTTTTCTGAGTCGGTTTCCTTATCTGTCATGGGCTACATGACAGGCAACCACTGCAACCTTCCACCTGTTGTCACCTCAAGTCCCTTCTGTCTGTTTCTGATTTTTGCAGAGTCATGGCACTGCCTAATGCCCTCTGCCCCCAGACACGATTTCTAACATGAAGGTGCACGGTACTTTTCTGCTTCTACTTTGGACACAGCAGGGACGCAAGTGCAGCGCTGTGAGGGCCAACAATTAAGCAGCTCCAAGCCCAGCTCCCACTGTGCGTGGCTGACATCCATAGGTGGCGGTGGGGTACAGTGGGCCAGATCCCAGAGTGCTGCAAAACCAATGGGTGGGCCAGCGCCGTGGCTCAACAGGCTAATCCTCCGCCCTGTGGCACCAGCACACCGGGTTCTAGTCCCAGTCGGGGCGCCGGATTCTGTCCCGGTTGCCCCTCTTCCAGGCCAGCTCTCTGCTGTGGCCCAGGAAGGCAGTGGAGGATGGCCCAAGTGCTTGGGCCCTGCACCCCATGGGAGACCAGGATAAGCACCTGGCTCCTGCCTTTGGATCAGCACAGTGCACCAGCTGCAGCACGCCGGCCACGGCGGCCATTGGAGGGTGAACCAACGGCAAAAGGAAGACCTTTCTCTCTCTCTCTGTCTCTCTCTCTCTCACTGTCCACTCTGCCTGTAAAAAAAAATAACCAAAAAACAAAAAACAAAACAAAAAACAATGGGTGACACACCCCAGAGTGCCCACAGCCGAGTGCTCCGTCACCCTGTGACCGGGCCATTTGCGCTTGGTTTTCCTCCTGATCGTGAGTCAGGGGACAGACGCTAAGCTCCCACTGTGCACGTAAGAGACGCTCACTGAGTGTTAGATGACGGAAGGTATTCAGAAATCCAGAGGTGACTCCAGCTCTCCGACAACCACATGTGAGTTTAAATCCACACTCCCCTTCTGCAGCCTCGGCTCCACTCTGCCCGCATCACGGGCTGCTCGACGCTCAGGGGAATGGGAAGCTAAGTGTGGCTCGGCCTGGCCTTAGTCCACACCTGTGAGGGCAGGGTCTAGTCCTCGCCTGAAGGCACCCTAGCGGGTCCTGAGCTTCATCTGAGGATACGCCACAGTGATGATGCCGGCCACCGAGGACACGAGCCCCCCGAGCCCGATGATGCCTGCGTTGGACTTATAGATCCCCAGCTGGTCCAGGGGGATCAGGATGTCACAGAAGTTCTTCACCGTGTCGAGGAGCAGGGGCGGGTGGCGCTTCAGGGACCGGAATAGGAGGAGGAGGAAGGACTGCAGCCACTCTGTCTCCTCGTCCGCCACGCTGTACGCAGGGGGGTCCCGGGAGGACGATTCCTTCCTCCTGGCTCTGTCGCGTGCCACCCGCCCCATCTGCAGGGAGATTTCATACACGTCCCTGACCAGGCTCAGCAGGAGGAAACAGCAGTAGTGGCGGGCGGCCCGTCGTCGCCACGTGTCTTTGTTGATGCCGGAGGCAAGACCTACGCTCTTCACCCAGAGGACAGTGTCACAGACGAAGTAAATCACGCGGTTCAGGTTGGCTAACGTCAGGCACAGGCGAGGCACTGGGTCGGTGGCCCGGATGCTCTGCTCGGTCGCCTGGACAGCGTGTACCACGTTGCCGAGCCTGAACCCTGCAGGGAGAATCCACATGATTAACGGTTATCCATCAATACACAGTGTGAAGGCAGAAGCCCTGGATCGGGGTGAGGAGTCGGCACTGAGCAGTTTTTTCCCCCTATAATTTTTGTTTACTTGAAAAGCAGAGAGACAGGCAGAAAGGGAGATCTTCCTTATACTGGTGCACCCCCAAATGCCTGTAACAGCCAGCGTGGGGCCACGCTGATTCCAGGAACTTGAAACTCTGTCTGGGTCTCCCACGTGGCTGGCAGGGACCCGACAACCTGAATCATCTGCTGCCTCCAGGAAGCACTGGCAGGAACCTGGCCGGGAAGCAGAGTCGCCGGGACCCGGATCAGGCACGCCAGGGGGGACGCGAGAGTCCCAAGCTGCCACGCTGAGTGCCTGCTGGTGTTTTAATGACTGCTGTTCATTTAAGGCTCAGCCTTTGCTCAGGGAAGGAGAACAGCCGGGTACATCAGGTACCCCGACAACGATCCTGGAAAGCATAAAGATTAATTACATTAATCTTCTCCAGCCCCTCTGGCCCTCGGGGCTGGGATGGAGCACACTCACGCCGAGGTCGGTCACCCCCAGGCCATGCTTCTCCAGGAGAAAGGTGCTGTGACACGAAGCCTGGGTGCCATCTGTCCCTGGGGGTGTGGCGTCTTGCATTTCATTTACTTTCCAGACAAAAGATTGCCTTATTTTTTTTGACAGGCAGAGTGGACAGTGAGAGAGAGAGAGAGAGACAGAGAGAAAGGTTTTCCTTTACTGTTGGTTCACCCCCAAATGGCCGCTGCAGCTGGTGTGCTGTGGCCAGCACACCACGCTGATCCGAAGCCAGGAGCCAGGTGCTTCCTCCTGGTCTTCCATGTGGGTGCAGGGCCCAAGCACTTGGGCCATCCTCCACTGCACTCCCGGGCCACAGCAGAGAGCTGGCCTGGAAGAGGGGCAACCGGGACAGAATCTGGCGCCCCGACCGGGACTAGAACCCGGAGTGCCGGCGCTGCAGGTGGAGGATTAGCCTATTGAGCCGCGGCACTGGCCAAAGATTGCCTTTTAAAATAACACCACTATCGTCTTGCGGTTTATTTAGTCCAGCTTCCTCTTGGCTCCACACTACTACTTCTGGACAAAGTGGAGGAACAGGTGTTGGCCCTGGTGGTTAAGACACACACCCGACACTGGACTACCTGGGTTTGCCTCCTGGCTCCGTTCATGACTCCACTTTACTGCTAGTGTAGACCTAGAGGCAGCAGTGATGGCTCGAGCATTTGGGTCCCTGCCGCCCACGTGGGAGGCCTGGATGGAGTTCCTGGCCCCCAGCTTTGGCCTGGCCAAGGTCTAGTTACTGTGCGCATTTTGGGGAGTGAACCTGCAGATGGGAGCTGTTTCTGTCTCTTTCTGCTTCTCAAAGGAAAAAAAAAAAAAGTCACACACAAAGTAGAGACAGCAGGACTCAGTAGACAGGACAATTAATGATATTGTCGGCTTACATCTTAGGCTCAGTATGTGCTCAAAAGCAGTCACTTTCAGAAAACTTATAACCTCACAAGAGTGCCTTGCATTCATTCTTCTACTGCAAGTAACACAAAAGAGGATATGGTTTCTGGGTTCCAGCTCTGGCTATACCGCTAACTGAAGGACATTGGATAAGCCCCTTCTGGATCTCAGGGTGACCTCTAAAAGATGTCTGAGGGGCCAGTTAAGTGCCGGCCAGTTAAGCCACCACTTGCATGGAGTGCCAGTTCAAGTCCCGGCTGCTCCACTTACAATCCAGCTCCCAAGATGGCCCAAGTTCTGGGTCCCTGCTACCCATGCGGGAGAACTTAATGAAATTCCTGCCTCCTGGCTTTGGCCTGCCCCAGCTCCAGCTGATGCAGCCATTTGAGGAGTGAATCAGCAGGTGGAAAAGATTTTTTTTTTCTCTTGCTCTCTGTCCCCCTCTCCTTGTCACTTTGTCATTCAAACAAAAAAAAGTCAATCTTAAAAATCTATGACAGAATTTCTAACCTTGGCCTTCAAAGCCACCAAAGAAAAGCTCACGCCACCCTTCCCATTTCTCTCTTTGACAACCTGAAGCTCCCTTCCCTGTAAGACCAGCTGGTCTGACACTGGTTCAGCAACAACAGGGTGCTCGCCACCCTCCCTAGCCTGAACTAGAGGCACCCACCCTCCTCCATCTTTCCAACCACACCTCAAGCTCCACTCTTGCAAAACACCTCTCTCTTCCTCAAGCCCAGCCAACATGTTCCGCCCTAAACCTCTCATCACCATCACAGCGTGACTTCCTCTCTAGAGCCCAGGACTGCGCCTAGATGAAGCAGGTGCATAGGAACAACGGATGGACGTGCCCGGGGACACCTGCTTCTCGTCACAGCGAAGACTCAGGCGTGCAATTGCTACGACAGCATGGGACTTCCCAGGCTGATTTACTGCTGGAGTGAATGAAGTGAGCACGAGACCCCACCTTCGCTTTGCGCCTTTGACCTGAAAACCCCACAAACGGCTAAGAAAAACGCTGCCCAAGGGAAGAAAGGGGAAAGGCAGGTGGTCTGGGACTTAGCTACTCTGTTCTTCTACAGGGCAACAGGGTTCACGAGAGCAGAAGCTCAGGAATCGGATGATTCTGGGAGCAGTGTGACCTAATACTTCCCGTGCCCCTGGTTACAATGGCGTGGGGAGACGTGGTGTCGCCCCAAACACAGACACGGAGGGTGGTGCGAGAACGGTGTGCTGCAGGACACCCGCATTTTGGGTCTGGTGGCTGCGCTGGCCGACCACACCGCCAAGCCCGACTGCCTGGAGAGCGGTGAGCTGTAGGGGCTGAGGGTTTGAAGCCGACAGCCGCTGCCCTCCGCGAGACAGGGTACTTACATTTACGGCCAGTGCTCACACTGGACTCCAGTTTCTTGAGCTTCGTGACCACCTCCTCTTTGCCAGCCTTAGGCTCTAACAAATATGTAAGCAACATGCATGTGTACTGAGTGGCTCTGCAACGGAAAACAACACGGGGAGAATGATTGACAAATCAAATAAAGCTGGAGTCGGCAAGGAGGGGAAGAGAAACGTATCTTGCTAAAGGCAACGTTTCTAAGACAATTGCTCGCATGGCAGCTCTTACGAGAGCAAAATTCTGCCACAGGGATTCCACAGGTGGGCAGAGGGTAGAATACGAGATGGAAATGCGACACACAGGTTATGAAAGAGAACTCTGCGATCATGCAATGAATAGCCCTCCAGGAGGCTGGCACTGAGAAACGCCACGGTCAAGGTAAGAAAGTGAGCCGAAGTCTGCTGGTGTTAAGGGACCCATAGTCTGCATTTTCTCCAGGGTACTTTTCAAATTTCTAAAACGAACTTTTCTGCCATGTAGTTAACCTACTCTTTATGTGACAGAACACAAACTCAAGCCAGAACCAAAGCAAAAGTCCACAGTTGGGGGGCTGGCGCTGTAGTGTAGCAGGTAAAGCTGCCACCTGCAGTGCTGGCATCCCATAGGGGCGCCAGTTGGAGACCCGGCTGCTCCACTTTCAATCCAGCTCTCTGCTGTGGCCTGGGCAAGCAGTAGAAGATGGCCCAAGTCCTTGGGTCCTGTTTAATGATGCTATCTATTCAAAAAAGTGATGACTGCCCTGTCTGTAATGATGACTCACTGATAAATGCAATAAATGAGGAATTTTAGAACACAAACACCCCAATGCTTTTGGCAGTGCATTTAATAAAGCACCTGCTTCCTACTGTCCTGTGACTGCATTGAATCTCTTTATGCTGTAAATTTTATTTTCAATAAAAACATGGCACATTTTCCAAAGTGGTGAACCTAATGTTGGGCATGAAGTAAAATGAGAAGACAGGAATCAGAAACAATTTAAAAAAGAAATCTTCCTAGCTTGATGGCTCAAGCTGGGCACGGCACTGCACCTCTCTCTTTAAAAAATTATTTACTCTCATTTTATTCGAAACGCAATGAGTCAGAGAGCTTCCATCTGCTGGTTCATTCTCCAAATGCTGCAACATCCCGGGTGGGAAAAGCCCAAAGCCAGGGGCCCTGAATTTCATCTGGGTGCACAGCAGCAGGGAGCTGGATCAGAAGCAGAGCAGCCAGGACTCGAACCAGGCACCCTGAAACAGGACACAGACCTCCCAAGGGGTGACTCACCCACTGCACCAAACAGCTGCCCCCGCCCCTCCCTTTCTCGGAGCTCATCTAGCAACAGGAGTGGGTCCCAAAGCAAGGCATTATTTTACAAATGCCAGTTTGTTCACAGAGGTTATACATATAATAAAGACGGTTGGCATAGGAAAGCTAGAAATCTCAGATCTTGCTGAATAAGTATGGGAGTACTTCAAAACATTGTTGGAAACATGGGATTAAAATATAAGCTCATGGGGCAGGTGCTGTAGGCTGACAGTTAAGATGCCCACAACCCATACTGGAGCACTTAGGTTCCGTAATGGGCTCTGGCCTTGAACTCCATCTTCCTGCTAATGTAGACCCTGGGAGGCAGCAGTGATGGCCAGGTTTCTAGACTGAATTTCAGCTCCCACCTGAGCCAGCTGTTGAGGGTATTTAGGGAGTGAACCAGTGGATGAGAGTGTATGTTCTCTCTCTCACTCTCTCTCAAATAAATAAATTTTAAAATAAAACATGTTTTATTTTGGTGCAAAAAATTTTGATTTCCATGCATATAGTTGTTTTTCATAATATGCATTTTCAACAAACTTTTTTTTTTAAAGATTGATTTTATTTATTTGAAAGATAGAGTTACAGAGAGACAGGGAGAGAGAGATTTTCCATCCACTGGTTTATTCCCCAAATGGCCACAATGGCCAGGGCTGGGCCGGGTCAAAATCCAGGAGCTTCCTCCAGGTCTCCCACATGGGTCCAGGGGCCAAAGTACTTGGGCCATTTTCCACTGCTCTCTCAGGTGCAGGGAGCTGGATTGGAAGTGGAACAGCCAGGGCTTGAACTGGTGCCCGTGTGGGATGCTGGCACTGCAGGCAGCTGCTTAACCGGCTACACCACAGCACCAGCTCCTCAACAAACTTCTGGAAGAGCCTGTATGGGCATGAATCTCAATATATTTTTGCACCAAAATAAATCTGTCTTTGGACAAATGGAATTACCATTTTCTACGAACTTTCTAAAGATCCTCTTGGACAAGCCTTGCAAGGCACTTTCTGGGTACACTGGGCCAATGACGCCTGTACAGGATGCAGCCACTCTGAAAATCTAACAAATGAATCGGAGAGGGGGCACGGCTTGGTTAAGAGGTGTGCATTGGGGTGGACCGTGTGAACTGGAACAGTGCGGCTCTGCCACTTGGTATCTATCAACCTCCTGCTTCTGTTTGCCCATCTGTGAAATGGGGACTTCAGAGCATCTACCGCATAGGGCTGTGATGAGGGTTAAATGACCGCAAGACACTGAGAACATTCTTGGCTTCCAAGTGGCTCCCAAGCCTCCCCCCGCCCCCCGGGGTGGGGGTGGGGCTGTTCTTACTGGACTCTTTGTATTTGTACACCAGAGGGGAAGGTACAATCGCAACAGTAGCTGTTTTTCTTCCCCAAGCAGATCACCCACATCTCCAGGAGGCACATCCTGAACCGGTGTCCGGATTAAAGCCACCATCTCCGACAAGCGAGGGGCTGCGAGTCCTTTCGGGACAGACACTACCTGTTCCCCGGTCTACAGCGCTGTTCCACATGCGGGTCGGCACCAGACAGACCGGACACCATGCAGTGTCAAGACAGGAATCAAACTGTCTCCCCAGCTGCTTGCACCCTCGGGGTGGAGTGCTGCCTCGGCCAGCTCGAAGGGAAAGCCCTCCGCGGACCGGGGGGCGGAGGGCGCCCCGAGAGGATCGGCCCGGCCCCACGGAACACGGGCCGAGGCGGGGCGCGAGCGTCGAACTCCCTCCGCGGCCCTTCGACTCGCCGACGTTCGCCGCCTTCTCCTCGGGGTGCCCGGGAGCGCGGGAGCCGCGCAAGGGCTAGGGGCGAGAAGGGCACCGGGCTCACCTGAAGAGGCGGTCCCGGCCCTGCGTCTGGTTGGTGAAGCGGGTGAAGGCGTCCATGGCAGCCAGCCCACGGCCGCGCGTCCCAGCGCGCTCGCTCGCGGGTCCTCCGGGGCGCCCCGGTCCCGGGGGGAAAGTCGGTCTCGCGACGAGGGCAAGGTGGGCGGGGCCCGCATCGCTCCGCCCACGTGGGCGTGGCCGCGCCTGCCGGAGGGCGGTGGGCGGGCTTCCGGGCGGGACCGGAAGTGGTGGTTACTAAGGCGACGCCAAGCCGCCGGCTCTGGTCGGCCAGACTTGGGCTTCGGAGGCTGGGCTGCGGCGTTTCCCGCGGGTGTCCTGGGGAGGGGTCTTCCAGAGGACGCTGCGAGGGGGCTGCCTCCTCAGCCTCCGGCGTGTCCCGCGGAGCCCAGCACCCGGGACCGCAGGTGGGTTCCGAGTGGTCCCTTCATCCCGAGAACTTTCCTGAGCTTTTACTCCGGACTTGAGCAGTTCCCCAGTGGTTAGAGTTCAGGGAGTGCGAACCTAGCTTGAGAACGGGCTAAGGACAGAGTTTTCCATGAAGAAAGCCGAAAGGCTGAACCCTGAAAGTTGATGTTACCCGAGAAAAGCCCCCTAAGGCCAGCGCGAGGATATGTAGGTCTGTAATCTACTTTGGAGTTAATTTTTGCACGTGGTACAAGGTATGGCTCAGAGCTCATTTTTTCCCATATGGATGATCCCAGCACTATTTGTTAAAAAAAAAAAAAATTATCCGTATCCTTTTCCCACTAAATCATCTTGGCATATTTGTCAAAAATAAGATGTCCGTATACTTATGTATCTAAATCTCAACTCTGGTTTTATAGATGTTCATTTTGTAACCAGTGCCACATTGTCTGCATTATTGTGGCTTTACAATAAATCTTTTAAAAAAGATTTATTTATTTGAGAGGCTGAGTTACAGACAGAGAAAGGGAGAGACAGAGAGAAAGGTCTTCCATCCGCTGGTTCACTCCCCACATGGGCCCAACGGTCGGAGCTTAACCGATCCAGAGCCAGGAGCCAGGAGTCTCTTCTGGGTCTCCCACATGGGTGCAGGGGCCCAAGGACTTGGGCCACCTTCCACTACTTTCCCAGGCCATAACAGAGAGCTGGACCGGAAGTGGAGCAGCCGGGACTAGAACCAACGCCTATATGGGATACTGGTGCCTGGTATCAAGAGTACTGAGTAATAGGATCACACAGCACCTATCAAACTGGTTGCTTTCATTCAGCAATTCAGTCGCGGAGATTCATCCATATTGTTGTGTGTAGCAATAGTTTTTTCCCTTTCTATTACTGAGTAGACTTGTATTATCTGAATATACCACAGCTTGTTTATCTGTCCCACTTGGGGCAGCTGCTGTGAATATTTGTGGACAGGCTTTTGTGTGAGCCTAAGCTCTCGTACTCCTAGGAGTGAGATTGCTGGGCCATGTGCTAAGTACATGTTTAACCTCATAGGACATTGTCGAATCCTTTTCCTGAGTAGCCGTACTGCTTCATGTTTGCAAAAGCAGTGTATGGGCGGTCCGTTGCTATGTGTCTTCACCAGGGCTTAGTATTATCAGTACTTTTAAAATTGTAACCCTTCTACTAGTTATGGAATAGTGACCCATGGCCTATTAACGAGTGTATTGTTTATTGTCTTAAAAGTTGAGATTTTATATACTTCTAAACATCTTTGTTATTGATTTCTAAAATCTGTTGTCAAGAGAGAACATATTTTGTATGACTTAAATTCTGTTAAATTTATAGCCCAGAGTATGGTTTGCTAAATGCTTCCAAAGGACTTGTTGGTGGGTGGGATGTAGCTGTCAATCAAATCAAAGTAGTTAGGAGTAGCGTTCAACTTTTTTTTTTTTAATCTTTTCTGACTTTTCTGTTCTATAAATGTCTACAGGTTCTAGAAATTATAGGCGTACTGTGCAGATAGTGTAGGTTTGGCTCCAGACCACCACAGTACAGTGTGGTAAAGTAGGAAGCAATTAAGTTACTTAGAAACAGTCTGACGTCATAGCTTCTAAAATTTGGTGAGTTCTCAGAGCAGCATTTACAGTAGGACTGTTATGTCTCACCACTGGGGCAAGATTCTTCCAGGTATGCTACCCAGTGCCTGTAAATTAAGAGGTGGGTTTTCCAGTTTGGTGATGGGGAGAGGCGTTGTTCCTGGCTGTGAGTGAGCTCGGGTTACTGTCCCCACTCATCCCGTCATACACTTCTTTCTCCATGGTCATCTCTGGTCGCACTCGTGCGGTGGCCACATGACAGATGACTCAGCAGGAGAGGGACGGGGGTGGTAGTGGGGCTTGGTAAGACATCCATGGGCCTCTTGTGGTGCGGGCCCCTGCGTCACCCCAGATCCAGCAGCTTCAGCTGTATCCCATGTTCCTTTTTTTTTTTTTACCATAACATTTGAAATTCTTTTTATATACACTATTGTATTTCTTTCTTTCTTTCTTTTTTTTTGACAGGCAGAGTGGACAGTGAGAGAGAGACAGAGAGAAAGGTCTTCCTTTTTGCCGTTGGTTCACCCTCCAATGGCCGCCACGGCCGGTGCGCTGCAGCCGGCGCACCGTGCTGATCCGATGGCAGGAGCCAGGTGCTTCTCCTAGTCTCCCATGGGGTGCAGGGCCCAAGCACTTGGGCCATCCTCCACTGCACTCCTGGGCCACAGCAGAGAGGTGGCCTGG
The DNA here is from genome assembly GCF_033115175.1 of Lepus europaeus. NCBI lineage: Eukaryota > Metazoa > Chordata > Mammalia > Lagomorpha > Leporidae > Lepus > Lepus europaeus. The sequence goes on from NC_084837.1 coordinate 104,336,014, forward strand.
AAGAGGGGCAACCGGGATAGAATCCGGAGCCCCGACCGGGACTAGAACCTGGTGTGCCAGCGCCGCAGGCGGAGGATTAGCCTACTGAGCTGTAGCACTGGCCACTACTATTGTATTTCTTAAGCACAGATTTGTCTTCTTTTCAAGTTGAACTTTATACACACATACACAGAGGGAAGCCCATCACTTTTAAGTGTTTTTATTTATTTATTTATTTATTTATTTGACAGGCAGAGTGGACAGAGAGAGAGAGAGAAAGGTCTTCCTTTTGCCGTTGGTTCACCCTCCAATGGCCGCCGCGGTAGGCGCGCTGCGGCCGGCGCACCGTGCTGATCCGGTGGCAGGAGCCAGGTGCTTATCCTGGTCTCCCATGGGGTGCAGGGCCCAAGCACTTGGGCCATCCTCCGCTGCACTCCCTGGCCACAGCAGAGAGCTGGCCTGGAAGAGGGGCGACCGGGACAGAATCCGGTGCCCCGACCGGGACTAGAACCCGGTGTGCCGGCGCTGCAAGGCGGAGGATTAGCCTAGTGAGCCGCAGTGCCGGCCTGTAAGTGTTTTTATAACTATTATTTACAGAATAATAATTTGTGGGATTTTTTTAAAAGCCAATTTTTTTTTCCATTTCTCCTCTCAGACATTTCTGGTGGCCCTGAACACTGTACCTACAAAACTCCTGGGTGGCAACAGTGGGAAGGAGAGCAGGAAACACATCAGACAGCAAGGATTGCAAGTCCATGAACCACATCCGACTGGGGATGACTGAGACGGGTGGCTTGTTGCCCGGCTGGCCCGAGTGTAGCCGTTTGTAGACAGAGAACCCTGAGAAGGCAGAGGTGAGGGAGGTGAAGGGTGAATTTCACTAGGGACAGGTAGACAGCTGCTCTGATTCGGAGACGGAGAAACACAGCATGAAGATGGCCAATTTCTCTTCTCCATCACAGCACGTGTTGTTGTGGTTGGCTTGCAAGGTTCTGCCTTCTCTAATATCCTTAGTAATACAAAGACCAAATCCTAAAAATACAGTCCCAGTCTTGTGATAGGCGAAGTGAGTGCCAGTCTCTGGAACCCCCCTCTGCTGATGTGCTGGGGGAGGCAGTGGGCTGGCTACCCGTTGCCTCCCTTTTTCCTGTCTGAGTTCCTCTGCTTGCTTTCCGGAGTCTCACTGAAGTCCCCAGGGCCACCAGCTGTGATGGCAACCCTCAAGGGAGGTCGGACTCCGAAAAGGAAGCCACCTGTTTCCGCACCAAAGGGGCCCCTGGAGGTGCCACTGCCCACGGAGAAGGACTGGCCTGAGGACCATGACGCGGATTACGTCCTCAAGGACCCGGATCAGGAGCTGGAGTCCCTGCCCCAGCCTTTTCGGATGATCAGCAAGCTGGTGACCCTTCTGTTTGAGCAGACTTGGGAAGCTATCGAGGAGAGGGATGCGCTGAGGGAAGCCGAGCGCAACCGGGTGCAGCCCACCGTGTACCCTCCTGTCGCAGAAATTCAGGTATGGAGCCCCTGTCTCTCTGCTGAGAGTTAACACCCGACCCAGGGAGGGGTCCCGACCGGGAGCCTGCACTCAACACGACAGGTGCCTTTTTCAAAGGCTCCGGGATTCAAATGGGATTTGGTAAGGGCCAGAAATGGGGTGCTCTGGTTAACGAGAGAGTATACAGAAGGCCTCAGCTGTTGATAGTTGAAGGCTCTCCCTTAAGGTATTTATTATTCCACTCTCTGGCTCGATGGTTGAGAGTCTGCCAGTGCCTTGGCTGCCATTCTTCCCACAGTGCACTATGTAAAGAAAGCACAGAGCCTGCGGGCGTGCTTAAGGCAGGTGACGAGCCAGCGCAGGAGAGCAGACACGGGCTGTTCCAGAAACCGGCACTTTTCCTCACTCACAAGATTGTTCCTGTGAATGTGCATTTATTCCCGTTGGTTTTCTCCACCTTCTTTCCCCTAAAAGTGGAATGCTGTGACTTTCCTGGTTACTGGGCCCGAGTTTTAGGTGAGCACCATGTTTGTAGGAAGAGCCCTCAACCGTCTTTGAAAAGTTAGCTTCATTACTTGAAGACCATGACAGCTGAAGGTAATTCCTTTTTTTCTTTGTTTTTGTTTTCCCAGCTCAACAAAATACCCAATTGTATGGCTATTTCCCAAGACTATCTGTTTATTGGAGGAGCCAAAGGATTCTCCATCTATAATCTGTACAATGCTAAACGAATATATGTTTGGGAGAAGTTTAAGGTTGATGTCACGTCCATCTGGGCCACGGATCTGGGGAGCGAGATGCTCATTGCTCCTGTGGATGAACTGGGTATTTGTTCTTCCTCTTCTTGTTAAACCTCACGCGCACGTGCCTGTTGAGTGTTCACTTGAATCTCCTCTCCAGGTGCGGGTGGGTCCAGGCATGGGAAGTTCTCTGGTGCCTGCTGCAGAACAAGTGTGGTGTCCTAGACCGTGTTGGGACATTGCACAGCTATAAGCCCATTGGATCTTCACCAAAGCCCTGGGAGGGAAGCACAGACTTCCATCCCTCAGACGAGGCGTCTGAGGCGTGCTGGTTAACTAACTTAGGGAGTTAACACGGAAGAAGTATTGCAGGCAGGCAGGCTTCAGAGTGGGCAACATAGCCCCAGGGTCCACACCTGTCCAGCACCCAGAAGGTGTGCCACCCGATTGAACCAGAGCTTACCTTTTCCCATAGCGTGAGGATGAAGCAGGCCTTCATGGGGTATGGTGTAGAAAACCGTAGACATTGTCCTGGGTAGATGGGCTGTCATGCTTAGCTGCCCCCAAAAGCTTGTCCTTATGTTTGAGAATCTAAACTACTGCTCCTCCATATGGGGAGCTTGTCTGCTTCGTGGGAGATGGGAAGGCAAGGGTCAGCGTTGGCCAGGAAGTCAGGGAGCTGACCCTGTGACGGTGGGCCATGTGGAGCCGGAAGCACTTGCTCACCTTGAGAACTCTGCAGGAGGGTGGCCTGGCCAGCCTGGCATGTTAGGAAGATGCCCTGACAGGGGTGTGAAAAAGTGCAGACACAGCGGGACCAGGAAGCACTGTTACGTTCATTAAGGAGAGAACTTACGAAGGTCTGAACCAAGGCAGGGGTCGTTAAAGTGAAAAGAAAAATCATCCAGTGGTTGTGTAAGATGTTAATGTTAGGGGAAGCCAGATGAGGGATCTGACTAGGAGGTTCTTTATTACTATTTTCTGCAGTGGTTTTGTAAGTCTAAAATTAGTTCAAGCTAAAGTGCTTTAAAAATGAAAAGGAAAATATAATGGAAAAACTTGGTGAGGGGTGGAACCCGCGTATGGAGTGCGGAGGTGTGCTGTGGCAGGATGAGGAAGGAGGATTCTTCCTGCCCACCTTGGTCAGCTGGGCGAGGATGAGGCCGTTCCTTGCTAACAAGGATAGGCAGATGGGTCTCAGGGGTCTGTGAGTTGAAGAATTCCATTTGAACATGCAGACTTGAGGTGCCTGGAGCATATCTATGTGGGAATGTTGACATCTTGAAGGATTGGTTCTAAAGGTAGGATCTTGTGTGTGTGTGTGTGTGTGTGTGTATTTATTTTATTTATTTGAAAGAATTACAGAGAGAGGTAGAGCTAGAGTGAGAGAGAGAGAAAGAGAGGTCTTCCATTCCACTGGTTCACTCCCCAAATGATTGCAATGGCCAGAGCTGTGCTGATCTGAAGCCAGGTGCCAGGAGCTTCCTCCAGGTCTACCACATGGGTGCTGGGGCCCAAGGACTTGGGCCATCTGCCACTGCTTTCCCAGGCCATAGCAGAGAGCTGGATCGGAAGTGGAGCAGCCGGGACTCAAACTGGCGCCCATATGGGATGCTGATGCTGCAGGCTGGGGCTTTAACCTGATGAGTCACAGCACTGGTCCTGGATCATGTATATATTTTTAAAATTTGTTTACTTGAGAGGCAGAGAGACAGGATTCCCATCTGCTGGGTTACTCCCCACGTGTCAGAAACCAGGAACTCAATCCAGGTCTCCCACGTGGGCGGCAAGGACCCAGCCGCTGGAGCCATCATCTGCTCCCTCCCAGGTTCTGCACTGGCCAGCCGCTGGAATGGGGAACAGGCACCAGGCACTCCAATACAACATGCAGCCATCCCAACCAGCATCTGAACTGCCATGCCCAGTGTCCCCCAAGGACCAGACGTACTGTCGTGCTGCGTTATACCTGTAGTCTGGCATCTGTAACCCTCCATACAATGAATTAGAAGGCGGACTGCCTTGGTGTCCCTAATGTTCACTGGCTTGGAGCAGATACCCCCTGAACCTTTATTGGATGGAGTTTGACTTTCACAAACAGTGGGCGGGATGCCTTTGCACAGTCTATACTGTAGATGTGGAAGCAGGTTGCAGATATCTGGGAGAAATACCTAAAGGCCGGCCCTGTGGCTCAATAGGCTAATCCTCCGCCTTGTGGCACCTGCACACCAGGTTCTAGTCCCGGTCGGGGCGCCGGATTCTGTCCCGGTTGCCCCTCTTCCAGGCCAGCTCTCTGCTGTGGCCCGGGAGTGCAGTGGAGGATTGCCCAAGTGCTTGGGCCCTGCAACTGCATGGGAGACCAGGAGAAGCACCTGGCTCCTGCCTTCGGATCAGCACGGTGCGCCGGCTGCAGCACGCCGGCCGTGGCGGCCATTGGAGGGTGAACCAACGGCAAAGGAAGACCTTTCTCTCTGTCTCTCTCTCACTGTCCACTCTGCCTGTCAAAAAAAAAAAAAAAAAAAAAAAGAAAAGAAAAGAAAAGAAAGAAAGAAAAGAAAAAGAGAAATACCTAAAGAAAGAATTCCTTAGTCATGGTGGGTGTTAGTCATACTGGGGCTTAGAATGACAGAATTATTAACTCAGCAGGATCAAGTGCGTGCGGAGCTTGTTGGGGTTGAGTGGTGAGGCACATGTGCTCCTTTCCCTCAAAGAGGCTAAGAGCCGGCAGGAAGAACACACTGGCTAACAGTGGGGAGCAGAGTGGATGACACGCGAAAACAGAGCTAAGAGTCATGGTGCCGACTGCTATGGCTGATGTGCCCCAGGAGACTACCAGGGAGGCAGGTAGGGCTAGGGTAGGTGGAGAGGACCCAGGAGGGAGAAAAGATGAAGGTCTCAGGTGACGGGGAAGAGGGCAGGGAGAGCAAAGCAACACAAGCCGTGGAGAGCCCAAGGGAGTCCTGAGAATGGGTGCACTTACGATGATCAGGTTTTTTTTTTTTTTTTTGATGGGCAGTGAGAGAGAGAGAGAAATGTCTTCCTTTTCCGTTGGTTCATCCCCCAATGGCCGCTGTGGTCGGCGCACTGGGCTGATCCGAAGCCAGGGGCCAGGTGCCTCTCCAGGTCTCCCATGTGGGTGCAGGGCCCAAGCACTTGGCCCAGCCTCCACTGCCCTCCCGGGCCACAGCAGAGAGCTGGACAGGAAGAGGAGCAACCGGGACAGAATCTGGCGCCCCGACCGGGACTAGAACCTGGGGTGCCAGCGCCGCAGGTGGAGGATTAGCCTATTGAGCCGTGGCGCTGGCCGATGATCAGTTCTGAAAACTCTATCTAAAGTCTGGGGCAACCCTGTGGGCTAGGTTCAGACACCCACATCAGAGCACCTGGGTTCAGTTCCTGGCTGAGCTCCTGACTCTGGCTTCCCATTAATGCAGACCCTGGGAGGCGGTGGTGACAGCTCGAGTAACTGGGGACCTGCCACCCATGTGAGACCCATGGGTTGAGTTCCTGGCTTCCAGCCTTGACCCCCACTGAGGTCCCTTGTGGGAGTGAACCAGTGGGTGGGAGCTCATGCTCTGACTCTCTGTTTCTCTAGTAAGTAAATAAGAAATAAATAAATAAATAAATAAATAAATAAATAAAATTCCAATTCCTCTTTGGCTCACTTGTCTGTCTTACATTCCCACTTGTTTTCCTGTTTCAGGTGTCATTAGACTGTTTTATTTGTACAAGGATGGTCTTTTCCTAATCAAAGCCATTAATGAAGCGGTGAGTTTCTGTTCTTTCACATTTGGTTGAGCCAAAAGCTGTAGCAAATGAAGTTGACTTTTAGTATGGAGGCAACGACAGCAGTCCTAAGTTGGAAAAACAAATTGAGACTTCCTCCTCTGAGAGCCTCTTCCCAAATAGCCAATTCAGGGATCCCTCACCACTAGAGGGGACATGCAAAGGCCTTGGGTTTGTTTGTCCTGTTGTCAAGAGAAGAAAGTTACCAAGGAACTCCAGTCCAGATTTTTCCCTGGAGCATCAGAGCAATGAATCCGATGAGTGTTTTGGATTTTTCCTGGTAGACCCAAGAGGAGCTGATCTGTGCTTCCCACGTGCTGCCACCAGGTAGAACAGAGTTTCTGTCACAGATTCTGCACCCTCTGTGCCTGGCTACATGAGCGCTCTGCCTCTGGGTGTAAGCCCAGGTCTTACTTACCTTTGGATCCCTTATCTCTAACATGCTGCATAGCAGACTAGACTGTAGGTTCTCACAGAGTGTTTATTATGAAGAGGCAGAGAAGGACAGAGATAGACAAAGATCTTACATCCACTGGTTCACTCTCCAAATGCGTGTGACAGCTGGGGCAGAGCCAGCCCAAAGCTAGGAGCTAGGAACTCAGTCCAGGTCTTCCACATGGGTGGTGGGGACCCAAGTACTTGAGCCTTCACCTGCTGCCTCCCGGGCTGTGTGTTAGCAGGAAGCTGGATCAGAAGTAGAGGAGCTAGGGTTTGAACACAGGTTTGAACATAGGTATTCTGGTAGGGGATGCAAGCACCCCAAGTATCATCTTAACTGCCATACAACACACTAGCCCTAATCTCAAAAAGAGAGTATATTATTTAGAGTAGGTTTTTTCTTTTTTTTAAAAAAAATATTTATTTATTTGAGATGTAAAGTTACAGACAGAAAGAGGAAGAGACAGAGAGAAAGTTCTTCCATCCACTGGCTCACTCCCTAAATGGCCACAACAGCTGGAGCTGGGCTGATCTGAAGTGGCATAATAGGTAAAGCCGCTGTCTGCAGCCCCGGCATCCCATATTAGTGCTGGTTCGAGTCCCGGCTGTTCTGCTTCTGATCCAGCACCCTGCTGATGCACCTGGGGAAGCAGCAGAGGATGGCCCAAGTCTGTGGGAGACCTGGAGGAAGCTCCTGGCTTCAGATCAGCCCAGCTCCGGCTGTTGTGGCCATTTGGGGAGTGACCCGGTGAATGGAAGTCTTTCTCTCTCTCTCTCTCTCAACTCTGAATTTCAAATAAATGAATAAATCTTAAAAAAAGCAAAAAATAAAACCTCATTCCTCATGCCACATACAAAGCTTAACTCAGAATGGATCCTATACCTATATGTAAGATCTAAAGGTAGAGAATTTTTAGAACAAAACAGGAAAAAGTTTTTGTGACCTTGAGTTAGGCAAAAAAAATTTAGATACAATACCAAAAGCATAATTTATAAAAGGAAAGATTGGACATCATGAAAATTAAGAACTTTTGTTCTGGAAAAGGCACTGGTAAAAGAATGACAAGACTAGGAGAAATTGCAAATCACCCATCTGATAGATGACTTGTATTCAGAGTATATAAAGGATTCTTGAGGATCAAAAATAAGAAAACAATGTAATTTTTTTAATGGACAAAGATTTGAAAAGACAGATCACCAGGGTTGGTGCAGTGGTGCAGTGGGTTAAAGCCCCAGCCTGTGGCACCAGCATCCCATATGGGCGCCAGTTAGAGTCCCGGCTGCTTCACTTCTGATCCAGCTCTCTGCTATGGCCTGAAAAAGCAAGAGAAGATGGCCCAAGTCCTTGGGCCCCTGCAACCGCTGGGAGACCCAGAAGAAGCTACTGGCTCCTGGCTTCAGATAAGCTCAGCTCTGGCCGTTATGTGATCATTTGGGGAGTGAATCAGTGGAATAGAAGACCTCTGTCTCTCTCTAGCTCTACCTCTCTCTGTAATTCTGTCTTTAAAATAAATAGAATAAACCTTTAAAAAAAAGAAAGAGAAAGGAAGGAAGGGAGGGAGGGAGGAAGGAAGGGAGGGAGGGAAGGAGGAAGGGAGGAAAGCAGGGAGGGAGGAAGGGACAAAGGGATGGAGTGAAGGAGGAAGGGAGGAAGGGAAGGAGGAAGGGAGGAAGGAAGGAAAGATGGGAGGGAGGGAAGGAGGAAGGGAGGGAGGAAGGAAGGGAGGAAGGAAGAAGGGAGGGAGGGAGGAAAGAAGGGAGGAAAGGAGGGAGGAAGGCAGGGAGGGAGGGATGGAGGGAGAAAGGGAGGGGGAAGGGAGGAAGGGAGGGAGGGAAGGAGGAAGGAAGAAAGGCAAGGAAGGAAGGAGGAAGGAAGAAAGGGAGGGAGGGAGGGAGAAAGGGAAGGAGGGAGGGAGAGAGTGAAGGAAGGAAGGAGGGAGGGAAGGAAGGAAGGAAGAAGGGAGGGAGGGAAGCAAGAAGGGAGGGAGGAAGGGAGGCAGGGAAGTAGGGAGGGAGGGAGGACGGGAAGGAGAAAGGGAGGGAGGAAGGGAGGGAGGAAAGGAGGGAGGGAAGGAGGGAGGAAGGGAGGAAAAGAGGAAGGGAGAAAAGGAGGGAGGGAGGGAGGAAGGCAGGAAAGGAGGAAGGGAGGGAGGGAGGGAAGGAGGAAGGAAGAAAGGGAGAGAGGGAGGGAGGGAGAAAGGGAAGGAGGAAAGGAAGGAAGGGAGGGAGGGAGGGAAGCGAGAAGAGAGAAAGGAAGGGAGGAAGAGAGGGAGGGAAGTAGGGAGGGAGAAAGGGAGGAAGGGAGGGAGGGAGGCAGGGAGGGAGGGAGAGGGATGGAGGGAGGGAAGGAGGGAGGGAGGAAGGGAGGGAGGAAGGGTTGGAGGGAGGTAGGGAGGAAGGGAGGAAGGGAGGGAGGGAGGGAAGGAGGTAGGGAAGGAGGGAAGGAAAAAGAAAGGGAGGGGAGAGAGGGAGGGAGGAAGGGAGGGAGAGGGAGGGAGGGAGGAAGGGAAGGAGGGAGGGAGGAAAAGGAGGGAGGGAGGGAGGCAGGGAGGGAGGGATGGAGGGAGAAAGGGGAGGGGAAGGGAGGGAGGGAGGAAGGGCTGGAGGGAGGGAAGGAGGAAGGGTGGGAGGGAGGAAGGAAGGGAGGGATGGATGGAGGGATGGATGGAGGAAGGAGGGCAGGGAGAGAGGAGGAAGAAGGGAAGGAAGGAGGGAGAAAAGGAGGGGGGAAAGGAAGGGAGGGAGGGAAGGAGGAAGGAAGAAAGAAGAAAGAGAGGGAGGGAGGGAGAAAGGGAAGGAGGAAAGGAAGGAGGGAGGAGAGGGAAGTGAGAAAGGAGGAAGGAAGGGAGGGAGGGAGAAAGGGAGGAAGGGAGGGAGGAAGGGAGGAAGGAAGGGAAGGAGGAAGGGAGGGAGGGAAGAAAAAGAAAGGGAGGGAGGAGAGAGGGAGGGAGGAAGGGAGGAAGGGAGAAAAGGAGGGAGGGAGGGAGGAAGACAGGGAGGGAGGGATGGAGGGAGAAAGGGAGGGGGAAGGGAGGGAGGGAGGGAGAGAGTGAGGGAGGAAGGGAAGGAGGGAGGGAGAAAAGGAGGGGGGAAGGAAGGGAGGGAGGGAAGGAGGAAGGGAGGGAGGGAAGGAAAAAGAAAGGGAGGAGAGGCAGTGAGCAAAGGAGGGAGGAAGGAAGGGGGGAGGGAGGGAAGGAAGGAAAAAGAAAGAAAGGGAGGGAGAGGGAGGGAGGGAGAAAGGGAGGGGGAAGGGAGGGGAGGGAGGAAGGGTTGGAGGGAGGGAGGGAGGGAAGGAGGGAGGAAGGAAGGGAAGGAGGGAGGGAGAAAAGGAGGGAGGGAGGGAAGGGAGGGATGGATGGAGGAAGGGAGGGGAAGGGAGGAAGGGAGGGAGGAAGCAAGGGAGGGAGGGAGGGATGGAGGGAGAAAGTGAGGGGGAAGGGAGGGAGGGATGGCGGGAGGAAGGGAGGGGTAAGGGAGGAAGGGAGGGAGGAAGGAAGGAAGGAAGGGAGGGAGGGATGGAGGGAGAAAGGGAGGGGGAAGGGAGGAAGGGAGGGAGGAAGGGTTGAAGGAGGGAGGGAGGGAAGGAGGAAGGGGTGGAGGGAGGAAGGAAGGGAGGGATGGATGGTGAATGCGGTGGAGGAAGGAAGGGAGGGAGGGAGAGAGGGAGGGAGGAAGGGAAGGAGTGAGGGAGGGAGAAAAGGAGGGGGGAAGGAAGGGAGGGAGGGAAGGAGGAAAGAAGAAAGAGAGAGAGGGAGGGAGAAAGAAAAAGAGGAAAGGAAGGGAGGGAGGGAGGGAAGCGAGAAGGGAGGAAGGGAGGGAGGGGAAGTAGGGAGGGAGAAAGGGAGGAAGGGAGGGAGGAAGGGAGGAAGAAAGGGAAGTAGGAAGGGAGGGAGGAAGGGAGGGAGGGAAGGAAAAAGAAAGGGAGGGTGGGAGAGAGGGAGGGAGAAAAGGAGGGAGGGAGAGGGAGGGAGGGAGGGAAGGAGGGAGGGAGGAAGGGAAGGAGAGGCAGGGAGGGATGGAGGGAGAAAGGAGGGGGAAGGGAGGCAGGTAGGAAGGGCTGGAGGGAGGGAAGGAGGAAGGGGTGGGAGGGAGAAAAGGAGGGGGGAAGGAAGGGAGGGAGGGAGGGAAGGAAAAAGAAAGGGAGGGAGAGGGAGGGAGGGAGGGAGGGAAGGAGGAAGGGTTGGAGGGAGGGAGGGAGAGGGAGGGAGGGAAGGAGGGAGAAGGAAGGGAAGGAGGGAGAAAAGGAGGAAGGGAGGAAGGGAGGGAGGGGATGGATGGAGGAAGGGAGGGGGAAGGGAGAAAGAGAGGGAGGAAGGGAGGGAGGGAGGGATGGAGGGAGGGAGGGAGGGAGGGATGGAGGGAGGAAGGGAGGGAGGGATGGAGGGAGAAAGTGAGGGAGAAGGGAGGGAGGGATGGAGGGAGGGATGGAGGGAGGAAGGGAGGGGTAAGGGAGGAAGGGATGGAGGGAGAAAGGGAGGGGGAAGGGAGGGAGGGAGGAAGGGTTGAAGGAGGGAGGGAGGGTTCAAGGAGGGAGGGAGGGAGGGAAGGAGGAAGGGTGGGAGGGAGGAAGGAAGGGAGGGATGGAGGGAGGATGGGGTGGAGGAAGGAAGGGAGGGAGGGAGAGAGGGAGGGAGGAAGGGAAGGAGTGAGGGAGGGAGAAAAGGAGGGGGGAAGGAAAGGAGGGAGGGAAGGAGGAAAGAAGAAAGAAGAAAGAGAGAGAGGGAGGGAGGGAGAAAGAAAAAGAGGAAAGGAAGGGTGGAGGGAGGGAAGCGAGAAGGGAGGAAGGGAGGGAGGGAAGTAGGGAGGGAGAAAGGGAGGAAGGGAGGGAGGAAGGGAGGAAGAAAGGGAAGTAGGAAGGGAGGGAGGAAGGGAGGGAGGGAAGGAAAAAGAAAGGGAGGGTGGGAGAGAGGGAGGGAGAAAAGGAGGAGGGAGAGGGAGGAGGGAGGGAAGGAGGGAGGAGGAAGGGAAGGAGAGGCAGGGAGGGATGGAGGGAGAAAGGGAGGGGGAAGGGAGGGAGGTAGGAAGGGCTGGAGGGAGGGAAGGAGGAAGGGTGGGAGGGAGAAAAGGAGGGGGGAAGGAAGGGAGGGAGGAGGGAAGGAAAAGAAAGGGAGGGAGAGGGAGGGAGGGAGGGAGGGAGGAGGGAGGGTTGGAGGGAGGGAGGGAAGGAGGGAGGAAGGAAGGGAAGGAGGGAGAAAAGGAGGAAGGGAGGAAGGGAGGGAGGGATGGATGGAGGAAGGGGAGGGGGAAGGGAGAAAGAGAGGGGAGGAAGGGAGGGAGGGATGGAGGGAGGGATGGAGGGAGGAAGGGAGGGACGGAGGGAGGGATGGAGGAGAAAGGGAGGGACGGGATGGAGGGAGGGTGGAGGGAGGAAGGGAGGGGGAAGGGAGGGGTGAGGAGGGTTGAGGTGGGGTGGGTGGGTTCAAGGAGGTGGGTGGGAGGGAAGGAGGAAGGGTGGGAGGGAGGATGGAAGGGAGGGATGGGAGGTGGATGGAGGGTGGAGGAGGAAGGGAGGGAGGGAGAGAGGGAGGGAGGGAGGAAGGGAAGGTGTGAGGGAGGGAGGAAAGGAGGGGGGAAGGAAAGGAGGGAGGGAAGGAGCAAGGAAAAAAGGGAGAGAGGGAGGGAGGGAGAAGGGAAGGAGGAAAGGAAGGAAGGGAGGGAGGAAGTGAGATTGGAGGAAGGATGGGAGGGAGGGAAGTAGGGAGGGAGAAAGGGTGGAAGGGAGGAAGAAAGGGAAGGAGGAAGGAAGAGAGGAAAGGAGGGAGGGAAGGAAAAAGAAGGGAGGGATGGAAGGGAGGAGGTGAGGGAGGGTGGGAGGGAGGGAGGAGGAGGGTTGGGAGGAGGGAAGGGAGGTTGGGAGGGAGGGGAAGGAAAAGAAAGGGAGAGAGGGAGGAAAGGAAAGGAGGGAGGGAGGGATGGAGGGAGGGAGGGATGGAGGGAGAAAGGGAGGGGTAGGGTGGAAGGGGAGGAGGGGGAGAAGAGAGGGGGAAGGGAGGGAGGGATGGAGGGAGAAGGGAGGGAGAAGAGAGGGAAGGGAGGGACAGAGGAGGAAGGGAGGGAGGGAGGGAAGGAGGAAGGGTGGGGAGGAGGGAGGAAGGGAGGGATTTTGGGAGGGATGGGGTGGAGGAAGGAAGGAAGGAAGGGAGGGAGGGAGAGGGAGGGAGAGAGGAAGGGAAGGAGGAAGGGAGGGAGTAGAGGGGGGGAAGGTTGGATTGAGGGAAGGAGGAAGGAAGAAAGGGAGAGAGGGAGGGAGGGAGAAAGGGAAGGAAGGGAGGGAGGGAGGGAAGTGAGAGGAAGGAAGGGAGGGAAGTAGGGGAGGGAGAAAAGGAGGGAGGAAGGGAGGGAGGGTGGGAAGGAAAAAGAGAAAGGGAGGAAGGGAGGGAGGGAGAAAAGGAGGGTGGAGAGGGAGGGAGGGAGGGAAGGAGAGAGGAAGGTGGGAGGGAGGGATGGATGGTGGGAGGATGCGTGGGAGGGAGGGATGGGTGGAGGGTGGAAGGAGGGAAGGAGGTAGAGAGGGAAGGAAGGAGGTAGGAAGTGTGGAGGGAGGAAGGGAGGGAGGTTGGGGAGGTGGTAGGAAGGGAGAACTGGAGGGAGGGAGAGAGGGAAGGATGGTGGGAGGGTGGGAGATTGGAGTAGGGTGGGTGGTAGGAGGATTGTGGGTGGGAGGGATGGAGGTAGGAAGGGAGGTAGGAAGGGAGGGATGGGGGTGTGGGGTGGGTGTTGGGTAGGAGGGTGGGAGGGTGAGGTGGAGGTTGGGTGGTTTTTTGGGTGGTGGGTTGGAGATGGGAGGTGGATGGTTTGGAGGGTGTGTGGGAGGTTGGGGGGTGGAAGGGAGGAAGGGGGGTGGAAGGGAGGAGGAAATAAGGGAGGGAGGAAGGGAGGGAGGGAGGAAGGAAGCAGGAAGGGACTAAGGAATGAGTGAAGGAGGGAGGGAGGGAGGCAGGGAGGGAAAAAGGAGGGAAGCAGGAAGGGAGGAAGGGAAGGAGGGAGGGAGGAAAGGAAGGAAGGAGGGAGACAGGGGTGGGATGGAGGAAGGATGGAGGAAGGAAGGGAGGGAGGAAGGGTAGGAGGGAGGGAGGGTGGAAGGAAGAGAGGTATGGAGGAAGGGGGAGGGAGGAAGGGAGGGAGAGAGGGAGGGATGGAGGAAGGAAGGGATGGGGGAAGGGAGGAAGGAAGGAAGGGATGGAGGGAGGGAAGGAAGAAGGTGGGAGGGAGGGAGGAAGGAAGGGAGGAAGCAATTAAAGGAGGGAGGAAGGTAGGAATGGAGGTGGGAGGGAAGATGGGAGGGAGGAAGGAAGGGAGGGAGGAAGGGAGGGAGGGAAGGAGGACCAAAGGGAGGAAGGAAAGAAGGAAGGAAGGGATGGAAGGAGGACGGAAGGAAGGGAGGGAGGGACAGAAGGAGGAAGGAAGGAAGGATGAGAGGGAGGCAGGGAAGGAGTGAAGGTGGAAGGAAGGAAGGGAGGGAGGGAAAGAGGAACGGAAGGAGGGAGGGAGGGAAGGAGGAAAGGAGGATGGGATGATGGGAGGAAGGGGGGAAGGGAGGAAGGGAGGAAGGGAGGAAGGGAAAGGCAAGTCACCAAAAAGTACTGACCATAGTAAATATTAGCAAAGATATGGAGTAACTGGAACATTCACACTGTTATGGTCAAGAATATTGGTCCTTGGCTGGCGCCGCAGCTCAATAGGCTAATCCTCCGCCTGCGGCGCCAGCACACCAGGTTCTAGTCCCAGTCGGGGCACCGGTTCTGTCCCAGTTGCTCCTTTTCCAGGCCAGCTCTCTGCTGTGGCCCGGGAAGGCTGTGGAGGATGGCCCAAGTGCTTGGGCCCTGCACCCACATGGGAGACCAGGAGAAGCACCTGGCTCCTGCCTTCGGATCAGCGCGGTGCGCCAGCTGCAGTGCGCTGACCACAGCTGCCATTGAGCCAATGGCAAAGGAAGACCTTTCTCTCTGTCTCTCTCTCTCTCTCACTGTCTACTCTGCCTTTAAAAAAAAATAAAATAAAAAGAATATTGGTCCATCTACTTGGGCAGTTTCTTAAAACGTTGAATACACACTGACCGTCCGATCTAGCCATTTCATCTGTGCAGAAATGACAGTGTGTGTCACCACAGAGACGTGGACGTGAGTGTTCATAGCAGCTTTATTTGTTATGGCCCCAAACCAGAAACCACCTAAATAGCTCATTCCTTTGACGAGCAGTATCCTGGCTCCATTCCCAATTCCAGAATTCCTGCCACCCGCAAGGGAGACCTGGATTAGATTCCCATCTCCCTGCTTCATCCCTGGCTCCCGGGTCTCAGCTGCAGCCTTGTCCCAGCCCCAGCTGTTGGGGCACTTAGGGAGTGAACCAGCAAACGAGAGCTCTCTCTTCTTCTCTGCCTCTGAAATAAGTAAATAAGTAATTTTAAGCGCTTAATATCATTAGTTAACAAGGAAATAGAAATTAAAATCACAGTGCACTACCACTGCACATTATTGTAATGGTTAAGAGGATGGGCAGATGCTTGGCCTGGTGGTTAAGATGCCAAAGGGGACACTCAAGTCCCATATCGGAGTGCTGGGGTCCTAGTCCCAACTCTGATCTTGGTTCTAGCCTCCTGCCAATGTGCACTCTAGTTGACAGTGAGTGATGGCTGAAGTAGTTGGGTTACTGCCACCCACATGGGAGGCCTGGATTGCACTTCCCGCTCTCAGCTTCATCCTGGCTCATCCCAACCATTACAGGCATTTGAAGAGTGAACCGACAGATGGGAGTTCTGTGTGTGTCTCTGCCACTCAAATAACTTAAAGATTTTATTTATTTAATTATTCATTTATTTGAAGTCAGAGCTCGAGAGAGAGAGAGACAGAGAGAGAGAGAGAAAGAGAGATCTGCCCTCTAGTTCACTCCCCAGATGGCTACAACAGCCAGGCCAAAGCCAGGAGCTTCCTCTGGTCTCCCAGGTGGGTGCAGGGGTGCAAGTGCTTTCCCAAGCCCATTAGCAGGGAGCTGGATTAGAAGTGGAGCAACCGGGACTTGAACTGCTGCTCAGATGGGATGCTGGCGTTGCAGGCTGCAGCTTAACCCTCTATGCCACAGCAGCAGGCCCTAGCCTCTCTAATGTTGCCCAAAAGTTTTGCGGGCAAAATTTTGCCCTAGTATTTTCTCATGCTGATTTCATACTGGGTTTCCATTCAGTGTTTACGTAGTCTAGATAGAAGCTCTGTCCGGCAGCCACCAGAGCCTCAGTGTCCTGCAGCGCTCTTTTCAGATCATTTGAATGCGGACCAGCTCAGGCTTCCAGACTGTGTATCTGACCCAGAGATCCTATAGCATGCCACAGATCATCGCCCTGTTTAAGAAACCAGGAAGTAAGTCCAGAAACCTTCACACAGAAAAGTGGCTTCTACTTCTTTACATAGCGCCTTGTCCGGGCACGTACAAACATGTGAAGCAGCTTTCACATCCCAAGCTGTGAAAGTCTTCTGCTCCAGGGTTGACCCACAGAAGGCCCTCTCTACGCAGGCCTTCTGCGCCCCCAGGCGGAGCTCACCATGTCAGCCCGTTTGCTTTCCAGGATGACGCCAGCAAGCAGACCACCTGTATGAAGATGGAGCTCTCGCAAGGAGGGGACTTCGCAGCCTTCCTTCTGCAAGGCAAGATCAGCCAGAGGCGATTCAGACCGCAGTCTCTCCCAGGCAACTGCAGGAATAATATCAGGTTACAGAAGAATTGCAAAACAGTACAGAGAGCCCCCTGTGCCCTTCCACCAGCTTCCCTGATAGCAACATTCAGTGTGACTGTGGTTCGTTTGTCAAAGCAGGTAACATTGGCACCACGCTAGTAACTACAGATTGTCTCTAGTTCTCCCAGTCATCAAATTTGTTTGCCCCAGGATACCCCACGTGTCCTCAGTCTGCTCCTGTCTACCCCAGTTTCTGGGTCTTTCCTGTGTCATGGCCTTGACACCTCTGAAGGGTACCCCTCAGACTTCTTGTGGGTTGCCCGTCAGTTTCCATTTGTCTGACAGTTTCCTCCTGATCCAGCTGGGGTTAAGGATCTGGGGGGAGTGCTGCTCGCTTCCTGCCAAGAGGAGCCTGATCTTGTTGTTCAGGTGGTGTCTGCCAGGCTCCTGCACCGCTCCCTGTGAGAACAAGTCACGAAGTCCACAGCTCACTCAAGGAGGGGTGATCACGGCGTCACATGCAGGGGCAGAGAGTGACGGATGTCCCGTCCGCCCTAACTGATGATGGGGAGATACTTAGGGACCATGCAAGTATCTGTTTCTCCTTTAAAGTTTCAACACTGGATCTTGCCTGCTGCAGTTACTGTGGTAACAGGACGTATCTTATACTAATGTTTATCTTGACATTCATCTGTTTAGACATACGGTACATGGGCCTCTGTGTATACCCTTGCCTGTGGCCTCAAGAGTTAGATGCCTGAGAAAGAGAGATTGGAGATGTGATAATGCTTTGTGCTGAAGGAACACTTCTGTACTAGCTGTGTTTGTTTTCCAAGGTTGCCTTCACAAAGCACGGGACTGAAAACGAGAGACGTTTATTCTCTCACAGTTCTGGAGGCAGAAGTCGAATTCAGGTGGCAGATGATGACTCCGTTAAGGAGACATTTGGCTGAGAGCCACACCGTGGGAGAACACCTTTCCCAAGCCGACAGGTGTTCAGTACAGATGCTGAACCTGTCTCCATAAGATAAGGTCCCACAGGCATCCCACAGGTTGTCACCTCCTCAGATATTGGTCAGAAGAATTATTTGGAGGTATCCCTTCCGACTCTAACCCTTCCCTGTCCCCTACCTCTCTGCTGACTCTACCTGAGCCACCTTCCTTCCCAGACAGGCTGTGACCATGAGGCAAAATGTCAGCGCAGTTTGCCATTTGCATCGAAGAAGACATGGGGCAGGGCAGAGCAGGCAGTGTGGCTGGAACTGTGTTGTGTGCGAGAGCAAAGCCCACGTCCCTTGCACAGGGACTTCCCTGGGGGAGTGAGGACTTGCCGAGCCACCTTTCCTCCGTCTGTCGAGGCTGCTGTCCCACTGGTGCCGGCGGCAGGGGTGGCTGTCTCCGTGCCAGCGCTTCTGAGAAGACAGGCCGCTTCTCAGGGGAAACGTGCTGCCTGCTTGCTGTTGCCCAACGGTTCTTCGGTTTCCCAATGCAGGAGGTGGAGACGTTTGGCTGGATGTGTATAAATTGCCCAAGGACTCTTGGCTCAAGGAAGTGGAGCACTACCAACTCACGCAAAACCCAAAGAAGAAAGTCAGACAGCTGCAACTGGTAGGGACCAGCTGTGTTTTCAGCCAACCCTTGCCCCTACCCTTGACCCACTTCTAGCCTACACTTCCCCTGGATCTCCAGGCGATTGAGACCGCTTGAGAAAACAGCAGGAGCGCTGTCCAGGCCTTCCATACTGACTTGCGTTGGTTAAAGCCGAATGTTAAAACGTGGATGTGTCCTCCATAGTGGGCAGCCCAGCGTCTCCTCTGGGAGTGGCCTCTCCACCAAGACCACTCTCAAGCACTTCTCTGGAGGGAGGGGGCGTGTTCTGGCCTGATGCTAGGTGACTCCCTCTGGCTGGAGTAATGCTTCCATGCCTCAGCTTCCACTGGCTTCCTCAGGCTGTGGTGTAAGGGGGTTGCTCTCAGTACGCAGGAAGATGTGTCTTCTTTATATTATTCTTAGAAGGTACGAGCTCTGCCGTTTCAGTTTAATGGCATGCGATGCCTGAGCCTTGTACTGTGTCTTTAAGATATAGGTCCTCAGGAAATAGTAAGACAAATTGCTTATTTATATGATGTGAGTCTTATTATTTTCCTTTTTTTAATTGAGATTTTATTGATGTTGAGAATCAGTACACAGACATTGCAATCTGTACACAATTCTTTATGTATTGAAGTCTTAAAAAGCCATGTATTGTGATGGTCTTTAAAGTTATCCCTGCGATTTCCAGCTTCAAATTTGGAGGAAAATTTTCCTTAGAAGACTCTCAAGTACCAATACCTTCCAAGGTTGATACGCTGCTGCTGCTACATAATATCCCGCCGATTCACAGTCTAATATCATATACGTTACGAGCTCACATTTTCAGTCTTTCGCAGCACGTTATCGAAATTATTAGAAAACTAGGTCATAACCAAAGGTGTTGCAGAGCGCACCCGGTTCTGATGAGACAGCCCTCGAGGCGTGGGTTTCTGTGGGCAACGATTCCATAGACAGCTACGTGGGAGCAGGAGTGGTTGAAAATGTTCGGTGCACCACTGTGACTCCAGATTGCCATTTAGAACACTTCATGTTGTGGAGTATGAAACCCCACCACCACCTATGAGTGGTCAAGGTGACGCCCAAGACAGCCCAGGCTTCCTGTAATTCAGTATCCCATCACTTCCTGATTGTACCAGAAATCAAGCAACTGAAAAGCGATGCTGCCACCTCTTTTAAAAAAAATCGTCATGGCCACTTTGTCCTCTCCTCCCTTTTGTTTGCATTTCTCTATCCTAGGACATGTCCTCTGCTGCCTTTTTTGGCTTTCTTACCGCCTAGCCACCAACCCCGCTGGCGGCCTCTCCTCTCGGGCTTTCCCCCCGCCCCACCCGCGCCCCTCGGCCTAGCTGACCTCCTTGTGGTCATCTTGACAGCAAGGCAGGTGTGCTGAACGCCTTCACAAGGCTGGGCTGCCTGGCTGCTGCTGCTTCTCCCACTGCCCAGACTAACTACCTTTGAAGATCGGGACAATCGGCATTGTATGCTAAAATCCAGTATGGATCCGCCGTGTCTGCCTCATGAACTCGCCGCTCACACGAGGGACTGGGGCCAGAATGAACGTCTCAGAGGATTGAAGGGGGAGGAGGGAGCATGCGATGAGCCCACTGCGAATCAATGTCTCGTTTTTCTCCGCAGAGCACACTCGGTCCCATCACTCCAGATAATTTAGAAACGGTAAGAAATTTTAAAGAAAGATTCCAGAGAGACTTCAGTTGCCTTTTAGAGATTTTCATCTGTACTTGAAATTTCATCAACTGTACTAGTAAAATGTGCCGCCGGGACGCGGTTTTCAGGTCCTCTGACTTCACCGTGTATCTCATCCACTGATGACGGCCCCTGACTTGAGGATGACGGCCCCGTGTCCCTCGTCCGGGGTGGGTCTCCCCTGTGGCCCCTTCCGAGGCCCAGCCTGTGTTTTTGGGTTGCCTCAGAGGGCATGGCTGCTTCCTGGCTCCCGCTCTGCGACACGGAGTGCACCGTGCTTTGCTTAGCTCTGGAAGGACAGGTGAACTTCTGAAAGGGAAGCCTCCATCAGAGCCCCTTCTTCTTCCTTTTTGAATTAGATTATGTTTCATAAATAGTATAGGAGCACTTCCCTCTTGGAAGGGTCAGGTCTCCAGCGGTCATTGCCATTGTTAACTGGGTGTGTGTTTTCTGGATCTCAAGGATGCATTTGTATTTTGCTTTTATTTGCTTATTTTCTTAAACAAATTTATTTATTTGAGAGGCACAGTTACAGCCAGAGAGAGAGGTTTTCCATCCACTAGTTCACTCCACAAATGGCCACAATGGCTGGAGCTGGCACCCAATTAGGATGCTGGTGCAGCAGGTGGAGGCTTAGCCTACTGTGCCACAGTGCTAGCCCCTGCTTATTTTTTAGAAGATTTATTTATTTGAAAGGCAGAATTAGATGGAGGGGGTTTCCATCTGTTGGTTCACACCCCAAATGACTGCAGTATCCAGGGCTGGGCCAGGCTGAAGCCAGGAGGCAAGAGCTTCTCAAGTCTCCCATGTTTGTGCAGGGCCATCTTCTGCTGCTTTCCCAGGTGCATTAGCAAGGAGCTGGATCAGAAGTGGAGCAGGCGGGACTCGAACTGGCACCCATATGGGATGCCAGCACTGCAGGCAGCAGCTTAACCCATTGCACCACAGTGATGGCTCCTATTTGCTTATTTTGAAAATGTAGGGTGTTTTGGGGGAATTGTTTTCCAGCATAAATAACATTATCCTGTGTCTGTTTTGGATTTTTTTTTTTTTTTACTCATCAATCTGTGGGCACAGATTTCCTGTGTCAGATAACCCTGCCTTGTCTTCCTAGCCTGCTGCCCGCATGTGTACTTCGTATTATAGATACTTCAGAGTTTGTACAGCTTAGTCTCTGAGGGAACTTCTAAAAGGTTTTTTGAAAATGAAATTAAAATACAAGTTTATGGTGCCAACGTTGTGGCACAGGGGGTTTAGCCTCTGGCTGTGACACCAGCATCCCATATGGGCGCCAGTTCGAGTCCCGGCTGCTCCACATCCAATCCATCTCTCTGCTGTGGCCTGGGGATGCAGTAGAAGATGGCCCAATTAGTTGGGTCCCTGCATTCACGTGGGAGACTTGGAAGAAGCTCCTGGCTCCTGGCTTCAGATCGGTGCAGCTCCAGTTGTTACAGCCATTTGGGGGAGTGAACCAGCGGATAGAAGACCTCTCTCTGTCTCTGCCTCTCTATAACTCTGCTTTCAAATAAATAATTTTTTTTTAAAAAAGGAGTTTTTGTCTGTTAAGGAATTTGTTTTATCTCAGTTTCCATATTCATTGGCTTAGAGTGGTTCGTAATAGTCCCTTATTATTATTCTGTTTTCTCTTAAATTTGTAGTAATGTCATTTTTCTCATTTCTGACCCTGGTGATTTGTGTCTCCTCTTTTCTTTTCTAAATTTCCCTGGCCAGCAGTTTGTCGATTTTATTAATTTTCTCAAAAGTGCAAGCTTTTGATTTCATGTATTTTTCTCTCTCGTTTTCTGCTTTCTATCTTACTGCTGTCCAGTATCATTTGTATTATTTTCCTTGAGTTGCATGCCTTGAGTTGTTTTTCCCTTGTCTTCTAGTTTAAGTAGAAGCTCATTGATCTGAAATATTTCCTTTCTGATATGTGTGTTTAGTGCTATAAATATATAAGGTCTGCTCTAGCTTCATCCTTTACGTTTTGATAAGTTTTCAATCAATTCAAAATACTTCCCAAATGCTTTTTTAAATGATTTTTCCACAGAAACCTTTTATTTAAGGAACATAAACTTCATATATTTCATTACAACTTTAGGAACAAGGTGATTCTTCCCACTGTGCCCACCCTGCCACCCACACTCCCACTACTCTTCCTCCTCCCTCTTCTATTCCCACTATTTTTTTTTACCAAGATCTATTTTCAATTACTTCATACACATATGATTAAATCTATGTTAAGTAAAGTGTTCTACAAATAGTGTGAAAAAAAAAACCTGTCCCTTAACAGTTGAGAGCAGGGCTGTTGAAGGTCATTGCTCTCAAAGTGTCAGTTTCACTTTTAGATGCTCTATTAGTTATCACAGGTCAAGGAGAACAGATGGTATTTGTCCCTTTGGGACTGGTTTATTTCAGTTTCATCCATTTTATTGCATATAATCTTTATTTTTTTACTGCTGTGTAGTATTCCATGGTGTATGTATCCATAATTTCTTGATCCAGTCTTCAGTTGATGGGCATTTGGGTTGATTCCATATCTTAGCTATCGTGAATTGAGCTGCAATAAATATGGGGGTGCAGATAACTCTTTTCATCTGCTGATTTCAGTTCCCTTGGGTAAATTCCCAGGAGTAGGATGGCTGGGTCATATTGTAGATCTATATTCATATTTCTGATGTATCTCCATTTCCACTGTGGCTTTACCAGTTTGCATTCCCACTAACAGTGAATTAGTGTGCCTTTTCCCCACATCCTCACCAGCATTTGTTGTTTGTTGAGTTCTGTATGAAAGCCATTCTAACAGGAGCAAAGCGAAACCTCTTTGTGGTTTTGATTTGCATTTCCTAATGGCTAGTGATACTGAGCATTTTGTTGGCCATTTGGATTTCCTCTTTTGCAAAATGCCTGTTGAAGTCCTTTGACCATTTCTTAACTAGGTTGTTTGTTTTGTTGTTGTTGGGTTTCTTGAGCTCTTTATATATTCTGGTTATTAATCCCTTATCAGTTGTATAGTTTGCAAATAATTTCTCTCATTCTGTCGGTAGCTTTTTCACTTTGCTGAGTGTTTCTTTTGTAGTAAGAAGCTTCTCAATTTGGTGTAATCCCATTTGTCAGTTTTGGCTTTGATTGCCTGTGCTCTGGGATCTTTTCTAAGAACTCTGCCTATGCCAATGTCTTATAGGGTTTCCCCAATGTTCTCTAATAATTTGAAGGTATTGGGTTGTAGATTTATGTTTTTAATCCATTTTGAGTGGGTTTTTGTGAGAGGTGTAAGGTGGGGGTCTTGTTTCATTATTCTGAATGTGGAGATCCAGTTTCCCAGCACCATTTGAGAAGAGACCATCCTTGCTCCAGGGATTGATATTTTAGCTCCTTTGTCAAAGATTTTAGGCAAGGATTGTAGGCAAAGATTGTAGGTTGTAGATGCTTGGGTTGCTTTCTGGCATTTCTATTCTGTTCCATCAGTCTATCCATCTGTTTTTGTACCAGTACCTGGCAGTTTTGATCATAACTGCCCTGTAGTATGTCTTGAAATCTGGTATTGTGTTGCCTCCAGCTTTGTTTTGTTGTATAAGATTGCTTTAGCTGTTCGTGGCCTCCCGTGTTTCCATATGAATTTCAGCACCATTTTTTCTGTATCTGAGAAGAATGTCCTTGGTATTTTGATTGATATTGCACTGAATTTATAAATTTCTTTTGGCAGTATGGACATTTTGATGATATTGATTCTTCCCGTTCATGAACATGGAAGATTTTTCCATTTGTTGGTATCTTCTTCTCTACCTTTCTTTAATGTTTTGTAATTCTCATCGTAGGGATCTTTGACATCCTTGGTTAAATTTATTCCAAGGTATTTGATTTTTTTTGTAGCTATTGTGAATGGGATTGATCTTAGAAGTTCTTTCTCAGCTGTGAGATTGTGTATACAGAGGCTATTGGTTTCTGTGTGTTGATTTTATATCCTGCTACTTTACCAAACTCTTCTATGAATTCCAATAGTCTCTTAGTGTAGTCTTTTGGATCCCCTATATATGTAGGATTTTGTCATCTGCAAATAGAGTAGTTTGACTTCCTTCTTCCCAATCTGTATCCCTTTGATTTCTTTTTCTTGCCTAATGGCTCTGGCTAAAACTTCCAGGACTATATTGAATAGTAGTGGTGAGAGTGGGCATCCTTGTCTGGTTCTGGATCTCAGTGGGAATGCTTCCAATTATTCTCCATTCAATAGGACGCTGGTCATGGGTTTGTCATAATTGCCTTGATTGTGTTGAGGAATGTTCCTTCTATACCCAATTTTTTAGAGTTTTCATCATGA
Organism: Lepus europaeus; assembly: GCF_033115175.1. Taxonomy (NCBI): domain Eukaryota; kingdom Metazoa; phylum Chordata; class Mammalia; order Lagomorpha; family Leporidae; genus Lepus; species Lepus europaeus. The sequence continues at coordinate 104,359,728 of NC_084837.1, forward strand.
AAACTGTATTGTATTTTATCAGATATTTTCTCTGCATCTATTGAGATAATAATAAGGTTTTTGTTCTTCAGTTTGTTAATGTGGTGTATCACATTGATTGATTTGTGAATGTTGAACCATCCCTGCATACCAGGGATAAATTCCACTTGATCTGGGTGAATGATCTTTCTAAGGTGTTTCTGGATTCAATTGGCTAGAATTTTGTTGGGGCCAGCACTGTGGCATAGTGGTAAAGCTGTCACCTGCACTGCCGGCATCCCAAATGGGCGCTGGTTCGAGTCCTTGCTGCTCCACTTCTGATCCAGCTCTCTGCTATGGCCTGAAAAAGCAGTAGAAGTGGCCCAAGTCCTTGGGCCCCTGCACCCATGTGGGAGACCCGGAAGAAGCTGTTTCCTGGCTTTGGATCAGCGCAGCTCCAGTTGCAGCCATCTGGGGAGTGAGCCAGCAGATGGAAGACCCCTCTCTCTCTCTCTCTCTCTCTCTCTCTCTCTGCCTCTCCTTCTCTCTCTGTGTAACTCTGACTTTCAAGTAAAATAAATAAATCTTTAACAAAAAAAAAAAAGAATTTTGTTGAAGATTTTTGCATCTATGTTCATCAGGGAAATTGGTCTGTAGTTCTCTTTCTCTGTTGTGTGTTTTCCAGGTTTAGAAATTAAGGTGATGCTGGCTTCATAGAAAGAATTTGGGAGGATTCCCTCCTTTTCAATTGTTTTAAATAGCTTCAGAAGAATTGGAGTTAGTTCTTTAAATGTCTGGTAGAATTTAGCAGTGAAGCCATCCAGTCCAAACCATCCAGTCCTGGGCTTTTCTTTGTTGGGAGGGTCTTTTTTACTGAATCAATTTCCATCTTTGTTATGGGTCTGTTTAAATTTTCTGTGTCTTCATGGCTCAAATTATGTAGGTTGTATGTGTCCAGGAATTTATCTATATCTTTTGGGTTTCCCAGTTTGTTGGCATACAGCTCTTTGTAGTAATTTCTGATGATCCTTTTTATTTCTTTGGTGTCTATTGTTACTTTTCCTCTTTCATCTCTAATTTTATTGATTTGGGCTTTTCCCTTCTTTTTTGGGTTAATTGTGCCAGTGATACGTCAATTTTGTTTATTTTTACAAAAAAAAAAAAAGCTCATCATTTTGCTATCTTTTGTATTTTTTTTGTTTCATTTTGTTTATTTCTTCTCTAATGTTAATTATTTCTTTCCTCCGACTGATTTGGGGTTTGGTTTGCTGTTGTTTTTCTAGATCCTTGAGATGCATTGATAGCTCATTTATTTGGTGCCTTTCCAATTTCTTGATGTAGGCACCTATTGCTGTAAACTTTCTTGCTAACACTGCTTTTGCTGTATCCTGTAAGTTTTGATATGTTGTATTGGCATCTTCATTTGTTTACAGAAATTTTTCTTTTGATTCCTTCAGTGACCCACTGTTCATTCAGCAGCATGTTGCTCGGCCTCCATGTGTTTGCGTATGTTCTAGAGATTCCTGAGTTGTTGATTCCCAGCCTCATTCCATTGTAGTCAGAGAAGGTGCATGGTGTGATTTTGATTTTTTTGAATTTGCTGAGACTTGCTTTATGGCCTAGCATGTGGTCAATCCTAGAGAAAGTGCCATGCACTGGTGAGAAGAATGTGTATTCTGCAACTGCAGGATGGAAAGATCTGTAGATATCTGTTAGGCCCATTTGGTCTGTAGTACCAATTAACTCTGCTGTTTCCTTGCTGATTTTTTGTCTGGTTGATCTGTCCATTATTGAAAGTGGGGTATTGAAGTCCCCCATTACTATTATATTGAGTCTGTATCTCCCTCTAGGTCCATTAACATTTTTTTTAAATAGCCAGGTACCCCATAATTAGGTGCATATACATTAATTTTTTTTATTTTTTTAAAGATTTATTTTATTTATTTTCAGATAGAGTTACAGAAAGAGAGGTAGAGAAAAAGAGAAGGGTTTTCCACCCACTGGTTCACTCCACAGATGGCCACAACGACCAGAGCTGCGCTGATCCAAAGCCAGGAGCCAGGAGCTTCTTCTGGGTCTCCCACGTGTGTGCAGGGTCCCAAGGACTTGGGCCATCTTCTACTGCTTTCCCAGGCCATTGCAGAGAGCTGGCTAGGAAGAGGAACATCTGGAACTATAACTGGCGCCCATATGGGATGCCGGCGCTCCAGGTCAGGGCTTTAACCTGCTGCGCCACAGCACCAGCCCTGGTGGTGCATATACATTTTTAATAGTCACATCTTACTGTTGAACTGATCCCTTAATCATTACATTTGTTTCTCTTTTTTAAAAAAGATTTATTTGTTTATTTGAAAGACGGAGTTACAGAGAGGCAGAGGTAGAGAAAGAGAGAGAGAGAGGTCTTCCATCTGATGGTTCACTTCCCAGATGGCTGCAATGGCTGGAGCTGCGCCGATCTGAAGCCAGGAGCCAGGATCTTCCTCTGGGTCTCCCGCGTGGGTGCAGGGGCCCAAGGACATGGGCCATCTTCTACTGCTTTCCCAGGCCTTAGCAGAGAGCTGGACCAGAAGTGGAGCAGCCAGGACTAGAACTGGCACCCATATAGGATGCCGGCACTGTAGGCAGCAGCTTCACCTGCCACGCCACAGCGCTGGCTCTTCTTTGTTTCTTTTAACAGTTTTTGTGTTAAAGTCTATTTTGTCTGATATTAGGATGGCTATACCAGCTCTACTTTGGTTTCTGTTGGCATGGAATATCTTTTTCCATCCTTTCACTTTCAGTCTGTTTGTATCTTTCTTGGTGAGATGTGTTTCCTGTAGGCAAAAAATAGATGGGTTTTGTTTTTTAGTCCACTCAAGCCAGTCTGTGTGTTTTAACTGGAGAGTTGAAGCCATTTACATTCAAGGTGACTAATTTTTTAAAATATATTTTTATTTATTTGAAAGACAAAGTTATAGAGGTAAAGACAGAGAGAGAGAGGTGTTCTATTCACTGGTTCACTCTCCGGATGGCTACATTGGCTGGAGCTGTGCCGATCCAAAGCCAGGAGCCAGGAGCTTCTTCTGGGTCTTCCACATGGGTGCAGGGGCCCAAGGGCTTGGGCCATCTTCTACTGCTATCCCAGGCCGTAGCAGATCGGAAGAGGAGCAGCCGGGACTAGAACCAGTGCCCATATGGGATGCTGGCGCTTCAGGCCAGGGCTTTAACCTGCTGTGCCACAGTGCCAGCCCCTTAAGGTGACCATTGATAGTAATGACTTTGCCCTGCCAGCTTAATGCTTTTTAATTTCTTCTTTGACCAGTGGATTACTAGGTATGTTATTTAATGCCCAACTACTAGAGATATTAAAGATACCTCTCCTTTATTGGTTTAATTCATTAAAATTATAATTTAATTTCATTATAATCGGAGAACATATTTCATATATCTGAATCCTTTTAAATTTATTGAGACTTATTTTATACCCAGAATGCAGCTTGTCTTGGTAAGTGTTCTACGTGTTCTATGTGTATTTTAGTGTTGTTGGCCAAGTTATTCATGTGTTCTGTATCTTTGCTCTCTTCTCACTGACTCACTGTTTATTCTGTCAGATATTGAAAGAGGTATCTCCAGCTTTGTGAATTTTATCTGTTTCTTCTTTTATTTCTATGAATTTTTCCTTTGTGTATTTTAAAACACTGTCATTATATGCATAGTAATTTGAATGTTATGTTGGTTTGACCATTTTATCATTAGACACCAACCCTTTGATACCTGGTAATTAGTATTTTTTTTCTAGAAATGTAGGTATAGCCACTCTTGATTTCTTTTGATAAATTTTTAAAATATTTATTTATTTAAAAGTCAGAGGGTTAGAGAGAGATTGAGAAGCAAAAAGAGAGAGAGCTTCCATCCACCAGTTCACTCATGAGATGGTTGCAGTGGCCAGGGCTGGGCCAGGCTGAAGCTAGGAGCCAGGAGCTTCTTCTGGGTCTCCCATGTGAGTGGCAAGGACTCAAACACACAGGCCATCTGCTGCTGCTTTTCCCAGGCTATTAGCAGGGAGCTGAATCAGAAGTGGAGCAGCTGGGACATGAACCTGTGCCCATATTGAATGCTGGCATCACAGGCAGCAGCTTTACCAGCCATGCCACAACTCCGGCTCCTCTTTTAATTAATTTTAACAAGATGCATATTTTCCTATACTTTAAGTATAGTAGTGGAAGATGAAGATGGCCCAAATGCTTGGGCCCCTGCTCCCATGTGAGAGACCCTGAAGAAGCTCCTGGCTCCTGGCTTTTGCCTGGCCCAGCCTCAGCCATTGCAGCCATTTGAGGAGTGAACCAGCAGATGAAAGATCTCTTTGTCTCTGCCTCTCTCTCTCTAACTCTGCCTTTCCAATAAAATAAATCTTTTTATTTTTATTTATTTGAAAGTCAGAGTTATACAGAGAGAGGAGAGGCAGAGAGAGAGAGAGAGGTCTTCCATCCGATAGTTCACTCCCCAGTTGGCCACAACAGCCGGAGCTGCGCCAATCTGAAGCCAGGAGCCAGGAGCCAGGAACCTCCTCCAGGTCTCCCACGTGGGTGCAGGGGCCTGGGCCATCTTCTACTGCTCTCCCAGGCCATAGCAGAGAGCTGGACAGGAAGTGGAGCAGCCTGAACTTGAACCGGCGCCCAAATGGGATGCCGGCGCTTCAGGCCAGGGCACTAACCCACGGTGCCACGCACTGGCCCCAATAAATAAATCTTTTTTAAAAAATAAATACCAACTTGCTGTTTAGTTTTTATTTGCCTCATATGTTTTTTTCTCTTTCCTCTTTTTCTGCCTTTTAGAATGAGTGGTTTTAATGATTTTATTTAGCCTCCTTTTTTGGCTTATTAGCTATGCATTTTCCTCATTTTTAGGATATGAGTATGTCTTTTAAAGGAGACGTTAAATTGAGTTTTCCAATTCACATAATGAAAATCAAGCCACCGAAGCCCATTGCAGGTAAGGGTGACTCAGCTAATACTCTGCTTTTGCTATCAACTTCTCTGTTTTTTTTCCTCCTTTGCCTTTCTCCATCCCCCCCCCCACCCAGTTCATAGCAGCGATATTTAAATTATAAGATTAGTTCTGAAGAGGAAATTGTTAAAAATTCATAAAGCCACACAACACACATGGTAGCAGCGTGCCGTTAGCTAACGGCATTGTAGTCAGGAAGGAGACGTCTCTTCTGATTGTCAGCTGGAGTTCCGCTGTGCCCATACTCCTGCGTCCACACATTCAGCGGTGTTTGCTGAGTGGTGACCGTGACCCCAGGTACAGAGGCCGGGAAGGGCGGGAGGGAGCCGCCAGAGCGGGGCGTGAGGAGGGCAGCATCGAGGGCCATGCAGACACACAGCAAGGAGACTCTTCCTGCCCGTGGAGGGGGCGGGGGAGGAACGGACACTTGGGCAAGGTTGTACAGAGCAAGTGAGTTAAGTCAAGAGGGTGGGCGCTTAGCCCAGTGGTTAAGACACCTGGGTCCCATATCAGAGCACCTGGGTTTGCTGACCAACTGCAGCTCCCGATTCTAGCCCCCTGCTAATGTGGGCCTGGGAGGCAGCAACAACTGGCTTCCTGCTACCCGTGTGGGAGACCTGGAGACTGCATTCCTAGCTCCCAGCTCATTTTAGACATCTGGGGAGTAAACCAAGGGATGGGAGCTTCCTCTCTGCATCTCTAAAGTAAGTAAATGAATAAATAAATCATTGAAAAGAACAAAGAACTGAGGGGACAGCCATTTTAGACAGAGAATGCAGGGTGTGTGCTGTTAGCCTCATGCATGGTCTCAAAGGTACATCTGCAAGGATGCTCTCTGTAGCATTATTCAGAGAGGCAAAAGGTTAGCTACCTCACACGGAACACTCACGTAAGGGAACGCTTGGCCACCACTGAAGGCCGAGAACAGCCTGTTCACTGTGCTGAAGAACGTGGTACCTAGACTTGCTGTCAGGACTCACTGCAAAGCCGCATAAAAATGAGAAAGTAACAGCAACATAGATAATAGAGAACCAGAGACGGAAAAGTAGAGGCCGGAGCATGAATGACAGAGGTGGGGCCACCGGGCAGGGGGAACCGCGGTGCTGACTGTCCAGGCGGAGAGAATGCAACTCCACCCCTGCCCCACAGCAGACACTAAACCAAATTCCAGATAAACTGTAGGAGTGAGTACGGAAGGCAAAACAATATTACTACAAAGTAACGTAAGTACTACCTGTATAACCTCTAAAAAGGGAAGACTTTTAAAATAAGACACAAAAGGAACTTACAGGGACCCGTGCTGTGGCCCAGAGGGTTAAGCCGTTGTCTGCTGAGCCAGCATCCCGTATGAGCACTGCTTCGAGTCCAGGCTGCTCCATTTCCTATCCAGCTCCCTGCTATGGCCTAGGAAAGCAGCAGAAGATGGCCCAAGTGTTTGGGCCCCTGCAGTCATGTGGGAGACCCAGAAGAAACTCCTGGCTCCTGGCTTCGCCCTGGCCCAGCACTGGCCATTGCAGCCATTTGGGGAGTGAACCAGCAAATGGAATCTCTCTCTCTCACTCTCTGTCTCTCTTTCTCTCTAACTCTGCCTTTCAAATAAAATAAGTAAATATTTTTAAAAAACTTTCAGCAAAAGGGACCTTGGATGAACTTGACTACATTAAAATTAAGAACTTTTAATCATCCAAAGACCTAGTAAGCGCATGAAAAAGCAAGCTACATAGTGGGAGAAGATAGTTGCAAAAACCATGAAGCTCACTGGTGGTCCATATCCACAGTATGTTTAGAAAGAACTCCTACAAATGGTTAAGAGGAAGAGAGCGAATGCAGGCAAAACGTGCAGGAAATACAGCGTGTCATTGCAACTCCCAGACTTGAGCTGTCCCCAGCTCACTCGGAAGGCTCACTAAACCAGACTGCGGGCCCCGCTGCAGAGTGGCTGTCCTTGTGGGTCTGGAGCAGGACCTGAGAATCTTTTTTTTTTTTCTTCAAGGTTTAATTATGTGTTTGAGAGGCAGACTTACACACTAAGAGAGCGAGAGACAGAGAGGTCTTCCATCTGCTGGTTCACTTCCCAAATGGCCACAATGGCTCAAGTTGGGCCAATTCGAAGCCAGGAGCCAGGAGCTTCCTCTGGGTCTCCCATGTGGGTGCAGGGACCCAAGGACCTGGGCCATCTTCCACTGTTTTCCCAGGCCATAGCAGAGAGCTGGATCGGAAGTGGAGCAGCTGGGACTTGAACCGGTGCCCGTAAAGGATGCCAGCACTGCAGGCAGTGGCTTTACCTGCTATGCCACAGTGCTGGCCCCAGAAAGGAGGTTTTTTAGAGGGAGGTGATTGGCTGAATGCCAGCAGAGGAAGAGCCTGAGACTGGGCCTTCAGCAGTCGCTGAGAAGCAGTGGTCACTGGTAGGCTGGGGACTTTGCCTGGCTGGGCAGACAGCAGCAGTGACACACGGTCTCCGCCCGCAGAAGGCTGGAGATGTAGAAGGAAGAGGGAGGGTGGCTGCCCTCTGCCGGGGCCCAGTGGGCGGGTGGGGTGGGAGCAAGGCCAGGAAGAACATGAACGCCTGAGCTTACTGACCCCCGAGAGCAGGTGGCTGGGGATGATGGCTTCTAGCCGGGAAGCATAGGTGCAGCAGGGGACGTCAGGATAGGGGGTCCAGCTGCCGCGACTGATTCTGGATCATTCTCAACCTAGGCACCCTGTTTAAGAGCCCTCTGGAAGCCTTCGCAAAGATCGAGGACTGCCATGGGCTGGGCTCTGGGCAGAATCACTTCATCAAGGACAGCCAGTGGGAGCAGCAGGCAGAAATCTTCAACACTTCCTACAAGAAGTTCCTGGATGGGGAGGGGGAGGAGGAGCCTCTCAGGTAAGCCCCCCTCCCTGGGAAGCCTGGGGAGCCCCACATCTCCCAGCACAGGCAGGAGTCAGCCCGAGGACCTGAATTAACACACAGTCTAAACGTTCTTTCTGGTGTGGGGGATTTCAGAAAACTTGAGTAGATCTTTTGAAGTGGTGCATGGACATTGTTTAAATATAGTTAGAACAAAGGGTGATAATATGGATTTTTATTTTATTCTATATTTATTTAATTTGGGAGAGAGGGAGCAAACGAGCACGTGAGAGAGTTCTCATCCCCTGGTTCACTCCCCAGATGACCACAATGGCCTGGGCTGGGCACGGCCGAAGCTGGCGGCCAGAAACTGAATCCAGGTCTCCTCTCTGGATGGTGGGAACCCAGGCACTTCATCCGTACCCACTGCCTCCCAGGGTCCTCGTCAGCAGCGAGCTGGAGTCAGGGGCAAAGGCAGACACAGTCCAGGCACCCCAGTGTGGGCGTGAGTGTCTACCACCAGGCCAAACCCTGCCCTGATAACATGGATATTAAGGAAGAGAATCTATTTTATAGTTTTATGTGATATGTATTTCAACATTTTCCCCAAATTATCTAAAAAACACAGAAGATCCTAAAGACAGAAGTAAGTCACTACTATGGAAGCCAGCACTGTGGCGTAGCAGGTAAAGCTGCCACGTGCAGTGCCGGCATCTCATGTTGGAGCTGATTCGAGTCCCGGCTGCTCCACTTCCAATCCAGCTCTCTGCTATGGTCTGGGAAAGCAGTGGAGGGTGGCCCAAGTCCTTGGGCCCCTGCACCCGAGTGGGAGACCCGGAAGAAGCTCCTGGCTTCATATCAGTTCAGCTCTAGCCATCGCGGCCATCTGGGGAGGGAACCAGGAGATGGAAGATTCTCTCTCTGTAACTCTGCCTTTCAAATAAATAAATAAATCTTTTTTTTTTTAAAGTCACCACTATTACCATTATTCTCCATTTCCTTCCTGCCTTTCTAAGTGTCTTGCAGATGTATAATTATTAGAAAGCATCGCTGTGCGTCAGTCCATGAAAAACTGAGCCCAAGTGTTTGGAGTGTCCTTTATTGGGCTGATTTTAGGAAAGAGCTCTCCGGGCGGCTCCTGTGGGTTCTTATTGTCCCTGGGAAGTGACACCTCTTGTCTTGCTCTCAAGTGGGCTGGAAGTCGCTCACTGCGGGACACCACTTCCCACTAAGCCCTAACAGCAGCTGCACCATTGAAGAGTTTGCAAGCCAGTGCTCAGTGCTGTTAGCTGTCCACTGTGGGAGAACTGACAGCCTACGAATCGGGGCCTTTTTTCTTTAGCTCATAACTGGCCTTTTTTTTTTTAAAGCACAGCACTTGTATCGCCCCCAGTAGGAGAGCATTAATGCAGATCACCCAGGTTGGCTTTATGGGGTCTTCCCTAGGACAGAGGGGCCTCTCTGCCCTGCCCCCTCCTGGCCTGGGGGTACTCCTTGTTCCCTGACCCTCCTTGTACCAGCGCCCAGGGGCTGCTCGTCCCACCTGGACCGGCACCCAGAATGTAACTTACCTGGCGGCCCCGTGCCCGGGGAGGCCCCTCCCAACTGCCCATCTCTCCGCCGTGGCTCTCACTCCCTCGCCTTTCCTTCCCAGCATGGCCACGTTCCACTTCTTCCTTCCCAGCTGCGTATTTGCTGTGCCAATGGAAGCCAAGAGCTCCTTTGCCTCAGGTGAGGGTGCAGCAAGAGGTGGTACTGGGTGAGGGGTCGCTCGGGGGAGTCCCTCCACACAGAGACCTTCCACGCATGAGCTTGCCTGGTGGGAGGGGATGGAGCCACAGCTTCCTGGTTTCTGTTTGCACCTGTGGCTCCTGAGCCTGGACTCACTGGCTGCCAGGCTGCTTCTGGACGCATCTTGTAGAAAACGTTTCAAATGTGAACAGCCAAGTGGGCATGAATTTTCTAGAAGATATGGAAGCAGCCCAAGGGCTCTTGCCCTGGAAGGAGCAGCCCTTCTTAGGGGTGCCCAGTCCTTCTTCCTTGGGAAGCTCACCCATCAGCACAAACTGCTGTCCCTTAGAGCAGGTCCCTAAGACTACAGACCAGCTGCTGCTTGAGTGGGCACCTTCCACGCAAACCAGAGGCCACCCACGCTCGTCACTTGACACCGTGCCTTCTCTCCTTCCCCAGGAGTAGCCTGTGTCCTCGGCGTACGTTGGACTGGAAGTCACAATTTCTTCCTCTACTCGCTGAACCGAACTCTGAAGGATAAAGTTGGTACTTGCCGGCTGAGACGGGTGTCGCCGTGTCCTTCTCTAGGGTCTTTTTAAGGGGACCACAGTGTGCAGGCAGAAATGGGGGCTCGGTGGCTGTGGCACGACCCCAAGGATCTGTCCCTGAAGTGTCACGTTTCTTAAAGACAACAGGTCCCTGGGGGACACAGCCCACAGTCAGGCCCACAGAGCTCCTCCAGCAGCCAGGAGAAAAGAACAGAAAACAGGCTCGGCTTCTGAAGCCCAGTGCTGGTCCCTGCCCAAGGGTCCGCCAACTCTGCCGTCTCAAGGCGGCCTCTTCCCGCCCCGACCCCCAGTGCCCCGACCTGAAACAAAGAACAGACTCATCAGCCCATGCTGTTGACTGCTGTGGACAGCAAAACCCAGGGCCTTTCTGTCTAGGAAAGCTCTTTGCAATGGAAAGGCGCTAAGGGAACAGGAGCTGTGGTGGTGGTACAAATCCGTGGAAGGATTTGCGTGAGCAGCTGCACGCCTATGTTTGGTGTACACTTCAGAAGGGACACTGGAGCCTGTCTCCCCCTGCCCCCGCCCCCAGCAGCCCACTGCTTTCTCATGTCTGCTCCTGTACTGACTGGCTGCAAACAAGTCACACACACACACACACACCGTCCTCAGGAGCCTCGCGGGTAACATGGGGTGAACCGCAGCACCTCCTCCCCAGAGCCCTTGGGCCTGACACAGCTTGAGCACCTAGGAAGTACTCGCTAATGCTACTGTAACCACGGTGTGACTTACTCTTGAGTCATCCCAAGAGAGAGCAGAGCGCTGCATACTGGGTGGGGGTGGGGGGAGCGAGTCCAGACAGGAGCTGCTGCTGCTGTGCCCCGGAATGGCTGTTGGGTCTGGGTCCCAGGTGCTCGGGGCTGGGGGGGTGGGGGGGTTGGGGGGAGGTGATGGGCAGGTGCAGGGTTCTGGGGAGAGCCTGGTGTATCCTCCTCCTAGACCACGAGGGCGTGTGGCCCTGTGCTGCGCCCATCACAGTCTCTGAGCTCAGCTGCTCCTCCTCTTACCTGGTGCTGGCCTGCGAGGACGGCGTGCTTACACTCTGGGACCTGGCTGTAGGTAAGGCCCCTGTGCGCCTCAGCTCTGGAATCCCCGAGGCCCCGGGCCCCTGTCCTCCTCAGCTCTGGGATCCCCGAGGCCACGGGCCCCTGTCCTCCTCAGCTCTGGGATCCCCGAGGCCCCGGGCCCCTGTCCTCCTCAGCTCTGGGATCCCCGAGGCCACGGGCCCCTGTCCTCCTCAGCTCTGGGATCCCCGAGGCCCCGGGCCCCTGTCCTCCTCAGCTCTGGGATCCCTGAGGCCCCGGGCCCCTGTCCTCCTCAGCTCTGGGATCCCCGAGGCCCCTGTCCTCCTCAGCTCTGGGATCCCCGATGTCCCGGGCCCCTGTCCTCCTCAGCTCTGGGATCCCCGAGGCCCCTGTCCTCCTCAGCTCTGGGATCCCTGAGGCCCCGGGCCCCTGTCCTCCTCAGCTCTGGGATCCCCGAGGCCCCTGTCCTCCTCAGCTCTGGGATCCCCGATGTCCCGGGCCCCTGTCCTCCTCAGCTCTGGGATATCCGAGGCCCCGGGCCCCTGTCCTCCTCAGCTCTGGGATCCCCGATGTCCCGGGCCCCTGTCTGCCTCAGCTCTGGGATCCCCGATGTCCCGGGCCCCTGTCCTCCTCAGCTCTGGATCCCCGAGGCCCCGGGCCCCGTCCTCCTCAGCTCTGGGATCCCCAAGGCCCCTGTCCTCCTCAGCTCTGGGATCCCCGATGTCCCGGGCCCCTGTCCTCCTCAGCTCTGGGATATCCGAGGCCCCGGGCCCCTGTCCTCCTCAGCTCTGGGATCCCCGATGTCCCGGGCCCCTGTCCTCCTCAGCTCTGGGATCCCCGATGTCCCGGGCCCCTGTCCTCCTCAGCTCTGGGATCCCCGAGGCCCCGGGCCCCTGTCCTCCTCAGCTCTGGGATCCCCAATGTCCCGGGCCCCTGTCCTCCTCAGCTCTGGATCCCCGATGTCCCGGGCCCCGTCCTCCTCAGCTCAGGGATCCCCGAGGCCCCGGGCCCCTGTCCTCCTCAGCTCTGGGATCCCCGAGGCCCCGGGCCCCGTCCTCCTCAGCTCTGGGATCCCCGAGGCCCCGGGCCCCTGTCCTCCTCAGCTCTGGATCCCTGAGGTCCCGGGCCCCTGTCCGCCTCAGCTCTGGGATCCCCAATGTCCCGGGCCCCTGTCCTCCTCAGCTCTGGGATCCCCAATGTCCCGGGCCCCTGTCCTCCTCAGCTCCGGGATCCCCGAGGCCCCGGGCCCCTGTCCTCCTCAGCTCTGGGATCCCCGAGGCCCCGGGCCCCTGTCCTCCTCAGCTCTGGGATCCCCGATGTTCCGGGCCCCTGTCCTCCTCAGCTCTGGGATTCCCGAGGCCCCGGGCCCCTGTGCGCCTCAGCTCTGGGATCCCCGAGGCCCCGGGCCCCTGTCCGCCTCAGCTCTGGGATCCCCGAGGCCCCGGGCCCCTGTGCGCCTCAGCTCTGGGATCCCCGAGGCCTCGGGCCCCTGTCCGCCTCAGCTCTGGGATCCCCGAGGCCCCGGGCCCCTGTGCGCCTCAGCTCTGGATCCCCGAAGCCCCGGGCCCCTGTCCTCCTCAGCTCCGGGATCCCCGAGGCCCCGGGCCCCTGTCCGCCTCAGCTCTGGGATCCCCGAGGCCCCGGGCCCCTGTGCGCCTCAGCTCTGGGATCCCTGAGGCCCCGGGCCCCTGTCCTCCTCAGCTCTGGATCCCCGAGGCCCCGGGCCCCTGTCCTCCTCAGCTCTGGGATCCCCGAGGCCCCGGGCCCCTGTCCACAAAGCTCTGGGATCCCCGAGGCCCCTGTCCTCCTCAGCTCTGGGATCCCCGATGTCCCGGGCCCCTGTCCTCCTCAGCTCTGGGATCCCCGAGGCCCCGGGCCCCTGTCCTCCTCAGCTCTGGGATCCCCGAGGTCCCGGGCCCCGTCCTCCTCAGCTCTGGGATCCCCGATGTCCCGGGCCCCTGTCCTCCTCAGCTCTGGGATCCCCGAGGCCCCGGGCCCCTGTCCTCCTCAGCTCTGGAATCCCCGAGGCCCCGGGCCCCTGTCTTCCTCAGCTCTGGGATCCCCGATGTCCCGGGCCCCTGTCCTCCTCAGCTCTGGGATCCCCGATGTCCCGGGCCCCTGTCCTCCTCAGCTCTGGGATATCCGAGGCCCCGGGCCCCTGTCCTCCTCAGCTCTGGGATCCCCGAGGTCCCGGGCCCCGTCCTCCTCAGCTCAGGGATCCCCGATGTCCCGGGCCCCTGTCCTCCTCAGCTCTGGGATCCCCGAGGCCCCGGGCCCCTGTCCTCCTCAGCTCTGGGATCCCCGAGGCCCCGGGCCCCTGTCCTCCTCAGCTCTGGGATCCCCGAGGTCCCGGGCCCCTGTCCTCCTCAGCTCTGGGATCCCCGAGGTCCCGGGCCCCGTCCTCCTCAGCTCTGGGATCCCCGATGTCCCGGGCCCCTGTCTGCCTCAGCTCTGGGATCCCCGATGTCCCGGGCCCCTGTCCTCCTCAGCTCTGGGATCCCCGAGGCCCCGGGCCCCTGTCCTCCTCAGCTCTGGGATCCCCGAGGCCCCGGGCCCCTGTCCTCCTCAGCTCTGGAATCCCCGAGGCCCTGGGCCCCTGTCCTCCTCAGCTCTGGGATCCCCGAGGCCCTGGGCCTGCTGTGACGTCTGTGTGCTTAGTCACCGTTGGGGAGCTGGTCCTGGTCTCATCCACTCAGCATTTGCGGACCACCGTATCCCGCCAGCCCCCCTTGCCCGAGCGTTTACTGGGTGCTTGGCAGCGAGGTACCTTCCAGACCTGGCTGCTCTCCGCCTGAACACTCGTGGTTATCTCAGAGGGGAGGCTCAGATAAACATGGCCACGTGTCATGTACTGCCCAGCAGCCTTGCTGTGAAGGTGCAAGACCGCTCATGGCAAGAAGAGTGGTCGTGGCTCCCCCAGCCCCTGGCCAGTTCTTCTCCTCACTTCGGGAGATCTTGAGACCTCCCTGTTGGGTTGCACATGCGTGCCCCTTCCTTTTCTGAACCCACACGCCTCTGCCTCCCGTGGTCAGTCGCAGGTCAGACTCTGGGTGCCTGCTGCTTGCTTGCCCTCGTCTGTGGGTCTCCTTGTCCCCAGCCCCGCTCCACACGAAGGCTTCCTGGGAGTGGCTGCTCGCGGCTGCTCCAGGCTTGGATGTCCCGCGAGTCGCACACGCAGGCGCGCCCGCCCGTGGCCAACTCCCCCTGCCCCTTTCCGACTTGCTTCTGCATCACTCCCTCTAGGCTTCTCTTTTGGGGTCGTCGCTCTTCCCAAGGGGTGCGTCTGCCAAAGCGTGTACTTCCTCAAATACTTCTTGGAACGTGACGGACAGAACGTGTACCCCGAGACGCCAGTGAAATCCCAAATGATATGCGTGGTGCTGTGCACCGACTCCTCCCTCTACCTGGTGACCGCCAGAGGGACCCAGGGACCCTCCCTCCGCGTGCTTGTCGAGAGGTGGGTGGCTTGAGCTGGCCTCGGGCCGTCCAGCTCTCCCCGCCCCCGGGAATGCCTCTAGATCATGGCGTCACAGACAGGGACGGATTTTCCCAGTGTCGTGTGACGCCCCAGGGACTTCTTTCACACCCCAGAGGAGGCAGCCGGGCGCCTGTCTGCAGAAATAGCCACTCATCCGCTTCCCTCGAGACCAACACTCTTTCCTTTGTCAAAACGTTTACATATCTCATGCCTGTGTGGGAAGTCCAAAAAGTTCATGGACATGGGAGTTAAAAGATCCGTGTTTTGGTGCTGGACAGTTTTGACATCCATGCATAGCTCTTTTTCATAATACATATTTTCCATGAACTTTTTGAAGACCCCCCCTTACATGGATTCCAAAAAATTTTTTGCACCAGCAATGCATATCTTTTCGTTCTGTTTTCCATAATGAGATCATCTTCAGTTCCACCGAGTCTCCCGCACACCTTTCCCTCGTCACCTCTTCTCACTCCACCCCACAGATAACCACCTTGTTAATTACTGCTACTCCAGCAAAACCACCCCCAAACGTGGCTTAGTCCCTGGTGCTGCAGGTCAGCAGTGCGGGCTGCACTTGGTCCATCTTCTCTTGGTCTCACACCTGCCCCAGCAGGCAGCTGGGCAGGGGCCCGTGGTCCAAGACAGCCTCACCCACACCTGGCAGCATTGGCTGGGGCACCTCCCTCCAGCAGGCCAGCTCAGGCCTCCACACGTGGTGGTCCCAAGGTCCCCAGCAGCAGCCACATAGGGGTGAGTGCAATGACACAGCGGGTTGAGCTGTCACTTAAGGTATTACGGTGCTCCGCCGCTTGGGGCACCTGTATCCCACGTGGGAGTGCCTGGTTGGAGCCCCAGCTAATTTGTCTCCCATCCAGCCTCCTGCTAATGTGCCTAGGAGGCCACGGGTGATGGCCCAAGGACTTGGGTTCCTGCCATCCACGTGGAAGGTCTGGATGGAGTTCCTGGCTCGTGGCTTCAGCTTGGCCAAGCCCTGCTGTTAACAACCATTTAGGGGAGTGAATCAGCAGATGGAAGCTCTCTGTCTCTCCCTCTGTCTTTCTCTTTGCCTTTCAAGTAATTAAATCTTTAAAAATTCTTAAGATTGGGGTAGCAGGTTAAGCTGTCGCTGCACTGCTGGCATCCCATGTCAGTGTTGGCTCCAGTCCCAGCTGCTCTGCTGCTTCCTGCTAACACTCCAAGGAAGGCAGTGGATGATGATCCAAGTAGCTGGGTCCCTGCTCCCCATGCGAGAGACCCAGAGGGGAGCTCCAGGCTCCTGACCTCAGCCTGGCTATGGTGGCCACCTGGGGAATGAAGCAGTAGGTAGAAGATGTCTCTCTCTGTCTCTCCGCCTTTCAAATAAATCTTTCTTTAAAAAAATTAAAAACAAAGACAATTAAAAAAAAAAAAGAACCACATTTATCAGGAGCCTTCCAAAAGTTCATGGGGGTGCCAGCGCTGTGGCTTAGTTGGTAAAGCCAACGTCTGCAGTGCCGGCATCCCTTATTGGTGCCGGTTCATGTCCCGCTGCTCCACTTCCAATCCAGCTCTCTGCTATGGCCTGGGAGAGCAGCGGAGGATAGCACGAGTCCTTGGGCCCCTGAGCCCACATGGGAGACCTGGAAGAAGCTCCTGGCTCCTGGCTTCAGAGAGACCCAGCTCCAGCTGTGTAGCCATTTGGGGAGTGAACCAGCAGATGGAAGAGCTTCCCTCTGTCTCTGTCTCTCTCTCTCTCTAACTTCCCTTCAAATAAATAAATAAAGCTTTTTTAAAAAGCTCATGGAAATGCATATTATGTAAAAAACTATGCATGAATTTCCAAAATTTTTGCAAGAAAATTAGCCTCTCTTAATTTTACTTCTTCGTGAGTTTTTCATGAACCCTCATACACGTTCAGCTGTGCGGATTTGGAAAATGTATATATGAAAACAGTCTCTGCTCTCTCCCTCATGTTCAGTGCTGTTTATTCTGTAACTTGCTCTGCAACATTGTTCATGAGTCACGCTGATGCCGGTGGGTCCGGATTCTATATCTTCTTTGCTGTGAGTTTTCCTGGTGTTCACCATCAGGAGTTTCCCCCAGGATACGTGCCTGGGAGAGGCCCAGAACATTTGTGCTTTGTTTCTTGTAGGCCTGAGAAGCACCTGGATGAAGCTATCTGTGCGGTGGCCCCGGTCCGAGCCCTGCCTGGTATGGTAGGTCCCCCGGGCTCCGCAGCCCTCTGCCACGCACGGCTCCACCTTGGCTTCCACACACGTTTGTTCAAGGCTTACTACGTGCCAGGCGCCCAGTCTAGCTTTTCGGTGAACAGACATAAAAGAGAAAGCCCCAGCCTCCTTCACGGAGCTCACAACAGCTACCCTCGCGCGTGGGAACTCCTGCAGGGGATGCATGGAACAGAGAGGAGCCGCCCACCCCCGCTGCGGATGCTGGCAGGGCGGGGCGTGTGCTCGCCCAAGCAGGCGACAGCTGAGTGGGGCACTGGGAGTCCAGTACTGAGCGGGGTCGAGATGTCGCAGCGTGAGAGGCAGTGGGGTGTGGAGAGGGGGCCGGGTGTGCAGGGCCCTGAACGCTGGCAGGATACAGGCGCATTCTGCCACTCTGGGGCTTGAAGCATAGAGAATGTGGAGTGGAATAGGCGGAGAGTGCCGAGAAGGGCCGGCCCCATAGCCTGGCTCCTGTGGCTGCAGCGGGAGGGAGCTCCCTCCGCCCCAGACGTCCCTGCAGAGCCCGCTGACCGTCACAGCCTGGAGAGAAGGTCTGGGATTCCTGGGGTAGGGGGCCTATAAGACCCCACCCCCGGATCTCTCTCTCATAGAGCCTGGGGCTGAAAACACAGATTTCCTGCCCACCAGTGGGCACCTGCAGACGCCCTGCGGGCAACACCATCAATTACAGGGTGATGAAAAACCGAGCTCAAAAGGGACTGGGAGGGACACGGAAGGAGGCAAGAGCACTGGGGCCAGGGCAGGACAGTGCGGAGGGAGTGCCGTGGCCCCTGGCGGAGGGTGGAGGTCGAGGCAGGCTTTCGAAGCACGCGTTCTGGGCCCAGAGAAGGGGCTCAGGCAGGAGAGAGGCCCCTCCGAGACCCAGGCCGGGAGTGGCTGTTGCATTGGGCAAGGTGCCTCGGGGGTGGGGCGGGAGGAAGGAGGGCGCTGGGAGAACCAGTGAGGAGCTGGAGGGTGGCCTCGTGGACAGGAGCTCTTCAGCAGGGTGCTGGAAAGAACCAAAAAGAAAAGCCAGGGCCAGAGGGCAAGCATATGGAAGGGGCCCTAGCGGAGCCAACACGAGTGTGGCTGCGGCTCCCTCAGCAGCGCCAGGGGCCAGGAGCCACGCGTGCTCTGTGTCTGTCCCACGTCCAGCCCTCACTGGATGCCCTGGGCCCTCTGCCTTCCTGGGAAGGACAGAGTCCAGTCAAGGTCCCCACGCCCCGCCCCCTTGCCTCCTAGGTGCTCATCTTTACCAAGAATGGTTCCATGTCCCTCATGAACGTGGCCAAGTCTGAGGTCGTCTGTGCCTTTGCTCCCCCCAGGCCCCACCGCGTGGCGGTCCCCTGGAAACCTGTGTTTCTTGTGTCCATACAACTTCCATTTTTCCTGCTCCAAGGTACGGGGGTGCCCCTGAGCACCTGCGGCTGTTTCCCCGACTTCTACAACCCCGGCATCCAGCGGCCCCACCTGGGATCCATCCCACCCTGTGTCCCCAAAAGACACCATGGCTAAGGCCCCACAGGGGGCCTTCATAAAACGCCAACAAGGACATCTCTCTGGGCTCCTGCTCCCTCAGATCACGGGAGCCCCTCCCGACTCTACGCAGGCACCCCCCACCTACCCCGCGTCCCCACCCAGCCGCGGTCCCCAGGAGGGCAGCACTATACACAGTGCTGTGCTGCTGTCACGGCAGGAGACCGTCCGGATGATGCGAAGTCCGAGGAGGAGGCTGGCGACACCCGCAATTCTGTTTTCTACTTTAACTTCGAGGCCTACCCACTCCTGGAAAACCTCTCCAAAAATTGCACCATTCCCCAGGAGGGCCTGCTGGAGACCGTGGCCTTCCCCGAGGCACTGCCGCTGGAGAGAAGGTGTGAGCTGCTGCTGCAGAAGAGGTAAGGGCCCCGCCGCAGCCCAGCCCAGGGGCCAGCCCGGGTCCCCCTGCAGGTGGCAGAGGAGGTGCCGCTAGTTCCCCCTGGTAGAAAAGGCTTCCACTTGCTAGTTTCTTCCTGCTGAGACCAGAGACACTGAGCCAGACAGGTAGGAGAGGGTACCCCACGCACTGGTTCACGCCCCCAGATGCCCAGGGTAGCCGAAGCCTGGAGCCAAGAACTCAATCCAGGCATCCCACGCCTTGAGCCTTCACTGCCGCCTCCCAGGCTGTGCGTTAGCAGGCAGCTGGAGTTGGGAGTGAAGCCAGGACTGAGACGCGGGCAGCTGGGACTTGGGCATCTTGTTGATGGTTCCCGCCGTGATGGGACCACCATGTGGGCTGGAATGGGGCCATCAGTGGAGCACTCCAGAGCCGGCTGATGTGCCAGATGTCCTCGTGTCCTGGGACCTCCGAGTCGCAGCCACCTCCCCTTCCGCTGACTCCTGCCACAGAAGGAATGAAGGCGAATGCTTGGAGCTTCAGGTTTGAACTCCAGCTCTTCCTTCGCCTCTCAGGGCCCCATTTTGCTCAGTCATTCAAAAAACACTGCTGTGTGCCAAGCGCCTGTGAGGACGTTTTAATAGTGCCTTGTGCCTGTGGCATGTGCTGTGTCCCCTTGCTGCTATCCCAAGTGTCACCACCAGGTGGCGCCAAGGGCCCCTCTGCTGTCTCCACCCGTGTTACCTGCTCCCTCCCTGTTAGAGTCTTGGTGGGTCCTTTGCGTGGCTGTCAGCGTCTCCCAGACAGAAGCGTCCCTGTTCATCAGGACAGGAATGTGGTCCCGTGAGTGTCAGGAGAGAGGGCCAAGCTGAGAGTGGTGGACATTGTCCTAAAGATGTGCCGAGAACAACCGCCCTTGCTCCTCCTGAGCCCTGGGGCCTGGCTGGCCTTGCGGTGCAGGGCTGGCCAACACCCGACATCCGGCCCGTGGACCAGGTGAGGCTGGGAGATCGCTGGGTCTGGCCCTGCCAAGGCACCAGCAGGCGGGACTTGAAATTCAGTGCGTCTGTAGCAGGCTCTTTTTGACACTGGCAGTTTTGTATGGCCCACAGATGATGTCGTAAATACCCAAATGGCAGAGGAAGGCTCCCCAGCCACAGCGGGCAGCCTGTCCAGTGGTCCAGGAGAACTCTGTGGCGAGACACATGGTGAATGGGTTAACAGCAGTGAAATCAGGGACTTCTGGAGAGGGAGGGAGGGAGGGAGTGAGAGAGGGAGAGAGAGAGAGAAATTGTTACCTCTTCCTGGATTTGAAATTTCTCAAGAGGAAAAGTTGTAGGATATTTACAATGTAATCCTGATTTTGAGTGAGTGGGGACCGGCAGGGCGTACAACCATGGTAGCGCTGGCTACGTCTGGGAGAGGCAAGCGTGTGTGGTTTTCCTCTTTGTGTTTTCCCTGTGTGTGACTTTTCTACCGACAGTGTGTGTGGGGAGTGTGTAGTGGTGTGGGGTGAAGCTGCCTCTGGGGCTCCCACACCCATCTCAGAGCGCCTGGGCTGAGTTGCTCCTCCGCTCCCGGTCCAGCTTCCTGCTGGTGTGTTCCCAGAGAGGCGGCGGCGGTGGCGGCTCAAGTATTTGGGTCCCTGCCACTCGTGGGAGATCTGGTGTTCTTGGCTTCTGACTTTGGGCTGGCCAAAACCCCAGCTGTTGTGCGCATTTAGGGAGTGAACCAGGGGATGGAAGACAGATCTCTCTCTCTCTCTCCTTTTCAAATACATGAAATTAATAAACCTTTTAAAAATGGTGAAATGTAAGCCAGCAGTATGGTGTTAGATCGTGGCCGCAGGAGCAGTTCCCCTGGGGAAGGCCTGGCCCGCAGCTCGCCTGTGCTCTTGACAGAGGCCCAAGACCTTGTTTATTGAACTTGCTGTGGACTCTGGCCACACCCCGCCCTTTCCTGTCTACAGAGCCAGAGGCTGCCCTCCCGGTCATTGGCCGAAGCCAGCGGCTGCAGCCCTGGGCAGCTCCCTCCCACCTCCCCGCCCACTAGCATCTCTCACCCACCCACCCCGTGACCGGACATCAGACACCTGTTGAACCTGCTCAGCTCTGGGAGCTTCCTTCAGGCCCAGAGTCCCACACTGTAACCCCCTGAGGAAAGCAAGTTCACTCTTTCCAAGTTCTATATGAACTGGCAGAAATTTGGAAAAGCAGGAAAATACAGCCACAAAGTGTTTATCAGCCTTAGCACTTCTACCAGAAGACTGAGCACTGCCGATACCGCGAGGGGTAATGCATTTAAAAATAACGCATTCCACACGTGCTTTTAAAAAAATGTATTTGCTCCCACGTCATTTGAAAGGCAGAGATCTTCCATTTCCTGGGTCACTCCCCCAAATGTCCACAGCAGCCAGGGCTGGGTCGGGCTGAGGCCAGGAGCCCGGAACTCCATTCAGGTCTCCCCCCTGGGGCACGGGCTGAGGACTTGAGCTGCCACCTCCTACCTCCCCCCCCCGGCGCGGTGGCAGGAAGCGAATCAGAAGGGAACTGGGACTGGAACACAGCGCTCAGACACAAACCTGAGTGTCTGGGCGACACCTTCACCACTGCACAAGACGCCCACCCTCTGTCCACTGTTTATAGATCCCGTATCACACGCCCCTGTGGGACTTCACTTTTCCCTGGGGGACTCCGCAGGCGGTGGGAAGAGTCCCTGTGTCCTGACTTCCCTGCTCTGGGCCACGAGGCCCCTGCCAGCC
Source organism: Lepus europaeus (assembly GCF_033115175.1). Taxonomy (NCBI): domain Eukaryota; kingdom Metazoa; phylum Chordata; class Mammalia; order Lagomorpha; family Leporidae; genus Lepus; species Lepus europaeus. The sequence continues at coordinate 104,381,152 of NC_084837.1, forward strand.
CCTCACTTCCGTGTGCCTGGCTGTCTCCCAGCTGCCTCCTGGGAAGGGCGGGTGCCGAGGGGAGGAGAGCTGGCGGCCATGTAGGGCAGGGTGGGGGGGCGTAGAGGGGCAGGGCGGGGGGCTGAGAGGGGCAGGGGCGAGCTTTGGGGAGGAGACAGTGCATGGTGGGCACAGGCCAGGCTCCTGGTTACCTCAGCCTGGACCCGATGTACCATCTACGGGGCCCTGATGGTGAGACGCGAATCCTGTGCCCGTGGCAGCCGCGGGTGACCTGGGAGCACCGTGCTGCAGTCGGTGCCTGGGCCTTCCCAGAGAGGTCCCCGGGTGTTTCATGGGGGATGTGCCTGCAGCCAGACCCTCACTGGCAGCCAGCCACCAGAGGTGGGGGTGGGGGTGGAGGTAGGGGTTGGGGAGGTAGAGAGAGTCCCAAGGGTTTGCTCCCCAGCGTTTTCTTCCCATTTACTCCTTGTGTCTAAAATCGCGTCCTTGGCCCTAAAACTAGGTGAAACTATAAGGCCGTGGGTCTGTGTAGCAACAGATGGAAAGTTCCAGACCCACAGTGGCCAGCCAGTCAGCAGCCAGTGGGCCGCCGCCCCACCCCGCCCAGCTGCCCCGGCCCCCTGGCGACGTGGCTGGCTCTGGCCCATTGGAACTTGTGATCACAACGGGACAGAAGTTTCAGGACCCCATGGGACACACAGCAGCAGACTCTTGGCCCATAGTCCCTCTGGCGTGCTAGGGCCAGCAAGATATAGGCCCTACCCATCTCGCCTTCGGGGGTGACCCCATGTGTTTTCATCAAGTCTGGGGGTGAATTACTTGCTGACCCATAGGCACAGAGGTGCACAGAGCCAGGTTGAGGTGGCTGCCCCGCGCTCTCCACGTGGCAGCGCCCCCTGGCACCTCTGCCCCAGCTGGCAGGGGCAACCTCGCCTCCAGCTGCCTGGCGCACACCGCCCCTTGGCTGCTCTCACCCTGGCAGTCCCCTCTGCCCGCCGGCTCGTGCTCACCACGGCCCGTGTCAGCATGTCCCCATGTCAAGCACCCGCCTAGCTCCAGAGCTGTGGTGGGAGCCACAGGGCAGGCTTCACCTGGGCGGCGGGCCCGCCCTGCTCCCAGCCCGGCCGCCCCTCGAAGCCATGCTGGGGAGTTTTCCCTGATGTTCCCGCAGCCGGGTTCTTGGGGGTGGCCTCCAGGCTGCGGCAGGGGCACCGGGGGCAGTGAGCGCATCCCACCCTCCGTCTTGCACACAGGACGTGGCCAGGCACTCAGGGAAGGGCTGGAAGCCACTCGCTCGGTGTTGGGTGAGCTTGGAAAGGCGGGCGCACTGGAGACCCCTCTCCCCTGTGGACGCCCATTTCCTCCCCGGCAGGACGTGGTCACTTTTCTCGCTTTGGGTTGAAGTTATTTTAATTATGTCAACCGGGCAGGAAATCAGCCTAGTCAAGAGAAAAAAAACTTCTATTTGAGGCTAGTTAGGATTGCAGTCCAAGAAAACAGATTCAAGGGGCCATGAAAATGCGCTCTGAGACTGAACTGAATGGCAGTGGTATTTAAAGTTTAAAATCCCCAGCAGGTGGGGGTCCCGTGAGTTATTTGTCAGGAGTTGTGGTGGGCACCCGTGCGGGCTGGGGTCCAGGCTCTTGCCTTGCACAAAGATGAACCTTCCAAGTGCAGGCACAAATAAGGTGCAGAAACTGATAGAGAAATTCTGTTCACATGACGGGAACACGAACCCACAGGCACACATGAGTGTGGGTTGACCACACACATGAAGGGTGGGCAGTGGGCCAGAAAGGAGGGGGTAGGGGAGGGGGAGAGAGGGATTCCCGCCCCCCCCCAACCCTTCCACCCCACCCCCCACCCAGCCAGCAGCATCTCCAGCCATGGTCTGTGGTGGAAGAGCGAGAGAGAACAAGAGAGCTCCTGGCCTGATGTTGGCCCCTTTATGAGGGAGGGGGCGGGGCCTCTCCAGGTGTGAAGCCACCTGGGGATTACCTGGCAGCTCCACAGGTTTCGTGGCATACCCCCCCTTAGGTCCTGAATGAAGCAAATGCATCCAGCAAAGGGGGCATTTTGATTGACAAGTAGGAGGGTAGGAGGGTAGAATTACACATGGGGACCTCCAGCTCAGCAGACCTAAACCAAGCCCCGCCTGCCCCCGCTCAGGACTAACAGAGTAGTGCTGTCTTGTAAGAGAGGGACTGGGTAGGTCTAAGACCATAGGGAATTGGGGCAGCAGGGGGTTCCCAAAAGCCAGGGCACTGCAGTTTGGGCCACCCCAGAGGTCTGCATGCTGGCTCCACTGCCCAAGCGCATCTCCCATCCTGGAGTGTCTGGATTCGACGCCCAGCTCCTCGCTCCAGTTTCCTGCTCATGTGGACCCTGGGAGGCAGCGGTGATGACGCGGGGTTCCTGCCACCCGTGTGAGAGCTGGATGGACTGCCCAGCTCCTGGCCCTGGGCCATTGCAAGCATTGTAGGAAGGAGCGATCTGATAAAAGCGACTGTCTCTCCCCTCCTCCCCACTGCCTCTTTAATTTTTAAGTCCAGCTGCAGATCCGTCTGAAACCCGATTTAAGCGGCCTGCAGACTCCATTCTAAGGACTGGAACCAGCGCTCACTCTGCTGCATTTTGGTTTTCTTCCCCACCACTGCTTATTCAGCTGGCCGGATTGTCAGTCTTCTCCCCGGGGCTTTGCTGCTGCGCCTCCGCACCGGCCAGGCTCTGGCGCCCTCTGGTGGTGCGAATGCGCAAACGCTCTAGTCCTGTGGGTCCTGTGTCCACAGCACTTTCGCGAGGCGTCTTTCACCGCACCTCTAGAGAAAGCCCTCCTCCGGCCAGCGTGGTGTTTGAGAAGTCACCCGTTCTGGTCGTTCTTTTAGACCATGATCTAGTTCCACCTAATTACCCAGCTGCCGCCTGCACGGCCTCCGGTTGAAGCAGTGCTCCACTACCTGCAGTAGCATCTTGCTGTTCGGCCTTTCCTGGACTCCCTGCTGGGTGCTCCGTGGGTGCCATCCTCACCCCTCCCCCGTGCAGATGGAAAGCAGAGGCTTTTGGAGGCCAGATCACCCACTGAAAGGAGCAAGGTTTTTACTGTTTTGCGATTTATTTGTTTGAAAGGCAGAGTGATGGAGGGAGAGCATAGGTGCTTGTCCGAAAAGGAGCAGCCGGGACTTGAACCAGTGCCCATATGGGATGCCAGTGGTGCAGGCTGTGCCTTCATGCCGGCCCGCCAGGAGCAAGGTTTGCATGCGGGCGGCGTGAATGAGAAGCCTGGTTTTCTGACCTGCACCCCACTCCTAGCTGCCCGCCCACCACGCTCCCCCGACGCGTGGGCCAAGCCCGGCACTGCAGCCCCGACCCTCCCAGTCCTTGCCGGGAAGACTAAAGAGTACGGCAGGTGTGTGAGGGCTGCCCAGGTGCTACCAGGATGTATTTCACGTGAAGAGCAAGAGCGCACAGCGCCTCTTCCCATTTCCAGTTTTCAGGATTATGTGCATGTCCGTACTCGTGTGTGAGCATTTTAAAAGGTGTACTAGGTGTTGTTGGCACCAGTGTTGTGGCACAGTGGGTTAAGCCGCCACCTGTGACGCCAGCTCTCCATCTCAGAGCGCAGGTTCAAGTTCCAGCTGCCCTGCTTCCAATCTGGCTCCCTGCTGATGCATCCGAGAGGCAGCACTTGATGGTCCAAGTACTTGGGTCCCTGCAACTCCCGGAGGAGGCCTGGAAGGAGTTCCTGCCTCCTGGCTTGGACCTGGCCCAAACGTAGCTACTGTGGCCCTTTGCGGGGGGTAAACCGGAGAATGGGAGATGTCTTTCTCTCTGTCTCATCCTGTCTCTGGCACTCTGCCTTTCAAATACATACAGTACATCTTCCCAAAAACTCTATTTTTTAAAGATCCAACTGAAACGTCTTCAGGAAAGCAGAACCCTTGTGGTGTGTCCTTGTACCTGGCTTACGTCTCCTAGCACGGTGTCCCCAGTGTTCCACCAGGTTGCCATAGGTGTCACGACTTCCGTTATTCGGGCTGAACAAGGCTCCCTTGTGCGTGAATCCCACCTTTTGCTTGCAAATGGACTTGGGGGTCCTCAGTTCACTTCCACCCGACCCCATGGCCCGTTCAGTGAAAGCTGTCTGAGTGTCTACTCCGGCTGGCCGGAGGCCTCATCCCGGGCAGAAGATGATGTGGGAGCCGCAGGCCTGGGGGCCGGGAAGGTGGGGGGTGCCTCACCCCCAGCCCTGGCCTCAGCTTTCAGATGCTGGAGAAGAAGCAGCAGCAGGTGCAGGAGCGCGAGCACTGGACCCGACTGCGGAGGTATTCCCTGCTCCTGCAAAGGGAGAACTTGGGAAGCGACCCCCGCCGCCTGGGAGCGCTGTGAAAGGGTCCCGCCCGTGAGGCCGCTCCCCAGGACGCCCCAGCGGGGACCCAGAGGAGGCGAAGGTGCATTTGGGGGACCTTGCCGTGCAGGTGTGTCACCTAAATAAACAGTGGCATTGTCTCCCAGTGCTGGCATTGCTGTGGTGTGTACCTTCATGCCCCCAGTCCAGACTCCACCAGGCCCAGCTGATGGTTTCTGTTAAAAAAAAAAAAATCAGGGCCGGCGCCGTGGCTCAACAGGCTAATCCTCCGCCTTGCGGCGCCGGCACACTGGGTTCTAGTCCCGGTCGGGGCACCAGATTCTGTCCCGGTTGCCCCTCTTCCAGGCCAGCTCTCTGCTGTGGCCAGGGAGTGCAGTGGAGGATGGCCCAAGTGCTTGGGCCCTGCACCCCATGGGAGACCAGGAGAAGCACCTGGCTCCTGCCATCGGATCAGCACGGTGCGCCGGCCGCAGCACGCCTACCGTGGCAGCCATTGGAGGGTGAACCAACAGCAAAGGAAGACCTTTCTCTCTGTCTCCCTCTACTGTCCACTCTGCCTGTCAAAAATAAAAAAATTTAAAAAAATAAAAAAATAAAAATCAGGAGGCTGATGCTGTGGCACAGCACATTAAAGCTGCTGTCTGCAGAGCCAGCATCCCATATGGGCGCCGGTTCGCATCCCGGCTGCTCCACTTCTGCTCCAGCTCTCTGCTAGTGCACCTGGGAAAGCAGTAGAAGATGACCCAAGTGCTTGGATCCCTGCACCCATGTGGGAGACCTGGGTGAAGCTCCTGGCTCCTGGCTCCAGCCTGGCCAGCTCCATGGCTCACTTGGTTAATCCTCTGCCTGCGGCGTGCACTGGCATCCCATATGGGCGCCGGATTCTGTCTCGGTTGCTCCTCTTCCGGTCCAGCTCTCTGCTGTGGTCCAGGAGGGCAGTGGAGGATGGCCCAAGTGCTTGGGCCCTGCACCTGCATGGGAGACCAGGAAGAGGCACCTGGCTCCTGGCTTCGGATTGGTGCAGCATCGGCTGTAGTGGCCATTTAGGGAGTAAACCAACTGAGGGAAGACCTTTCTCTCTGTCTCTCTCTCACTGTCTATAACTCTACCTGCCATATTTAAAAAATTTTTTTAGAAATTCTGTAAAAATCTTCATTTATTTGAAAGGCAGAGTTTCAGAGAAAGGGCCAGAGAGAGAGATCCTCCATCTGCTGGTTCACTCCCCAGATGGCCACAGTGGCCGGGGCTGGGCCAGGAGCCTGGAACTCCATCAGGATGTCCCATGTGGGTGGCAGGGGCCCAGAGCTTGGGCTGTCTTCCCAGGAGCTCCCAGGTGAGGAATGTGGCCTGAGTCCAAGGGTGGGTTGCGAGGGAGGGGACAGGACACCCCCCTATGGCGCTGATTCTGACTGGCTGAATGTGCCTGGGTGAACAGGGCCCCACCCGAGATGCCCCAAGTCTGACCGAAGCCGCAGGGGCCGCTGTCTGCGGAGGACGGAGGACCTGGGACTGTGGCCTTGGCTCTGCACAGTACCTGGTGACGTCGTGTATTTTACCCTGAAGCCTGTGTGGCCATGGGACACACGGATGCTATCACCGTCCCCAGGTACAGAGGGGGAAACTGAGGCTGGAGTTACTCAGCTTAAGTGCCGGAAACCCAGCTCAGACCGGTCGGGGCCTAGGTATGGAAATCTTTATTCCAGGTTCTTGCTCCAACCCTCAGAGATGAGCAAGATTTATTGAAAAGGGAGAGGGTATGAATGTACAGTCACACGTGGGTGTCATCCACCCCAGGTGGTGAGGTGCCCATCATGCGTGGGCCAGAGGGCTGCCTGTGAGCAGAGACCAGAGGACGTGCAAGCAGGAGCCAAAGCCCTGCGCGACAGAGGGGGCGGTGCCCTAACTGGGTGCTTTCATTTCCACATGGCCATCGTGGTGTCCCCTCTTTCCTGGTCCCAGAGGAGACACAGGTGCATCTCTGGACAAGTAGGCTGCACTAGATGGACAGTTAAGGGGCAGTGTGCGGGCCAGCTGCACCAGTCCAGCGGAACCTGAGGGAGGGAGAGGGACTGAAAAGAGGGACAAGAGATCGCAGAGAATGGAGCCAAGACAACAAGGCTGATCAAGGCTCATTTATTCCAATGTCTCGGTGGTATTTATACATAACCAGCACAAAGAAGCACAAAAGATAACATACATAAGCAACTTATCGGGGCCTCCAGTGGCTCGGATAATTTTAACAGAGCGTTCTTGATTATCATCCTCCTTCAGGATGGGAGTATGTGACTTTCTTATCTCAGGAACTCCACAAGCCAAGACTGGCCTTGATTTGTCCAAAGGCTGCCTACAGGGCAGGAGTGACCACGCAGCACTGGCAAAAAATTCCAGCTCATGCATTCCCACCCGACACCCTGCCTGGTTTCCCCATATCAGCACGCCTCCTGCAACAGCAGATGTGTGGGGTCCGGTGGGCAAGCGGTGCAGTTGGAAACAACACCCAGAGACCTCCCCCACCTCTCTGCGTCCCCTTACAGGCAGGCCTCTGCCCCAGACCACCCGCAGCAAGCACAGTGCAGCTCCCGTCCTCAGTGGCCGGGACTGCTAGCCCTCTGGCTGGGGACCCAAGTGAGTGGGCCAAGACCCACGGGAGGCACAAAGGGGAAGGGGCCCACACTGGGTGGCCAGGATGCCAAGGCTGCAGGCCCTGGGTGATGGAGCAGCTGGGAAACATGGGAAGTGTAGGGACTGGGGCGGGGTGAGCAGGTGGCCAGGTGCAGCCCTTGGGGGTGTAGACAGATCGGCCTCGGCCCAGCCCTGGGACAAGCAGGGGCTCTGTCCTCAGACCACGCCAGCTCAGGCCTCGGGAGAGGACTGCCGTCACCCACTGGCTTGAAGGTGGTCCCAGCTCAAGTGGACAACTGTTGGCCACCTCCTCCTCTGGCCCCATGTTCAAATTGGTACCTTGGGGGCCGGCGCTGTGGCGCTGTGGGTTAACGCCCTGGCCTGAAGTGCCAGCATCCCATATGGGCGCCGGTTCTAGTCCCGGCTGCTCCTTTTCCAATCCAGCTCTCTGCTGTGGCCTGGGAAAGCAGTAGAAGATGGCCCAAGTTCTTTGGCCCCTGCATCCGCATGGGAGACCTGGAGGAAGCTACTGGCTCCTGGCTTCAGATTGGTGCAGCTCGGGCCGTTGTGGCCATCTGGGGAGTGAGGCCAGCAGATGGAAGATTTCTCTCTCTCTCTCTCTCTCTCTCTCTCTCTCTACCTCTCTCTGTAACTCTGTCTCAAATAAATAAAATAAATATTGAAAAAAAAAAACAAATTGGTACCTTGAATCAATTCTTTTTTTTTAAGATTTATTTATTTGAAAGGCAGAATCACAGAGGGAGAAAGGGGAGAGAGAGAGAATCTTCATCCACTAGCTCCCCAAATGGCCACAAGGGCCGGAGCTGGGCTGATCCAAAGCCAGGTGCCAGGAGTTTCCTCCAGGTCTCCCACGCAGGTGCAGGGGCCCAAGGACTTGGGCCATCTTCTACTGCTTTCCCAGGCCATAGCAGAGAGCTGGATCGGAAGTGGAGCAGTTGGGACCTAACCAGTGCTCACATGGAATGCTGGCACTGCAGGTGGCGGCCACAGCGCCAGCCCCTGAATAAATTATTGAATAAGCAATGATCGACTTAACTGCCCTGTGATTAGTGTTAGCATCTACAGTGGCTATGGCACAGCAGTCCCACAGGACACTGCGTGGGGCCACATGTGTGTGCTCAGTGTGCCACAACCACCATGCACACACACACACACACATGCACCTGCTGCCGGAACTATTCCCAAAACCAGGTGTCCCCACCCTAGAGCCCCCTACTGGCTTTGGACTAGTCCCTCCACCTGTCGGTGCTCAGGTAGTCTGCCGACCTGTGTGATGGGCATAAAGGCAGCACCCCACCTTGCCGGGACTGGAAATAGCTGGCAGACAGGGCCCTACGCACGCGTCCGAGCAGGGCCAGTCCCCAGAGCGGCTCTCTGAGCAAGGAGGCGTGGGGAGCAAAGGGCAGAGCGCCCGCCTTCCCGCAGACCGGAGCCCCGGCCACTCCAGACCGGGCACCGCCACGCCCCGTGCGGGTGGCAGGCAGCCTCCCACCCCCGCCGGCCGCACCTCCCTCCACCTCCAGCTCCCCTTCGAGAACCGCGGAGGTGGGCGGCTGCCGCGTGGCGTCTTCCCCGGCCCGCCCAGCCGGTTGCCCGAGAACTGATGCGGGAGGCTCCACCTGACGCAGGGCGCAGGACGAGCCCAGCCGGGACGCCTGTTGCTGTCGCGGTCACCGTGAAGGGACACACAGGAAGAGGGGGAGGGGGCCCCAGAGCAGCGGGAGGTGGCCCCTGCCTATCTCCAGGCCCCCGACTCCTCCGCTATTAGCAGGAACGTGTTAATGAGAGTTCGCACCCGGGTGCTAATAAACAGTGGGCGCGGCCCGGGCTGCGAGCGGAGGAGAGACCCTCGGTGGGGGGGAGGGGGCGGGCCAATGAGCCCCACTTATCTGTGAAAAGACTTGCTAATAACTTTAATTCCCCATCCTAAACCGCTCCCCCTTTGCCATGCAAATAGATTTTCTAAGCTGGGTGGCTCCAAGGGGACACTTCGGGTTCTGGGAGGGGAGCGTGAGGTGGAGGCAGGTGGGGGGGCGCGGGGAGAGGTGTGAGCCCCACCCACCCTTACAGGGTTCAGCTTTGGACCCCGTTTTCTGCAGCCGGGGAGAGAGCCCTGCTGAGGCCCGAGCCTGGGACCGCCCTGCAGTCCTGTCCCTTTGGGAACCTGGAAATGCAAACAGAGCTTCAGCGGCACAGCGCACCGAGAGGTGGCCGCGGCGCCGGCCGCGAGGGCTGGAGCCAGACACAGGTGCAAAGCAGAGGGCCAGCTGCCGGCCCGGGAGTGACAGGATGCTCACAGCTGCAGGGCTTCTCTGGGCGCCCACAGGGGAGCTGTGGTCCCCCGGCTCCGTGGGCACAGCCAATGCACACAGCACAGGGCGCCTTTAAGAGGGTGGATTTTGTGCTACGTGAATTCTATCTCAATAAAATACTCAGAACGAACACCAACACACACTTGAGGGGGACAAGCGAGGCCTAGAAAGTAAGGGGCCCCTCTCCCTCCCTGCCCTACCCCACCCCAAGCCTGACAGCCTCAGCTGGCCTCTGTAGCATAAGTGTTCCCCTGAGCTGAACCCAACCCACGCAGCCTGGTTTGGCTGCAGGCCCCCATCGGGCCCCTCATCTCCGGCTGGCTGGGCCTCCAGGTCACGGCTACATGGCTGGGAACTGGCTCACTGTGGTTCCCACGGGAGGGAAACAGAAAGAGGGAGAAAGGAAAACCCCCAGGATCCAAGGCCAGGAAGCTTGACCTCCAGGGGAAGAAGCGCTCAGGAAACACGGACCTGACCCCTTGGAGCTGGTGCCCTGCTCCCAGCACCACCCCCACCACCCCAGGCCCCAGGATGAACGCAGCCAGCAGAATTCCAGGAGCCGAGCTCCGCCCTGTGCAAGGCAGCCCAGGGAGCTCTCAGCCAGGGAGTTCTGTTCCCTCCAGCTGCCCTGGTGTTACCCAGTCCCCCACCAGGAGAAGGGAGACTCCTCTAACGCCCACCACAGCGCTTCCAGGCTGACCCACCTGGAACAGGGGGCGCCAGGCCAGGGAGGGGGCTGGGCCTGTGCGTTCTGGGGGCTGAAGATGGCCAGAATCCCTCCCGCCTCCCCAGGGTTCTTGTCTGGAGGGGAGGGAGGCAGCTTCGTGTCCACGGAGGGGAAGAAGAAATCGCCAAGTGACGCCACCACAAACAGTTTATTCACAAATAAATACACATTAGGCAGGGCCTCCGGCCTGCTGCGAAGCGTCCATCCCGAGTCCTTCCGTCCAAGGAGCGGCGGGGAGGGCCGCCCCGGGTCGGGACAGGTCAGCCCCGGGCACGCCCACGCCTGCGTCGCCGCTGCACCCACGTCCAGGAAAGGCGCCGAGGCCCACGGCGCCTCGGTGCTCACAGCCAGGAGGCCAGGTGTCCGTCCTCCGTGGGCTCCTCAGGCCGGCGGCCCCTCCAGGGACGACGGGGGCGTCCAGGCGTCCAGCAAAGCCAGCACGTCGCCGGGGAAGAGCTGCGAGGGGAGAGGGGACAGCGCAGCACTCAGCAGGGGCCGCACCCAGGGGGCCGCAGTCCCCGTGCCCCGCGTGGCCTCCCCGTCCGCTCGCACACTGCGTGGCTCCCCAGAGCGCGCGAGAGGCCGGGGCGCCCTCCGCTCTCCGACGGCGCGGGGAAGAGTGTGCTAACCCGAGGCGAGCGGCTCGGCTCCATCGCCTGCCCTTCGGGACACACCACCTCAGCATAGGCTCGGCCTCTAGGGCGGGCGTCCGGGGACCCCCAGGCGGCGCCGGTGCACACGGCGCCGCCGTCGGGGCAGAGCGGGCAGCCCCGGGCACTCGCGGCGTCGCTGCGCCGCCGGCGCGGGCGCCGCAGGCTGTCCTCGCTGAGGCCCAGCACGGCCGACAGGTGGCCGATGTAGCGGATGGCCAGGCGCAGCGTCTCGATCTTGGTCAGGCTCTGGCCGGCGGGCGCCACGGACGGCGGCAGGAAGCGGCGCAGCTCGTGCAGCGCGCGGGCGAGCGTGCGCATGCGCAGCTTCTCGCGCTCGCTGGCGCTCTGGCGCTGGCCGCTGCCCAGGCGGCTGCCGCGGGCCCCGCGGGGCTGCGCCGCGGTCGGGCGCGGGGGCCTCGGCTCCGGGCTGCCGCCCCACGAGTCGGGGGAGCGCCCGCAGGCCCAGCCGCTGGAGAGCACCCAGGGTTCGGAGAGCGCGGGGCGCAGGGGCTGGGCCATGGCTGCGAAGGCGAAGGCGCCTCTCAGGGCTGCGGCGGCTTTATCCGCAGCCTGAGGTGTGAAGTGGCCCCTTCCCAGGCAGCATCAGCACATCAAAGCCGGCTCGGGGCGGGGCCGCCTCTAACCCCACGCGGGTGGGGGCTGCTCCCCCAAGCTGGCCCTCTGGGGTGCCCACTGACCCGTGGCTCGCAGAGGCGCTGGGCCAGCTCTGCAGGCCGAAGGAAGCGGGGGAGTCAGGCGACGTCCAGTTCCTAGGTTAGGGGCCCGCCCTCCCCTCCTGGGAAACCTTTGAGAGACCAGGTGGGGGCGCGCGCTTGTGCGCTGTGGAGTGGGCTAAGGACCGGGAGAGGATCACCTGTTCCGGAAGTGGAGAAGCGAGGGGGTCCGTTACCCATCGAAGCCCCCTTGATCCTGCGTGGGTCTCTCCCGGGAGGCCGTGGGGGGGCCTATGAGGGAGCCATCCCAGGCGCATCCGCCCTGCTGGCCAGGTCGCTGGGCCGTCTGGGCAGAGGGACACCCCCTAGCCTGGCAGGATTGGGCATTGGGGCCTGTTGGCCCGGCTGCCACCAACTGGCTTCTAAGGCATCTTGCCACTGGGAGCAAGTAAGTGGGTTTAGCCAATGAAATGGGTGAGGAAGTGCTAGAACTCAGCTCCACTGGCTGATCAAATTCTCAGCACACTTAAAGGACCCTTCTCCACGTGATACGGTGATGTGGCGGTCACCAGAGATAGCTTTCCACTGCTACTGGGAGCGCAGTGGAGCTGTCTGCTCCCACAGCCCCTGTTCCCACCGAATGGAGGGCCAGGGTTGTGCAAGGGAGGAATGAGTACAGCCGTTTGCAGATACCGCGGTTGTCCACGCAGAAAATGCGCCGACTCTACGCTGCGTGCCTGCGTGCCTGGGTCCTCAGGAGCTGGCGTTTGCAGCCTGGCAGGTGCATGATGGGTGGCTGCCCTGAAGGCCGTGGTGTCTGCTGTTGCTCCTGAATGTTATCTTGGGTCTCTTCGGTGCCAGAAGTTTGGTGTCTTGCAACCCCTGTGGCTTCCAGCCCCGTGAGATGGATGGGAGGGCTGGTTGGAGGCAGTGAAGGCCAAGAGCCTTGGTCCCTGGCCCCCGCGTATCTCTGCTCCCCAGCTTCCGTCCCTGCCCCCTGCCCTTGGCTTCCTCTGACATCGTCTACAGCCGCTTCTCTAGCTCTGTCGCAGTAGCCCCAGGGTGCTTCCGCCCATGCTCACCTCCACAGGAAGGGGTGTCCCCCCCAGCCCTGGGGGACTGGGGAGAGGATGAGCCCACCCCCGGGCATATGCCTGTGGACCACCGGAGGGAGTGCCTGGCCGGGGAGGCCCTCCTGAGCCTGCGGCTGGCTGCCGGGTCCACCCCCACTGGACCCCGACGATGCGCTCTTGGGGCTCCAGATCCAAGCCAAGGACCAGGCATGGGAGCCTAGTGAGTGGGCCTCTTCAGGGAACAAGTGGTTGGGACTCAGAAGAGTGTGTTAAGCACTGGCATGGGAGGGAGTACAGAGAAAGAACCGGAGAGGGTGGCCTCTCAGAGGGCTCTGGGTGGGGCCGGCACAGTGGTGTAATGGGTAAAGCCACCGCTTGCAGTGCCGGCATCCCATATATGGGCGCTAGTTCGAGTCCCAGCTGCTCCATTTCCGATCCGGGTCTCTGCTAATGCACCTGGGAAAGCAGTGGAAGATGACCCAAGTGCTTGGGTCCCTGCACCTGCATAGGAGACTCAGAAGAAGCTCCTGGCTCCTGTCTTCGGATTGGGCCAGCTCTGGCTGTTGTGGCCATTTGGGGGAGTGAACCAGTGGATGGAAGATTTCTCTCTCTCTGCACCTCTGCTTCTCTCTGACTCTGCTTTTCAGATTTAAAAAAAAAAAAAAAAAAAAAAAAGGCGGCTCTGGGCCACCCTGTCGTCCAGGGACTGCCAAACTTCTGAATGCTGAAACTCCCCCAGGTCCCACAGGCTGCGATTTCACTTGGCAGCCTGCGGGGCAGAAGATTTGCGGGGACCCAAACCCTGTGTTGGTGTCCTGCCTTCGTGCACACGGTTCCACAGTCAAAAGGCTCGCCAGGTACAGCAGGGATCACACCTCTCTTTACTGTCCTGCCTCACCTGTTTCCAACTGCCTGCCCAGGAGGATGCCACCATGCTGGCTTCTTTGAGATGAATTGGGGGGGCTGGCGCTGTGGGCGCATTGGCTTAAGCCACCCCCTGCGACACCGGCATCCCATAGAAGTGCCGATTTGAGTCCCGGCTGTTCCCAAGAAAGCAGCGGATGTGGCCCCTTGCCACCCATGTGGGAGACCCTGATGGAGTTCCAGGCTCCTGGCTTCAGCCTGGCCCAGCCCTGGCTGTCGTGGTCAGTCAAGGCCATGAACCAGCACATGGAAGATCTCTGTCTTTCGCTGTGTCTCTCGTTCTCTGTAACTCAACCTTCCAAATAAATAGAATCTTTATTAAAAGAATGTGTCTGATTAAGTACAAAACCAACTAGACGCCTTTGTACAAGGGCTGCCTGTGTGCGTGGCGATGTATCTGTTGGAACACACAGCACCCAGGAAGTTCTCAGACCCGAAACTATCCCTGTAGCTTCACCTGAGCACCTGTGAGCCACGCAGGGAGGGAGCCCGGGAGTGGTGCATGATGGGAAGTCCTCTGGGGTCCCAAGTGTGGAGCAAAGCCCACACAGATGGTGCGAGAGGGGGTGAAGGCAGAGGTGCTGCCCCCAAAGCTCAGCCCTCAAGGCTGCCACGTTGGAGCTGGTGGTGGAGCCCCCCCCTCGCCTGCTGCCCCTGGGAAGTCACCCTGGGACCCACCCAGCCGAGGCTGTAGTCAGTGGGCCTGATGGAGCCAAGTCGGGGTCCAGAAGCACCCCCAGGCTCAAGCCGGGGCCCTCCCCCGCCCACCGGCCAGCCTCCCTGTCCCTGTCCCCAAGCCTGTCTCTCTCTGTCTCTCTCCTTTGATCTTATCGGCCTCTGTGGAGTTAATGAGTTCTGCAGGCGGCAGGGCCCACATGCCCTCCTGCTGGGGTGAGGCCTTCGCACATGGGAGCCTGTGTTTTGACAAGTGCCGGGGTCACTGGCTCCTGCCGCCCTGGCCCGAGCCGCCCCTCGCCAGCCTGCACGTAAGGCTGGGAAATGAGGCTTGGGGCAGCCCCACCGGAGCAGAGGTGAGAGTTCAAGCCTGGACGCGGGCAGGCAACACAGGGTACCCCCCACCCCCAGCTCAGGCTCAGGCCCTGCCTGTGTCCTGGGCGCTGCTCCTCGCCTACCCCCAGCCCCTCTCACAGAGGAGTGCTAATCAAAGGTGCGAGGCAAAGGTTCCCCTTCAGCCCCTAATCCCCCACCTCACTGGAGCCAGCGGCCCCAGGAGGAGGAAGCAGTGCCCTCCTGCCACCTCCCGGGGAGAGAATGGCATTTGCAAAGAGTCTGGCCCCTGTGGTTAGAGTCCCCTGTCCCGTCATGGCCTCCCGAGCTGCTCCGGCAGCTCTCTGTCCATCCATCTGTCTGTCTGTTGCAGGGCCCCAGCTTCTGCTTCTGCACCGGATGAGTGATGCCTGCTGGTTGCATGGGGCATCCCAGAGGCCTGGCTGGGTCACTGCCCGCTGTAAGTGGCACCACCATGGTACACACTGTTGATGAGGGAATGAAGCCTGCCCCACGGCACAGGGCGAGCAGGGGCAGAACTGGGGACCGTGGGGCTCTGTGACCACCTAAGCCTGGGTGCTGAACTCCCTCCATCTCCTGTCTCCTTTGGAGCAGGCCCCTTTCAATCCTGGGAGTGAGGAGCCTGGGAGCTCTCAAGCCTCACCAAGCCTCACCCTGCATCGCAGAAACCGGAGGAGCCGGAAGTTGGACCTGAGACCACAATACCTGGAGGGTGTAGCCACAGAATCTGGCTGTGAACAATAAACCTCCCAGGATCACAAAACAGGGCCCCGAGCCAACACGGAGAAGAGATGTTGGCCAGTAACCGGGCCCTTGGATCCCACACCCAAGTCCAGCCCGGGCCCCTGGATCCCATACCTGAGTTCCACCTGGACCCCTGGATCCCACACCCGAGTCCCGCCCGGGCCCCTGGATCCCACACCTGAGTCCCGCCCAGGCCCCTGGATCCCACACCCGAGTCCACCCGGGCCCCTGGATCCCACACCCGAGTTCACCTGGGCCCCTGGATCCCACACCCGAGTCCACCCGGACCCCTGGATCCCACACCCGAGTCCCGCCCGGGCCCCTGGATCCCACACCCGAGTTCACCCGGGCCCCTGGATCCCACACCCGAGTCCTGCCCGGGCCCCTGGATTCCACACCCGAGTCCTGCCCGGGCCCCTGGATCCCACACCTGAGTCCACCTGGACCCCTGGATCCCACACCTGAGTCTACCCGGGCCCCTGGATCCCACACCCGAATCCCGCCCGGGCCCCTGGATTCCACACCCGAGTCCTGCCCGGGCCCCTGGATCCCACACCCGAGTCCATCCGGGCCCCTGGATCCCACACCCGAGTTCACCCGGGCCCCTGGATCCCACACCTGAGTCCCGCTCGGGGTTGAGGAAGCTTGGGGCTGAGCGTGGGCAGGATCCTAGAGCAGAAAACCCAACCACAGGGGCTCCAAGCACCCCCGCCTGTACCTCCTCCCCACCCCAGCCTCCCAAGGGAGCTCCTTCCACCCAAAATGCTGGCTCCTCCCCCTCCCAAACGCACACCTTTAACCCTTGGAGCCACTGAGCTGGCAGGCCATATGGAATAGATTATTCTGGGTCCCTGATAATCTGATTATCTGGCCACGGGCCAGCTGGGTGCTCAGCAGTGGAAGTCACAGGCAGGGTGACGAGGAGGAGGGGGTGGGAAGGGAGGAAGGGCCCCGAGGAAGTGCCAGCAGCTCCGAGGGCCTGCAGAGAATGCAGAGTAAGTGGGGCTAGCGCCTCACTCCTGGGGGCTCCCAGGTCTGCCCCTTTCACTTCAACCAGTAAATGGTGGTGGGGCTGAGCCTTAGAAGGAAAAGTGGGGAAACTGAGGGACAACACCGTTAAGGTGATAAACAACCACAAAGCAAATGTGAAGACATCTCACAGTGCCTCCCTTTCTTCAGGGACTCCCTAGGGTCAGCAGGGATGCCCTGGGGAGACCCAGGCCAGAGCAGCGACCCCCGTATTTCTCAGGGTCCTTGCATTCCCAGACACAGCCAGCAGAGGGCGCAGCTGGGCTGCCCGGGCTCTGAATCAGGGCAGCGCTTTGACAGCCGCTGGGGAAGACTGATTCCAGGGGCCAAGGCCAGAACCCAGCTTAGGTCCCCAGCTTGGGGTGGGGGGGCGGCTGCTGGGTCTGGCTTAAGAAGTGGGTGCAGCCTGGCTCAGCGCAAGTGGGATGGACCAGGCCACTGCCCTCTCCGGACCTGTTACTCCTCTGTCCACCAAGAAAAACGGGCTTGGTCATGCAGACAGAGCAAGGCTGGAGCCCACAGGAATGACGGGAAGGAAGAAGGCTCAGGAGGGCCCTGCCCCACCCAACACGCAAATGCCTGCCTTGGTGTAGCCAGCCCAGTTCCCTGGATCACCCTCCAGGCACGGGTCTCAGGCCACAGTGGTGAGGGGCTGGACACCAAACCCCTGGCACGTTCAGGTCCTGCTTCCCACTGTTTGAGGTATCCCACCCGAGACCCAGTGAAAGCAGAGCAGCTCGGAGGGCTGGGAGGGATTGGGGCGGCCCTGGACAGGCTGCGGGACAGTGGGGATGGGGTCGGGGGGTCTGGAGTTGGCCAGACGCTCCATCACGAGAAGGCTCTTTAACGACCAGGCCCAAGGGCCCAAAAGTCAGCCAGATCCAGCCCTTGGCCTGGGTCTTGGAGGTTATGCATGGGAGTGCCTCGGTGTGTGGCTCCCCAGGCCTGGCCTGAGGCTTCAGAGAGGCCCCATCATGCCCTAAACCGGCCCTTGACGGGAATTTATCCTCATCAGAGAAGATTAAAGGGGCAGGTTTAGACTGAAAGGCAAGTGGCAGGAAAGTCCATTCGGCCTGACACCACCCACACAGCAGAAACCCCAAGAATCTGAAACACAGCCACACCCAGCCTGTTGTGGAATGACGCCGTGGACTGTGTGCGTACGTGGGCACATGTGTGGGCAAAGGCCTCGTGTTCTCGCCACGTACGGGCATGCCTCTCCTAGTGACAGGGGCACAGTCGTAAAAAAAAAGAAAAAAGATGCCTTTATTGGAAAGAAAGGCAGAGTCGCAGAGAGAGAGAGAGAGAGAGAGAGGGAAGGAGAGGTCTTCCTTCCACTGGTTCACTCCCCAAATGGCCTCAATGGCTGGGGCTGGGCCAGGCTGAACCTAAGAGCCAGGAGCTTCTTCTGGGTCTCCCAAATTGGTGCAGGGACCCAAGCACTTGGGCCACACCAGCAGAGGAGTTGGATCGGAAGTGCAGCAGCCAGGACTGGAACCAGCGCTCACGTAGGATGCTGGCATTGCGGGTGGTGGTTGAGCCCACTGCACCACAGCGCCAGTCCTGGGGTACTTCCTTTAATGGTGTTATGGATGTTTTTGTCATCGTGCACACAATAGCGTGTCCATACTTAGGCACACTAAAATGACTACAATGTCATACCCTGGGTGACACAATCTTACGGACCAACTGTGATGTATGTGACTCCGAGGGGCGGCAGGCCTGGCATGTGACAGTGTATGCTAACATACCAGGCCCAGGTGTGTGGCCAGGGGCAGGCCTGGGTTCTGGCTGCTGGTCAAGAGAGAATTTCATCTTCCCTGTTAGGTTTACATTTTATACCTGGAGACTGTATTCCTGTGTTACACGTGCAGTTTTAAAATAGTTTTTCAAATACAGGTCCAAGGATGTACACAGGTAGAAAATGCTGAGAAATTGCTCAGAGTTAACTTCTGCTGTTACCACCGCACCATGGAGTATCAGGCATGCCTGAGAAATCTCATGCTGGGGGGTGGGGTGGGGTGGGCGTTTGGCACAGCAGGTAAAGCTGCCATCTGCAATGGGTTCGTGTCCCAGCTGCTCCACTTCCCATCCAGCTCCCTGCTAATGAGCCTGGGAAAGCAGCGGAGGACAACCCAAGTGCTTGGGCCCCTGCACCCACATGGGAAACCCAGATGAAGCTCCTGGCTCCTGGCTTCAGCCTGGCCCAGCCCTGGCCATTGCGGCCATTTGGGGGAGTGAACCAACAGGTGGAAGGTCTGTTTCTATCTCTGTCTCTGTCTCTTTTTCTTTTTCTGTTCTGGCTCTCTTTCTGTAACTGCCTTTCAAATACATAAATAAATCTTAAAAAAAGAAGAAGAAGAAATGGTGTCAGGTGCATAGTACTTGAACATATGAATACCACCAAGCTGTACACTTAAAAATGGCAAATTTTATGTTATACATATTTCACCATAATTGTTGCAAAATTCAAAGTGCAATGTACAAAAACCTCACATTGCATACTTTAAACACATGATGCACCCTATGTGAATTCTAGTTCATTGAAACTATTAAAAAAAAAAAAAAAAGAGTGGGCATTTAGCCAACCAGGTGAGATACCATCACCCCATGTCAGATCCCTGGGTCTGATCCTCAACTCCAGCTCCTGACTCCTGCCAGCTTAAGGCCCTGGAAGGCAGCAGTGATGGTTCAAGTCCTTGGGTTCCGCCACACAAGCCGGAGCCCCGGATGGAGCTCCTGGCTCCTGGCTTTGGCCCCAGCCCAGCCCTGGCCTTTGTAAGCACTTGGGAAACTAGCAGAAGGGAGCTGTCTGTCTCTGTGTCTCTGTCTCTCTGTCAAATAAATGAAAAAACTTTAAAAAAAGAAAGATACATATGTCAGGAATTTAAAACAATGGGAAAGGTGTGGCCATTCAGGCATGCTGGGTTAAGCCACCACTCGGGACTCCCACATCCCATATCACAGAGCCAACTCCATGCTTCTGGTCTACCTTCCTGCTACTGCGCCCGGGCAGCAGCAGATACTGGTCCCAGTACTTGGGCCCCTGTCACTCACAAGGGAGAACTGGACAGCGCTCCTGGCCTAACCCTGGCTGTGTGGGCATTTGAGAAGTGAGCCAGTAGATGGAAGTTCGGTCCCTCTCGCTCTGGGTCACCCCGCCTTTCAAACAAATATTTAAAAAAAAGAAAAAAGAGAAAGAAAACCAAACAATAAATGGTGCACTCCCTGGAAAGGCTTGGCCTGCGCTGACACAGGCCCAAGTGCTTCTCTCTGGGTGGGACGCATGGAGGGTTTTGTATTTCCCCACATTTTTGCAGTGAGAATGCATTGCTTTGATAACTTAGAAAAAAAAAAAAAAAACAGAGAAGGAGGCTTGTGTGCGCTCCAGCAGTGGGGCTCAAGCCCCCCTGTGGCTCTAGAGTTGAGGCCTGGGAGGCTGGGCCTGCAGCGCGGGGAGGGGGCACCTCAGATCCCCCCTTCACAAGAGCTGCAGGGACTTGGAGGGTCCCTGTGGAGCCCCTGGGTGCCTCACCTCACGCAAACAAGGACACCCATTTCATAGGTGAGGAGACCGAGGCCTGCCTGCTCCCAGCTGCTTCCTCATCACCTCTCCTGGTCCCACCCTGCCCTGGGGCAGTTCTGAGCTCCGCCCCTCCCAGTCTGGCCCCACCTCCACCCAGAAGAGATGTGCAGCCTCAGGTCCCTTCTCCCCCCACCCCCCCCCCAACCCTGACCACCCCTGCAGGGAGCTCCTCTTAGACCTCCCTGGGCACCCAGCACACAGCTCAGCTCCCAGCTCACAGCCTACCTGCCGCCCAGCCACAGCCCCAGCACGGCAGTGTCCCAGGCCTCTGTCTCAGACACCAGTGGACTGCACTCCTGGCCCAGGGACCTGGTGGGAGTGACCTGTGGGCTCAGCTCCCCGAGCCCTGTCTCAGCGGCTGCTCTGTGACCTTGCCCTGCTGCCTACCAGCCTCTGGGCCTTGCGTGATGCAGCCTGGCAGGGCCCTGTCATCAGGCATCCCTGGCTGTGCGCAGTGTCACGTGCCCGCCCCTGCAGCCAGGGGCCCTCCTTCTCTGCCCGCCCCGCCCCCCAGGGGGGCAGACCCTGCAGCAGTCCACACCCCCCCCAACAAGTGCCTTCTGGGCTCCTGAGGGGACCTGCTGCCGGGCTGTTTTGGAGGCCCCTGCACACCCTCGTTCCCAAGTCAACACCTTCTGCCCCGAGGGAGGTGACCTTAGTGTCAACAGGCAGCCGGGAGGTGTGAAGGCAGCCACAGTGGCCTGGGACACCAGCTAGTAATGAGAATACCACACGACCCTGCAGGCGCTCCCGGCCCTGCCTCCCCCCTCCCCTCCCACGTTCCCACAGCCCCCACAGCCCTCCCCCAGGGCCTGGAGGGGACCCGTGCAGAGGAAAGGGAGGCGGTGGTCAGCAGCCTGGTCTTACCCTGGCACCACAGCTTCGGTCCTGTGTCCAGGGGCTCTGGGCTGCCTGCCCAGGGATGTGGCTGTGGGCAGCTGGGTGCCTGCTGGGGCCAGGGGTGAGCAGGCCGGAGGCACTGCCTCAGTTTCCCCATGCAGGGCTAGAGCTGGATGAGGGTGCCAGGCTTCACCCCTGTGGCCTCTGGCATCGCCCTACCAGTGGGGGCGGGGAGCAAGTTCAGGGATGTGAGGAGGCAGAGGTGGACGGGGCCCTCAGTCTCCTCACCTGCGCAAGGGCAATGCCAGTGTGGGCACTGTCCGCCTCCCAGCGCCAGGCTGGCCCACGGCACCCGGGCAAGCCTCGCCAAAGGTGGTGGCGGCCTTGTGGCTGCAGCCCCGAGCGTGGGCCCAGCTGCATCCCGGAGCTCCAAACGCACACAGCAGGGGTGGGCACACAGCCCGATGCACGGGAGCAGCCTCCTTCTGCACCTGCCCACGAAGCAGCAGCCCTGTCCTCTCTCTGGTCCTCGGCCTCAGCTCTGAACACATCAGGGCCACCCAGCCTCCTCAGTGGCGACTGAGAGCTGGGCACCCCAGCACCCAGGCATCCAGCCCACCCGGAAGTCCCCTCCTGTCCCTGGATCGGTCCCCTGGGCCAGTCTCTCTGGAGACAATAGCCACGCCCCTCCCCCGTTTTTATTTTTGGGTTAAACACCCGCAGGTCCTGTTTCTCTGGTGACCTGGCCTCCTGCCCTGCGCTGGGGTCCGGCCCCACCCTCATGAGCTTACTCCAGGCGCGACCCACCCTGCCTGGGTGGGGGAAGGAGCCAGGACCTCCTTGGCTGGAGACTCCCTGCTTCTTGATAATTGGAATGCAGCTTGGGGTCCCATTTGCTTGCCTTGCCCTTGACACCTGGAAGCACGGCCCCTGTGCCCTTCTCTCGTCTTACGTGCTGCAGCCTGCCCCTGAACTTGAAGGGCTCCGCGGATCCCACCTGATTCCACCTCACCGGCTGCTCTAGGCGGCCAGATCTCTGGCTGGCAGCCAATTCCTCTCCTGGGTTTGGGCTCCCTCCACATTATTCGGGATTACGACGCTGGGGCAGGTGTGTGGCCCAGAGGTGGAGGCACCACCTGGGACGTGCACAGCCCAGGATGGGACATCCTGAAGGGCAGTGGTGATGGCTCAAGTACCTGGGAACTCACCGCCTGTGAGAGACCCAGCCTGAGGCCTGGACTCCTAGCTTCAGCCTGGCCCACCCAGCCTCGGCTGTTGCAGCAGGGGGTGACCCAGCAGATGGATGGCATCTCTCTCTCTCTCTCTCTCTCTCTCTCTCTCTCTCTCTCTCTCTGCCTTTCAAATACATAATTTTAAAACATGATGATAATATTGCCTGTGACAAACACATGTCACCAGGGACCTTACTCCAGGTGCACCTGCTCTATCTGTGGTGTCACTTAACTCCCTGTCATCCGTCGCATGTCCCCATGCACTGACCGGGAAACCCTACGCCATGTCCTTACGTGGACAGGGATTGTGTGCAGTTGCCCATAGCATAGACTCAAAATGACCCCCGCGACTTAAAACACAAGGTGAGTCATTTTCTCTCACATTAAAGGAATTCAGGGGTAGAGGTAGAGGGGCTGTTTCGGGCAGTCATCAATGCCTCCGCCCTCTAGTTCCAACAAGGTAGCTAAAGCTGCAGCCATCACGTTTTCCAGGTGGGGAGGAAATAGCAGGGGGCGGGGAGCCACAGGAGCATACCTCTTAGCTTCCGTGAGTTCTCGCAGGGAGCTCCCTCATCCAGGCGCCAGCTCCCCCTATCTAGGATGGAGGCCCAGCGCTGAGCCCCCTCACCCAGCGGCTGGCTCACAGCCTCGTCTCTCCTTCCATCAGGAGGTCAGAGGCTTCGTATGTGTGGAAGAGCAGGGTGGGACCCAGACCCAGCTTGCTGGCCCAGCACCTCGGGGCAGACAGCAGCCAGTAAAGGCCCGGCCCCACCCCCTGGCCACAGGAGGACCACTTGCAGGCTTGAAGCTGGACAGGCACCTGGGCAGGCCCCAGCCCTGGGAAGCTGGCTCTGAGCCTCCGCATGGAGCCTGGCCTGGGGGTGCGGTGGGGGTGGGGCCGTCAGCTGCAGTGCCAGCTCCAGGCGCCTGAGTTTTCCTGCAGCTCAGGTCAGGAGCCAGTGTGCTTTTGAGGACAACCCCATGCCTGGGTCCAGGGAGGAGCGGCTGGAGGTGGAGGAGGGGTGGAGGGTGCTACTGCTGGAGTGAATCCCAGAGAAGGGCAGACCACGGCCCAGCCCGCGCTGACGGCCCCAGCACGCTCCCTTTCCCACCCAACCCTGCTGCCCTGGAACTTGCCCAGCCCCGTGCTAAATACTAGGAAGTGCATTATCTTACTACCCCAGCCATTACACGGGAGATTGGAATCCCTATTTTCTGCATGAAAAAAACCCGAGGTTGAATAAGCTGCCAAAGTTCTCACGGCTTCCATGGGTGGAGCTACTCGACTCCATAGCCCAGCCCCCTAACCACTGAGCAACACTGCCTCCCTGTGCTAAGCATCGGGGCTACCATGTTGGTTTCCCTGCTGAAGAGTGAGACCGGCAGACAGTGCGTCCCCATGCCTCCGGAGCTGACTCGGGCCCATTGAAGAGCCAGGGGCCATAGCAAACCCATCCCAAGGCCACACTTAAGCTTGGACATCCCCAAGGCTCGCCCAAATCAAGGCAGAAGGCAGGCAGGCTTCCCCAGAGAAGGGGGAGCGTGTTCCACGTGCAGGGCTCTGTGTGGGTAACAGATGCCCATGCAGCATTAAGGCTGGGGACAAGGGAGGTCCTGGGTCATCAGACCTTGGTGGAGATACCTGTCACACGCGCAGGGCAGCGGAAGGCGTACACGGAGGGACTGCCTTCAGTCCGCGCCGCTCCACAGTCCCTCACGGCAGTTACAGGTGAGTCAGGAACACAACCAGACTCCGCAGCTGGACGGAACTGTGACACCTGATCAGTCTGTTGACGACTGTCAAGTGCCAGCGTGCTAGCTCCCTGCTAGTCCCTGCGGCTTCCGTGCCAGTTAGTACGTCCAGAGCTGCTGGCTTGGCTGAATGAACGATGTACCTAAGCCACACCTGCCAGTATTTCAACCTAAAAAGCCTGTGACGTTTCCACTTCCCTTAGGAAACTGTGTGCGTCTGTGTGTGTGTGTTTGACCTTCATTGAAACCCTTTTAACTCATGCAATGTTGTATACTAACTGCTTCGTGCCAAAGCAAGCCTGTATGCAATCAATTTCATCTTCTTTTTTCATGTTACAGATTAAACATTTCTCAGGGCCGGCGCTGTGGTTTAGCAGGTAAAGCTGCCGCCTACAGTGCCGGCATCCCATATGGGCGCTGGTTCAAATCCCGGGTGCTTCATTTCCAATCCAGCTCTCCGCTGTGGCCTGGGAAAGCAGTGGAAGATGGCCCATGGCCCTGGGCACCTGCACCTACATGGGAAACCCGGATGAAACTTCTGGCTCCTGGCTTCAGATCGGTGCAGTTCCAGCCATTGCGGCCAATTGGGGAGTGAACCAGCGGATGGAAGACCTCTCTCTCTTTCTGCCTCTCTCTCTGTGTAACTCTGACTTTCAAGTAAATAAATAAACCTTAAAAATTTTTTTCTCATTGTTCATAGCCACTAGAATAAACAAGTTACCTTAGCCAATGTTATTTAATGTCAGTAATTACTTCATTATAACATCAAAATTTCTGCAACATATTTTGAAATAAGTTCTGAGAGGGATAAAGTGTTAACATTTTATTTTTGAAGGTTTACTGGTCTCTCCTGCCATTTTACTTTCCCCCCCCCAAAATTAAAATTATTTAAATAGGGTCGGCACTGAGGCACAGAGGGTTAAACCACTGCCTACAGTGCCAGCAGCCCACATGGAAACCAGTTCAAGTGCTGGCTGCTCCACTTCGATCCAGCTCCCTGCTAATGCATCTGGGAAAGCAGCAGAGGATGGCCCAAGTCCTTGGACCCCTGCACCCACATGGGAGACCCGGATGAGGCTTCTGGCTCCTGGTTTTGGCCTGGCCCAGCCCTGGCTGATGCAGATATTTGAGGCGTGAACCAGCAGATGGAAAATCTCTCCCCCTCTTCCTCTGGACCTCTGCTTTTTGAATAAAATAAATAAATATTTATAAAAAATTATCTAAATGGATGAACATTCGAGTAAACTAGGGCTGCAGTTTTCTTCTTCTTTTTTAAATTTATTTGACAGAGTTAGACAGTGAGAGAGAGAGAGACAAAGGTCTTCCTTCTGTTGGTTCACCCCGCAAATGGCCACTACGACCAGAACTACACTGATCTGAAGCCAGGAGCCAGGTGCTTCCTCCTGGTCTCCCATGCGGGTGCAGGAGCCCAAGCACTTGGGCCATCCTCCACTGCCCTCCCGGGCCACAGCAGAGAGCTAGACTGGAAGAGGAGCAACCGGGACTAGAACCTGGGGCCCATATGGGAATGCTGGCACCGCAGGCAGAGGATTAGCCAAGTGAGCCACGGCGCTGCTCCTGCAGTTTTCTTTTGTATATAGCCCGCAGCAGGTATCTGTGCTCATCCAGAGTAAAACTTCGATTGGTTACTGTTTAAAAAGGGGAATCGGCTGCACACATCCTGATGTGGGATGATCTAAGACAAGCTGCTGGATGAGAGAAAAAACAAGCAAATTATAAGCTGCTAGGTGTGACGTGCAAGGTGCACGACAGCACTGCGCGTGAACTGTGCGCCCTCCGAGGGTACACGTTTGTGTGAACACGCTGAGGGCCCGCAGCCTGGGACTCCGGCACTATGTGCAGCGTTACTGTTCCTTACAGTGAAGTTGCATAATTAGCCCAATGAAAAGTTAGTTTTTAATAGCAGCCATAAAAACAAGGTCATCCACCCTTTGGGGCAGCAATGGTTCATCTGCTCTTGCCATGTTGATCCTTAGTTACCAATTTCTTTTCAGTACAGCAACTTTATGCTCCAAAGTCCCGAGGCTAGCTCCCCGTTACCTTGGAAACAAAGCCCACCTCCAGCCACCCCAGCAGTGCCCTGTGCCTCTCCCCATCCAGCTCCCTTCTGGAATGCTCTCCACCTGCCTCCCTCCCTGCTCAAAACCTGCTCATGGCCCCAGGCCCAGCAGTGACCTCTGCACTGCCTCTGGACCTCAGGTGGCTTTTTTTTTAAAAAAAGATTTATTTTATTTATTTGAAAGAGTTACAGAGAAAGGTAAAGCCAAAGAGAGGGAGAGGCCTTTCATTCCACTGGTTCATTCCCCAATTGGCTGATGGCTGGAGCTGCGCCAATCCAAAGCCAGGAGCTTCTTCTGGGTCTCCCACATGGGTGCAGGGGCCCAAGGACTAGAGCCATCCTCCACTGCTTTCCCAGGCCATAGCCGAGAGCTGGATGGGAAGTGGAGCAGCCAGGACTCAAACCAGCGTCCATATGGGATGCTGGCACTGCAGGCCGGGGCTTTAACCGGCTACGCTACAGCACTGGCCCCAGCTCATGTGGCTCTTAAGCCTCCTGCTCAGCCCTGTCCCTGGAGCTCGCACAGGAGTGAAAACCATCCCCGGCAGCGATCCTGCGAGCAGATGCTCCAGTTTCACTCCTGTTGTATTGCCCAGAAGCTTAAGGTGAGACAGGTTAAGGGCCTTGCCCAAGGACACTCAGCTGGCTAGTGGTGGGGCAACTGGTTATCCATTGTCCTGTTCACTTGCCCTTCCCACAAGAAAGGTATCTCAGGAGAACTGACCCCAAGAAGAGCTTGTTCACCCGGGGACACCGACAGTCGCCAGCTGCTACATAAGACGAATGAACAGCCTTGACATCTGAGTCCCTTCCTTCTAACAGCGCAACAGCCGGCACTGAGCCACCTGCCAGTACCAGCCTCCTCCCCAGCGCTGGGTACCCTGGCTACTGCTGGGGCGCTGCTGAGGTCTCCGGAGCCCAGACGCTCTAAGTGACTCGCCCAAGGTCATCCAACCAATAAAGAGGCCGGCTTGGGCGCCCAGCTTCTCCCATCATCACCCACTGCACCCCAGACTTCTCCAGGCCACTCGCAGCCCCGAGATAACGATCCCGGGGTCCCTCATGAAATCAGCCAGTGGGGTTCTGGGGGACCCCATGAGGGTCCACCTGTACCCACCCCCATCACACTGGAAGCCAGATCCAGCGTGCCAGGAGGTTCTGTGTGGGAGTTAGAGGTTCAGCCCCGGGCGGCAGCCACGCCTCACCAGCGCCCAGGAGACACCGGAGGGACCGCCTGGCCACGCACCTGGGCGCTACCTGCCTCAGCGGTGGCACCCCCACTCCCCAGTGGATGGAGCTTGGGGGGGGGGGGGATTGGTGAGAAGCTTAGCAGCTCCATCCAGATGCGAATTGTCCCTCCCACACTTCCCGGGCCCCATTAGAGCCCCCGAGGAGTCAGAATCCACACCTCCGCAAATGGGCCCGCTTTCCCAGGGCCCCCTGCCCGGACCGTCCCTGGGCTCTGTGGGTTTTGACACCTCTCTGTAAGCCGGCGGGGGGCCACCTCGCACCTCGGGCCCGGATAAAGGCTCCGGCTTGGAGCTGGCCGGCCCAGCCGCCCAGAGCCCCGCAGCCGAGCCATGGCCCAGTCGCCGCCGCCGCCGCGGCCGCCGCCGCCTCCACACGGCCTCCTCGGCCAAGACCACTGGGTCCTCTCCCAGGGCTGGGGCTGGGACGCGGCCTCCGTCTCCACGTCCCCGGCCTCCTCCTCGGACTCGTCCGGGTCCTGCCCGTGCGACGGCGCCCGCGGCCCCTCGCTGCCCGCGGCCCCGGGCCACGGCGCCCGCACCCGGCCCCCCGAGGCCGCCCCGACGGCGCCCCGACGCGCGCGGCCCGGGCCCGCGGGCGGCCAGCGCCAGAGCGCCAGCGAGCGCGAGAAGCTGCGCATGCGCACGCTCGCCCGCGCGCTGCACGAGCTGCGCCGCTTCCTGCCGCCGTCCGTGGCGCCCGCCGGCCAGAGCCTGACCAAGATCGAGACGCTGCGCCTGGCCATCCGCTACATCGGCCACCTGTCGGCCGTGCTGGGCCTCAGCGAGGACAGCCTGCGGCGCCCGCGCCGGCGGCGCAGCGACGCCGCGAGTGCCCGGGGCTGCCCGCTCTGCCCCGACGGCGGCGGCGCCCAGGTGCCAGGCGTGAGCTCCGCGGTGTGCACCGGCGCCGCCTGGGGGTCCCCGGACGCCCGCCCGGGGCCCCGCTCCGCGCCTGAAAGCCTGGGGAGCAGAGTCCCGGACTCGGATCCCTGGGGGACGCCCCCGTACTGCCCCACGACGATGCAGTCACCCACGCTTCAGCCCCGAGGGAGAGCCCCGGATGCGTCGCCTTGGACGCCACCCCAAGCTTGCCCCGGGACGCAGATGTCCCCAGAGCCCGGGCACCCCGCGGCACCCTGGACGCCGCCCCCCGCGCCCCCGGAGCTGGCTGCAGTGTACCAGGTATGCAGTTCCCTCGGGTGGCCCCAGGATGCGTTGGAAGTGGAGGGGTCGGAGGTCTCAGGTCCACAGGGAGGGGCGTCCTTTGTAGATTAGGGATCGCCTAGTGGATGGGAGAGCGGGAGGAACCTGCAGCCTGGAGGGTGTGTAGGCCACTGCCACCCAGGGTCCTCAGAGCCCCCAGACTTACCCAGAGGTCAGGGTGGAAGGTGGTGGGGTCCCTGGGAAGAAACTCTCTCTAGGAGGATTCGGGTTCCGGTTCGGGGGTGGGGAGGAGGGAGGCCCACTTGTGAGGATAGCACTTTCTGAGATGGGCTGGGAGCTGATGACCCTCATGCTTTCTCGGAGTCTGCAAAGGGTCAAGTTCGTAACCAGAGCTGGGGCATTTCCCCAGCCCCCGTCTTGGCACTTGGCAGTGTGTTAATTCCTTCAGCCTGCCCAGCAGCTCCTCTGAGGAGCTGATATTGGCATCTCGCCCATTTCACAGATGAGAAAACCCAGGCTCTGTGCAGTCAGGAGAGTTCTCATGGCTAGCGAGTGGCAGAGCCGGGGTTGAGTGTTGATCCTGGCTGCCAGCCCCCACCCCACCCCCCCAGGCAGGGGCCCACTCCTGAACTGCTTTCACCTGTTTTACAGAGTTCCTCTGTGTCTCCACTGGGAAGCCCACCCATCCTGCCCCCGGCATCGTGCCAGAGACTGCAGCCTCAGACCCAGTGGGCGTGCTGGGGCCGCAGTGTGGAGGTGCTCCCCGGCCCCCAGGAGCGGGCGCTGGGCCCCGCCTTCCCGCTCAGTGAAGCCAGCCCCTCGCAGAGTGCGGCCCTGCGGCTCAGTGGCTGCCCCGAACTTTGGCAAGAAGACCTGGAGGGGACCCACTTGGGCATCTTCTACTAGCAGCCTTGCCTGCCTCGCTTTCAGCCAGGACTGGGGCGCCCCCCCATACACACCTGTGGACTGCTCCCAGAAGGGGACTGCGTGGCCCCCAACGAGGCTGGGCTGGGGCCGGCTGGGCGTGGGTGTAGGAGCCTAGCCCCTCGCGCTGCTTCTTGGTGACGGCTGATCGGAAGCCTGTACTGTAAATTGGTTTTATCCCGCTGCAAACACGAGCCTGCGCACAAATACACCGTGTGGCTCCACTGTGCCTACGTTTTGGACACTGTGTTGTTCAGTGATACATAGTCATGGGGCATCACATGATGTTCTGATAGCTGTGTACACGGCGTAACGTCGGGGAAGCCTGCTTCCTCAGCCTGGTTGTCTGTCTTCCTTTCTGAACCTGGTTTGGTTTGGTTTTGCCTTTGGGAAGGGTAAACTGGACCCGTCCAGTGGCGAACAAGTCACAACACTCTCAGCTTCCCGAATCCAGGCGCTGGTCCGCACCTGCCCGTTACCCAGGCTCCCCCTGTGGTTCAGGGCTTAGGCCCGCCCCCTCGCTTCAGTCACCCCTGCCCGCCTGCCTCCTGCTGCCCGTCAGGGAGCGGGCGCCTGTGGCTGGGCACAGACAGGGGCCAGGCTGGAGCGCAGAGGCGTGGGACTCGGCTCCAGCACGAGGATCCGGAGCGGTCCTCAGGCTGCCATCTAAGAGGGCCCGCCGTGGGGGCAGAGCACGGTCAATGCAGCCACAAACACAGAACTCAGTTCTGGGGGCCAGGACCCCGGGTCAAGGCGGGGGCAGCTCTAGCCGCTCTGAGGCCTCCTCTCGGCCCGCAGCCACCTCTTTCTCCCTGTGTCCCCACGTGGTTGCTGCTCTGAGCGTCTCTGTCCTAACCTCTTAGGAGGACCCCATTTAATCTTAGTTACCGCTTTTAAGGATCTGTCTCCAAATATAGTTAGGTTTGGAGGCTCAGGCTTAGACATGCATTTTAGGGGGACCCAGTTCAGCCCCGTAACCCCTGGTGTTAGGAACCAGAGAGGAAATATTTCCCAACCAACGGAGATGATGGGAAAGTGAGCCATCAGGCTGCAAAGGTGGGCTTGGACCAGGTGCTCTGGACCAGCGAGGACGTGACAGCAGGCTGAGTTACCCGTCAGTCCTGCGCCTAAGCAAGGACTCCGGGAGTGGACGTTTGGCTGAGCGGTTACGATGCTCGCGTCCCACACTGGCGCTGCCTGGATTCCAGTCCAGCCCCTGCTCCTGACACCACCTCTCTGCCAATGCGTACCCTGAGGCAGGAGGGCCGGTGCTAGTCACAGGGTCCCTGCTACTCATGTGGGAGATGCAGGTGGAGTTCCCAGCTCTTGGCTTCACCTGGTCCAGTACTGGCTGCTGCAGGCCTCTGGGGGAATGAACTGAGGGATGGGAAACCTTTATCTGCCTTTCAAATAAAATGGAGAAGAGAAACCAGAGGCATGCCCAGATCTTGGGGGAAAGGATGCCATATCCACCGGGCAGAGCTCCCGTGGATGTGGCAGTGCAGCCAACTCAGAGGGGAGCTGGAGAAGAGGTAACCTTGGAGCTGGGTGCTGAAGGATGTGTAGGAGTTCGCCCAGAGGGGCGAGAAGAGTGGCACAGCCATGAACCGAGCCAGAACAGCAGTGGCTGGTGTCCAGAGTTGACAGGAGGGACAGATAGCTAGGAAAGGAGCTTGGAGGCCAGGCTGCAGGGCTCTGTTTGGTGCTGGGGTGGTTGGCCCTGTGTTTCCTGGGTGCTGGAGGGTGCTGGAGGCTGGGACAGAGGCCGGGGCTTGGGGGTTGGGCAGAGCTGCTTTTGAGCCCCTTTGCTTTGCAGACTCGGAGCCAAGCAGCGTGGTCACCACAACCGTGCAGGTTGAGAGAAGGGCAGGGAGGAGGCCCCACGCAGACTTGAGCTCCTGTGTGACCTGAGTGGCAGCCATTGCCTGCCCAGGTGCCCGTGACACCAGGCAGGTCCTTCCCTATAGCCTCGGCCACTTACCTCCTGATGGACAAGGCTCAGGCAACCACTGACTTTTCCTTTTATAAAGATGTATTTGAAGGCAGAGTGACGGGAGGAGGAAAAGAGAGACAGCTTCTGTCTGCTGGTTCACTCCCCAGATGGCCACAATGGCCAGGGCAGGTCGAGGCTGAAGCTAGGGGCCAAGAACTCCAGCCAGGAGCCAGCAAACTCCCTCTGTGTCTCTCACGTGCATGACAGGGCCCCAAGCACGTGGGCCATCTTTTGCTGCTTTTCTCAGGCTACTAGCAGGGAGCTAGATCTGAAGAGGAGTAGCCGGGACTCGAACCGGTGCCTGTGTGGGATGCCGGCGCTGCAGGTGGAGGCTTAGCTCACTACGCCACAGCACCGGCCCTAAGCCTCAGTGAGATGGAGATCGTGATGGAGCCTACCGAGCTGTCAGGTGGCCAAGCAGGCACTCAGTGACATGAGTGGCTGAGCAGAGGCAGCCGGCCTAGGGTTTGGCCCCATGGTTTGCCAAACCTGGCCTCTGGACAGCTCATCCACTCTCCTCGGCGTGTCCCTGGCTGCACCCTGGGCGTGCTGCTCTAGCTACACCTCGGTTAGTGCCTGCCCGGGGAGGGAGAGGAGCTGACACACCGAGCCCTGTGTGACCAGTCCACCAGCACTTCCTGGGGACCCTCGCTGCTGTCCCTCAGAGATCAGACACTCACAGAACGCAGGGCTGCTGCCGAGAGGTCTTGCTGGCTTTGCATTTGCGGAAAACTTGGCTCAGCCTGGGCACATTCCCAGGTCCCCAGAGGAGCCCCCAGTAGGCTCCGGCTGCTCCCGGAGCTGTCTGGTGCTGCAGGGGCAGATGGGATATGGGGTCGGCAGCCTGAGTTCTTGTTGGTTCTGCTCTGTGACTTGCGCCCGGCCCTGCAGGCGGATCTCTAGCCTTGGAAGCTGTCAGGCCGCGTCAGCATCAGCGTGGATGTCACAGTCCCTGTCCCAGCTGCAAATGGGGGCTGGGCTTCCGGCCAGGAGGGGCAGGCAGCAGGGGGCCTAAGCCACCCGGGTCTGTGAACCTGCGATAAAGCCAGTCCTTATCTGGGAGCTACTGAAGACAGGATGAGAAAACAGGGACCCAAGATGCTGAGGCCAGCTCCTCCCCTGGCCAGTCCCAGGTCAAGTGCCAGCCATGGCCGCTGGGTACTGGCGACAGGAAGGGCTGGCGTAGAGGGGAGGGGCTGGGGGCTTAATCTGGGGCTGCCCCAGGAGCCTCCGGGTTGGTGTCACCCGGGCTGGCTTCAGCCCCTGGGCCCGCCCTCCCCTTTGATGTGCAGATGGGGGCAGGGAGTGCTGGCCAGCTCCTCCCCAGGTGGGGCCGCCTCGGTCTGGAGATGGGGCTCTCCTCACCAGCCCAGCAGCTCGCTCCCTGCCTCCTGGGCCCAAGAATCAGCCGCCGAGCCGCAGTCTGGAAGCAGGCCTGGGAGCCCGGCTCCACCCTTCCCCCCACTGTTGCTGCTGTGCTAGAAGAGGAGCAGTTAGCGTCCGTGTGAAGACCGCTGGTTTCTGGGAAAGCCCTCCCTCCCCTCTGCCAGGACCTGCTCTGTGCCTGGCCCAGGACTCACTACCCACGTGGGAGCCACTGCGTCCACAGCCGTGAACCCTCCACCAGCTCTCAGCACCTTGAACTTGTCACAGGCGTTGAGAACGCAATGACGGCTGCAGGCAGACAGGGCCGCCCAGGTGCACAAGCCCTGTACAAGGGCCGGGGCAGGTGCCTCTCCCACGGTGCTCCTGGGGGCCCCCAATCCCAGTGTTCCCCATGCACCCCAGCTCCCCTCCACCCTGGCCTCTCCAGGTGCTGCACTCACACAGCTTTCACGAAGCTCATTTAGAAACCCTTTATTTACATTTGTTCTAGAAAAAAAATATACAGATTTGTGCCTTGTTGATTCCTCGGGTTGGAGGTCTTTATGGGAAGGTGGGGGAGGGGGCAGGCGGCCCCCTCAAGGCTGTCCTTTTTCCGATGAGGGCTTCTGCCCACCTGGCCCTGGACTGGGCTTCCCTGAGATCAGTTACCCCGGGCCTGGCATCCGTGCCGGGCTCCAGGTGAGATTGACACGAGGGGCAGGGGCTTGGGAGGCGCTTGGGACGGCCTGGCAGGCCCCGCGGACAGAGCAGGGGGGCTTGGGCTGGAGACTTGGTCCTGGGAGGGAGGACACAAGTGCCTCAGGCCCTGAGGACGGAGCTGCCGCCTTGGCACACGTGGGCGGGCCCTGGCGTGGGGGCCAGGTGACATGAAGGACCCAGGACTAGGCGCTGTTTGCCGTGAACCACGCGAGCACTGCCTCCTTGTTCTCCTGCACCCACTTGATGTTGGCTCTCGTCTTCTCCAGCGCCTGCTCCAGGGCCCGGGTGCCCGAGCCGAAGCCCGTGTCCAAGTTGTTCAATCTGAATTGCTCCAGCTGCCAGCAAGATGGAGGGTCTCAGCTTCTCTCAGCTCCCCTCCCCGCCCCAGCTCCCCCTCCAGCCCCTACACCGCAGCCAAGGATGGGCCCCCACCCCGGGGCCCTGAGACAGGGGGGACAGTGATTCACCAGTCCCTGGGCAAAGTCCACATCTACCCTCTGGATGGGAAATAGCCCTGGGAGGCCCGGAAAGTGTCATGGGTCACTGGCTTGGCTCAGCTTTGAACCAGATTATAATCTCAATGCAATCCAGACAGGAAAGAAGGGGCTGCCTGCGGCACTGGTATCACAGCACTGGTTCAAGTCCCCGAAGCTCCACTTCCAATCCAGCTCCTTGCTAGCGTGCCTGGGAAAGCAGTGGAGGAGGGCCCAAGTGCTTGGGGCCCTGCCTCCATGTAGGAGACCCGGATGGAATTCCAGGCTCCTGGCTTCAGGCTGGCCCAGTCCCTAACTTCTGCAGTCATTTGGGGAGTGCAGCAGCAGATGAAGATTCTCTCTCTCTCTCTCTCTGCCTTTCAAATAATAAATAAATAAAATGTTTTTAAAAACCATATGATACCACTTCCTACCTACTAGGATGTCAATACTCAAAAAAGAAAAATAAAAAGAAGCCCAGTGTTGACAGAATATGGAGAAACCGGCCTCTGCACACACAGGGCAGAGATGCTTTGGAGAACATCGTGGTGGTTTCACAAGAAGTTCAACAGAGTCACCAAATACACCCAGGAGGAATGAGCACATATGTTTGAAAAAAAAAAAAAAACCTATGTGAACGGTCACAGCAACACTATCCGTAACAGCCAAGAAAGGGCAGTGACCCACGTGCCATTTTCTGCTGCACAGACGAAACGTGCATCGTCTGGCCATACAAAGGAATGGCAAGGGGCTGGCGCTGGGGCGCAGCAGGTAAAGCCACCGCCTGCAATACCGGCATCCCGAATGGGCACCAGTTCGAGTTCCAGCTGCTCCACTTCCAATCCAGCTCCCTGCTCATGTGCCTGGCAAGGCCCAAGTGCTTGGGTCCCTGCCAAGAATTGGGCTCCAACCTCCAGGCTCCTGGCTTTGGCCTGGCCCAGCTGTGGCTGTTGAGGCCATCTGGGAAGTTAACCAGTAGATGGAAGGGCTTTCTGTCTGTCTGTCTCTCTCTCTCTAACTCTGCCTTTCACATAAATAAACTTAAAGAAAAAAAAATGACAATAAGGAATTGCCCATTTTCTTGGATTTGCTAATGACTGTGACTGTGCAGTATTTACAGATAAAATCAATTATCTGTGATGTGTTTTGAAATTACCTATCCCAAAATAATGTTGGCAAGATGTTGGTAATTTTTAAACCTGCATCATGGCTCTGTAGAGGTTCACCCTAGGTTCCCCTACCTCCAAATTCCACAATGAATTTTTCTGATGAGAGTGGCAGCATTGACCAGGGCAGGCTACTCGGCCCCCTCCTCCAGGCTGGAGGCCAGACCGCACAGAGACGCACGGAGCCCATGCTCAGCCGGGGCTGGGTGGCAGCTGTCCCCTGGGACTGGGAGGGGGCCCAGGAGAGGCTGGCGTCTCACCTGCTGCAGCTCGTACTCAGTGGAGAACCGGCGGGTCACTGCCCGGATGAGATTGGCAAAGGAGAAGGAGCCACCACCAAAACTGCAGGGCATGGAGAGAGGAGCCGTGAGGGGCCCAGCAGGTGCACCGGCCTCCAGGGCGGGTGCCTGCAGGGGCCCTGGCTCTCCCCATGTTCCAAGGACTCTCCCATCAGCCCCATCAGCACACCTCGTCTTCCCATGCCTGCTGCCAACTTGAGCCCTCAAGCTTGGCTAATCTTCAACCAGCCCACGCTGAACCCGAGACCCCTGGCCCCCCAGACTCACTCCTCAAAGAGCCTCTTCCAATTGCTCTGGACAAAGTCCCAGACCAGGGTCTGCCCGACCACGTTGTTGGCGATGCTGTTGATGGTGGAGGTGGCGTCCTGCCTCCGGATGTAGTCAGGGTTCAGGGTGTAGCCCAGGTACCTGGCAGGGGAGGGTGCTGGCTGTGGGACCACTGGCAGGGCTGTGGCCCAGCGGGTCGGGAGGGAAGCCAGGCCCACAGGGACCAGGCCGTGTGCCCACACGGGCCCTCTTCCTGCATCCTCTCAACATCCCCTTGGCGTGCAGAGGACCAGGGGGCCTCTTGTCCCACCTCCCCCGGTAGAAGGGAGCTGAGAGGAGGCAGCAAGATTGCAGGGTCCCTGGCTATGCCAAGCGTCACAGGGCTTGAAGGGTTGCATATGCAGAGGGACTCAGGGCCCAGGACACAGCCCCAGACCCGGGGCTCTCACTGCTGAAACCTTAAGGTCTTTGGGCAAAATAGTTTTGCTTCTTTGTACCTCAGTGTGCTCATCCGTAAAATGGGAACACCCTCCCCTCTCCCTGGCCATACAGGTGTGCAGGGATCGCCTGTGTGAGGCAGGTGGAGCCCGGTGGCCTCAGCCAGCCAGCCCTGCCCAGAGCCTCACCTGTTCAGG
Source organism: Lepus europaeus (assembly GCF_033115175.1). NCBI lineage: Eukaryota > Metazoa > Chordata > Mammalia > Lagomorpha > Leporidae > Lepus > Lepus europaeus. Next base: position 104,417,072 of record NC_084837.1, read on the forward strand.
ATCCACACCTCGTTGCTGCAGGCCAGAGCCGACCGCAGCTTGTCGGCCTCGTTCACCAGGGTGGCGCTGCGGAACTGCTCCCAGGCGAAGTCCCACTCCCTCTCCCCGCCCAGGGCGATGGCATTGCAGTAGACAGTGGTGCGCAGGTTGGGGTGGATCCTGGGGGGGGGGGGGGTGCAGCTGTCAGGTGTGGGGCAGCAGCAGCAGGGAGGGTGGGACAAGGGGCTGCTGAGACCAGGACTGTGGGCTGCAGGCACGGCAGAGACTGGTGGAGGAGGCATAGGGAGAATGATGGAGGAGGCATGGGGAGGCTGAAGGGGGAGGCACAGGGAGACTGGTGGAGGAGGCACAGGAGAGACTGATGGAGGAGGCATGGGGAGACTGAAGGGGGAGGCACAGGAGAGACTGATGGAGGAGGCATGGGGAGACTGATGGAGGAAGCACAGGAGAGACTGATGGAGGAGGCACAGGGAGACTGACGGGGGAGGCATAGGGAGACTGACAGGGGAGGCACGGGGAAACTGATGGAAGAGGCATGGGGAGGCTGAAGGGGGAGGCACGGGGAGACTAAGGAGGCACAGGGAGACTGATGGGGGAGGCATGGGGAGACTGAAGGGGGAGGCACAGGAGAGACTGATGGAGGAGGCATGGGGAGACTGAAGGGGGAGGCACAGGAGAGACTGATGGAGGAGGCATGGGGAGACTGATGGAGGAAGCACAGGAGAGACTGATGGAGGAGGCACAGGGAGACTGACGGGGGAGGCACAGGGAGACTGACGGGGGAGGCATAGGGAGACTGACAGGGGAGGCATGGGGAAACTGATGGAGGAGGCATGGGGAGGCTGAAGGGGGAGGCACGGGGAGACTAAGGAGGCACGGGGAGACTGATGGGGGAGGCACAGGGAGACTAAGGAGGCACAGGGGGACTGATGGAGGAGGCACAGGAAGACAGACGGGGTAGGCACGGGGAGACGCTCACGGGTTATTACTGGGGTCGTCCATCCATTGCTTGAAGAGATCGGAGACCAGGGTCTCACACTCCTGAATCCCATTGGAGCAGGCAGTGCTGATGGCGTTAACCTCATTGTACCTGCCCCAGGGGTGGCGTGTGGTTAGCACCCTTGGTCCAGACTCTGGCCGAGATGCACCCCAGCTCCAGGTCAGGCTTGGGTCTGAGACTCTGGCCCGCTCAGCCTAGTTTCCTTGCGCCTCAAAGCAGCCCAGGAGGCTGGAGGGGCCAGTGCAGGCTCAGGCCCCAGCCTTAACCCCTGGGAGCTGTGTGACCTCCAGCTGCTGGGGTGCCCTGCTTCAGGGTGGGCTTCTGTATGAAAAGGTTTTGGCTCATGCAGCGCCTCCCGGCAGGGCCCCTGCTCCAAGGGTGATGGGGAAGGCCCTCTTTCAGCCCAGCCAGGCATTGAAGGCTCAGGAGAACATGGCCAGGGGTCACCATGACCTTTGAGATCCAGGGGTGGGGGGCAGCGCTGTGGTACAGCGGGTTAATGCCCTGGCCTGCAGTGCCAGCATCCCATATAGGCGCTGGTTCAATTCCCAGCTGCTCTACTTCCGATCCAGCTCACTGCTATGGCCTGGGAAAGCAGTGGAAGATGCCCCAAGTCCTTGGGCCCCTGCACCTGCGTGGGAGTCCCGGAAGAAGCTCCTGGGTCATGGCTGCGGATCAGCACAGCTCTGGGCCACTGCAGCCAACTAGGGAGTGAACCATCAGATGGAAGACCTCTCTCTCTCGCTCGCTCCCTCTCCCTCTCCCTCTCTCTCTCTCTCTGCCTCTCCTCTCTCTGTGTAACTCTGACTTTCAAATAAATAAATAAATCTTAAAAAGAGAGAGAGAGAGAGGTCCTTGGGGGTCTCACTCACTGGTCCATCAGGGTGTCTGGGCGCCGTGTCCAGTTGACGGTAATACTTCTGAAGTGCTCAAAGAGCGGGCGGACCTGCTTGCTCAGGTAGTTCTGCAGAAAGAGCACAGGTGGGAACAGCTTTGAAGACCCACACCGAGCAGGTGCAAGGCGGCCCAGGCCTGAGCTGAGCGTCCTCGCTCTCTGAAGCTTCCAGCAGTGGTGGGCGTTTGGCACAGCGGTTCATTCGCCGCTCGGGGACGCCTGCATCCCAGGTCCCAGTGCCTGCGTGCAAACCCTAGCTCCGATTCTGCTAAAGGTCAGCCTGGGAGGCAGCGGGGAGGGCTCAATGCCTTGCGGCCCTGTCCCCCATGTGGGAGAGCCCTGGATTCTGTTCCCACCTCCTGACATCAGCCAGCCCAGCCCAGTCCAGCCCCAGCACGTGTAGGCATTTGAGGCGGGAGCCAGCAGGTGGGAGATCTCTCTCTTGGTCCAGGCATCTCCCTCCACCACCAGTGCTGAAAGCCACCACGGGGCATTCAGAAAGCACAGGAAAACGGGGGGCGGGGGAGAGAAGGCCACATGGAGCCCCCCCTCCGCCACTGTCATTTCCAAGGCGGAGGCTTTGCCCCGTCATCTGCACCTCTTGGTGTCTCGTGTGGCACACCTACAGTCCTGCACACGGCCCCTTTCACCTGGCCCCGGAAGGCCGACCTCGCGCCTCCATGGACCGCGGCTCAGGTTCAGTCTGGCAGGCTGGCTCCTGTGCCCGGCTGAACCTGCAACCGCGGGAGAAGGAAGAAAGCCCGAGAACGGGAGAGGACACGGTGGCTGGGCGCGCAGAACCAGACCTGGCCACCCAGGAGAATTCACAGCCGGGCACCTGCGGGAGGCGCGCCTGAGGCAAGGGGGCTCGAGTGACAAGGCTCCAAATTAAGGGGCTGGGGTGCAGCCCTTGGCCTGGTAGCTAAGAGCGGTTGGGACACCATCTGTGTCCTATAGCAGAGTGCCTGGGCTTGAGGCCTGACTCTGCTCCTGGTTCCAGCTACCTGCTGATGAGCACCCTGGGAGGCAGCAGGTGGTGGCTTGTGTCACTGGATCCCTGCCCTCATGTGGGGGACTCTGCTGGGAGTTCCAGACTCCCGGCTTTGGCCTTGACCCAGCTCCAGCTGTTGCAGGTATTTGGGGAGTGAGCCAGCGGATGGAAAATCTCTCTCTCTCTCTCTCTCTCTCTCTCTCTCTGCCTTTTCAGTAAACAAATAAATTTAAAAGAACTTAAGGGATGGGTCTACAGGGGCACAGGTGAGCCAGGAGTTGCAGGCAGGCAGAGCCAGTCTACAGAGAAAATTGAACGCCCAAGTCCCCCAGGCTCTCAGCAGCCTCCATGGGGGAGACTGAACCAGGAAGGGGGCCTAGACGCAGTGAGAGGGCTTGGTTTCCACCCCGCAGGGCCACAGGGGCTCCCGGGGTCTGGGGAGCTGGGAAGCTTCGCGAGCTCGTGTGCACCTGCCCAGACTAATTCTGAGGCCGTGAGAGCTGCAGTGACTAACCCCAGCTGGCCCGCCCAGCTTCTGCTCGGCACGGGATTGCGTGCGAGCCTTGTGCAGGGGCGCTGCTAATGGATCTAGATCCTTCCAATTTTAGTCCCCCAGGCATTGCCAAAGAGAGCTCTGCTTCCAATCACGTTTTACAGCCTCGCTCTCAAACTCAAAGGCACAGCACGGGCCTCCAGCTTGAAAGGAGCCCAAAACAAACAATGCTGCTGGGAGGAAATGCAGGAGAGACGCCAGGGCTGGCCCAAGTCCCCTCTGAGAGCCGGCCGCAGAGCGGGGCCATGGCAGGGGGACACGCAGAGTGGGGCCATGGCAGGGGGACACGCTGGATCCCCAGCGGTTGATGAGAGAGACAACTTGGGTGGGGGATGGAGAGGAAGAAGGCTTAAGAAGCCTCGCCCCGGGCAACGGGGTGGCAGGCACCTTGTCTGCCCAGGAGGGCGCAAGGAGCAGCCCCCCATGCAGTCCAGGGAGGCAGCGGAGGAAGCTAACGCACAGAGAGACAAGAGCAGAAGAAATTGGCCGAGGGAAGCGCCCCGGGGCCTCGGGGCCTCCAGGCTCCTGTGCCTACAGCGCCCATGATGGCTCCTCTGGGTCCCCGCTGTGGTGGCTCTGGCCACCCCCCCGCCAGGATGGAGTGCAATCCTGGTGCTTGCTGTACCGCGACCCAGAGACTTCTGCACGGGTGGACGGGCGGGCGAAACTTGGAGCAGCGGCTGTTTTCAGCTGAAGGACGAGGCCAGAGCCGCAGCCAAGCCCACCAGGGCTGAGAGGAGAGCCGGGCTGCTCGCGTGCAGAGCCCCCCTCTGAGAAAGGCCCCTGGCCAATGTCCACGGCTGCAGGGCCGTGAACACCCGGGGAGGGGGCCACGATGTCCCTACCCAGAAGCCTCTAAGCCCGGTCGCCCTTTCTGGAAGCCGCGCTGCTCTTGAGAGAGAACCCAGGAGAGAGTCCCCTGGGCTTCAGAAACCACAAGGGGCCATGCAGGAGAGGGCACCCCCCGCCCCCCGGAAAAACCTCAAGCTCCCGGATGTCCCCTCCCGCACCTGTCAGTCACAGGTGGGCGGAACTCAGCTCTGTGGCTGAGCTGAGCATTGGGCTCAATCACAGTACCACAGAGGCTCAGATCCGAGGGCGTGTGCAAAAGCTCACGGGACAGTGCGATGAAAAAGAGAAATTCGTTTTGGTGCAGAAATTTCCTTGAGTCATATATACAGGAGGTCTTTAAAAAGCTCAGGAAAAGGGTGAATTACGAAAAATGATGGCTCTTAACATCCTTTGCACCAAAATAAACTTATCATTTCATTCCATTTTCCTATGAGCCATGAGTCTTGGAAAAAAAAACTATTTTATTTGAAACACACGCGCACACGCACACACACACAGACCTCCCATCCACTGGTTCACTCCCTAAATTCCCCTAATAGCTGGAGCTGCTCCAGGCCAAAGCCAGGAGTCTGGACTGCCTCAGGATCTCCCACATGGGTGGCAGGGACCCCAGCACTTGGGCCATCACCTGCCGCTTCCCGGGGTGGGGCACCGCAGCAGGGAGCCGGACCCCCCACAGGCACATGGGAGAGTGCAGGTTTTGAAGTCCCCTCTCCTTTTAGGATTTGAGTTCCTGAGGGGGCGGAACGGCATGGGGCAAGCAGGTCACAGGCTTGGAACTTCCTCCACCAAAGCACCTCGCTCACCATGACTGGCTGTGGATCCTTAATTTTACATTTTTTTTTTTCATAAAAAAATTACCTCTTCAAGCACGCTCTGATGGCCACGTAACATCTCATCAAACGGGGGTGCTACCTTAGCCTAACCAATCCCCCGGTGTTGGACACCTCAGTGTTTCCTGGGTTTCTTGTCTGTTTCCTGTCTTTATCAACAACCTGCCAGGAACATCCTACCCACTTAACTTCAGCCACAACAAGCTCGCTTCCCTCCAATAAAATCCATCCAGCGCCTCCCCCGGCAGGGAGGGGCCTCTCCCTGGGCTGAGCGGGGAGGAGGCCAGGCCACAGAGCTGCGCAAGGACAGGTCTTCTGTGGCCACCTCCCCTGCACAGGGGCCTTTTCTGGGCCTCCCCGAAGCATTCACTTCCCGCGCTTCAAAGCAGCAAACTCTGCCGCAAGCCCCAGCGTGCTGTTCCCATCCCCCTCTGCATTAACCACTGCACCTGCTCAGTCCCGCCTCCCTCCTGCTCTGCGACCTCTCCCTCCCGCCCCCTCCGCCAGGCCTGCGCTCGGGAAAGGACTTGACCAGGGAATCTTCCCGGTAGCTCCCGATGCTGGGCAAGAACAGGTGCACGCGTGTGGACGCCCTGGCACCCCACCGGGCGGTTCCATACCTTCATGGGGCCGTAGACCTCGGAGCGGTCGAACATGAGCTTGAAGTAGCTCAGGCTGCTCAGGGCTGCCTGCCAGGGCATGTACTCGGTCTCTCGGATCAGGAAGAGGGTGTTATCTAGTGCCAGTGTGACGGGGATTTTTTGGGCACTGGGAAAAAAAACAAAAAAAACAAAAAAACACAGAGGAGCTCAAGTAAGCACGGCCTCCAGCTCAGCCACAGCTGGAAACCCAGGCCAAGCTCTCAAGAATGGGCCTTCCAGGAGCCCGAGGTCCCACAGCCAGCATTTGCCTTGGGGAATGCAGCAACCGGTGCCCTCGCTCATTGTACCCATTTTACAGATGAGAAGACCAAGGCTCAAAGAAGTGACCCGACAGTCCCAAGGCCACTCAGCTCACAAGAAAAAGGCTCTGCTACGAACTCCGCCCACCCCCTTTCACTTGCGAGCTGAGTGGCATCTGTGAAGTGGGTGTGCTGGGACCGAGGGAGGGAGCCCGGGGAGCCTGCTGCCCTGAGAGGGGGCACAGCTCGCACCCCGGAACCTGCCCTCACCTGGCCAGGTTGAAGGCGTCGTGGATTATCTGTGCCCGATTGATGACAGGGATGACCTGCAAGGGAAGCAGGGCGTGTGAGCTCGGGCTGGCCACGGAGAGCAAGCGTGTGGCCCTGCAGTCCTGTCCTGGGGCAGGGGACACCCACCGAGGGGTTGGTCTCCAGCTGAGTCCGAATCTTCCTCCAGTTGCCTTCATCGTAGTTCACCTGGTAATACCCCGTCACGTTGAGGTTTGCAAGGATCCAGTCATCGCCTTCCGCTCTAAACAGGGAGTTCTGGGCTGTGGGAGGGACCAGATCTTTGGAGCAAGGGGCTGCTCAGGCAGCCATGGCCTCCTCTCCGGACTGCGTTAGCCTGGCTAATGCCCATTCTTCCTGATGAGCTCACCTCCTCCAGGAAGCCTTCCCTGACTACTCTGAAACGCAAGTTCCTTTATTCCCAGCCCCCTATCCCAGTAGCCCAATCACAGGCGCTAGAATGCTATTCACTGCTCTCTCCCTCCCTCTCACTGCCAGCCTGGGCCCAGACAGAGCCATCTGGCTGTGACCTTCACTCCCTCATGCCTGGCAGGGTGGGACTGTTGCAACCCTGTACCAGGCTGTGCCTGAAGACTTTTCTATGGATTCTCTCCTTTAACCCTCAGCCAGCCCGGGGTTCTCAGCCCCATTTCACGGATGCTGACATGGCGAGCAGAGAGGGATGGTCGTTTGCCCAGGGTCACACAGCCGGGCAGCAGCAAAGCAGAGGCTGAGACCCTCCCCGCGCCCGCACAGCCCTCTGCACACAGCTGGGAGTGTGGGGCGAGCACCACCCATGAGGGCAGGGTCCGGTTACTTTGCTCGACGCCTTCCAGCCAGAATTCCTGCTGCTGCACGCCATTCCGCATGGACGAGACAGGGACAATCCACAGATAGCTGCAACCAGAGCCCGGCAGCGGGCGGTGAGCGCCTGCCCAGGCTCCGTCTCAGACACCAGGCTTGGCCCCCGGCACCCCGCGTGCTCACTTGAACTCTGACGGGCGAGTGACATTGGACGCGGGGTCCAAGAGGAAGTGCTGCTGGGAGATGATCCCGTTGGTTGTGTTCACGGTGACGACCGGGAAGCCCATCTGCAGGATCCAGCGGTCCATGATGGCGCGCACAGTGGTGGGCAGCTGGACCGCCGACTGGTTGTCCACGGCCTGCAGCAGAGCACAGTGCGAGGCTGTCCCCACCCGCCTGGGGCAGTCTCGGGGACCCTGGGTGGGAGGCAGGAGCCAGGGTCCTGCTGCAGCTATGCAGGGAGCAGGCCAGAGGGAGGGAGGGAGGGGGCAGGGGAGGGGGGCCGGGCTGGAGATGGCCAGGAGGGACCCAGGGCCTGGACAAGACCCTGGCTGCCCCTTGTGGGTGGGACTGGCCATGGGAACTGGCAGGGCAGTGGCCACGGGGAGCAGGGAGCGGAAGGGGGCAGCTGGACTGGAATCTAGGGTTGTGGGGGAGGGGTGCTGGCACTGAAAGAGGCCATGACCTCAGCTAAGGAGGCTGGTGTCGGATGGGGGCACGGGGGGAGTGTGGACTCCAGCCCCAAGTGGGGCGGGGTCAGTGGGATGGCTGCGAGGGCAGGCAGGCAGGCAGGCAGGTGGGCGTGGTGGGCAAAGGGTTTGGCCACAGACAGGGGCTGGATGGGGCACAGGGCAGCCGGGAGTGCTGAGTAGGGAAAAGACTGGCTCCAAAGTTCTGGTAGGGGAGGAGGATCCAGGCTCAGGAAGCCCCGGGACTGTGTCCTCTCCACTAAGAGGAAGCTCTTGTCCCTGGAACCATCAGCACACCCATTGCACAGACGAGCAACCAAGGCTCTCCAGGGCCTGTCCCAGCCAGAAACAGGGGAGCCCAGCCCCTACTCTGGCCTGTGCTGCCCCCGGTACTCAGGACAGCCTCCCCACCGCACCCCCTGCTGAAGTCTTTGGGGGCTGGCTGTTACGCACCCGCTGCAGGTGCTCCCACAGGTCCAGGTAGATGGTGTTCTGGTACTCAAAAGTGTGCAGGTAGGACTGTGGGAAGACAGACCTAGGTGAGTGCCGAGTTTGGGGTGGGGGGGAGGCCAGAGAGCCACCCCCAGGGCTGGCCAGGGTCTCTGTGCTCACCGCCAGGCCCTCCTTGAACAGGTCCTCGGTCAGGAAGCTGGACAGCATCCTAAGGACAGAGGCGCCCTGTGGAGGCAGACAGGGAGGGGCTGAGGAGGCTGCGGGAGGACCTGGGTGCTGTCCTGCCCGCTGTGCCCCCAGGGCCAGTGCCCCATCTCCCTCCCCAAGCCCATGACCGTGGGCAGGGCCGAGGCAGCACCTTGCTGTAGCTGATGGCGTCGAAGAGCTCGCTGATCTGGGCGGGCGTGACAACCTCGTCGGCGGGGGAGGACAGGGGGTGGGAGGAGGCCAGGGCGTCCACGGCCATCACGTAGTGCAGTTCGTTCAGCACTATGAGGTCTTTCTGCACAATAACCCACCACCTCGGCCATCAGCAGTCTGGCCTGGTGAGTGGGCGTGGTTCCTCCACCTGCCCGCCCCAGCCCCCGACCCCCGGGGGTGCAGCTGGCTCACCAGATTCCAGGTGGGCTCTGCGTAGTCAGCGCCCAGGTACTCCACGTAGGAGGCAAAGCCTTCGTTCAGCCACAGGTCATTCCACCAGTCTATGGTCACCAGGTTCCCAAACCACTGCCAGAGAAGGGAGTCAGCCCCAAAGCCACACGCTTCCCCGAGTGGCTGGGACAGCACTGGCCCTGCTCTCGGCCTAGTAGCCACCCGCCCAGGCCCCAGGTCCTGGCATCACTGGGACCCCCTCCCTGCTGCCCTGCCAGGGCCCCTCCCTCTGCAGTGGCTCAGGGCGGAGCCTATCACAGCCCCACCCCCTTCTCTCCCAGCACTCCCCATGATGGGGGCTACCTGGTGGGCCAGCTCGTGGGCAACCACGGTGACCACTCGCTCCTTGTTGCTGCTGGAGGACACCAGGGGGTCGAAGAGCAGGGCGTTCTCCCGGTAGGTCACCAGGCCCCAGTTCTCCATGGCCCCGGCGTTGAAGTCGGGCAGGCCGATCTGGTCTGGGAAGAGGGTATCTTGTGGGCCGATGGCCCCTGGGTGGGGCGCCCCAGCCTGCCTCCCTCCTCAAGGCCCCTCACTCACCAGATTTTTCGAGCGGGTAAGGAGTGTTATAATGGTTGGCAAAGAAGTTTAGGATGGGGCCCGTGACATTCAGGGCGTACTGGCCATGGCCTTCGTTGATGGCGCTGGGCCGAGCCCAGATCCGGATCTGCAAGGCGGCGAAAAGAGGTCAGGGGCCCCTCTTGAACCGGGGGAAGCCCTCTTCGGGCCAGGGCTGGGGCCCATGCAGGTTAACCGGAGAAGCGGGGGGGGGGGGGGGGGGGTGGCGCCCTGAGGGGCTGTGGCTCCCAGGGAGGGCCTCTGGGGAATAACATTGGTCACAGCCACCACGTGTCTGGCACGCGTTCGGAGCTGGGTTCGGACAGTGCCTAAGCATGGAGAAGCTGGAGTGGGGTTGAGGACCCAGGGCTAGCTGGGGCCCAGGACGTACCAGGACGTTATTGGGTGACTGGCCCTCTATGTGCGTGAACTCACTGACGATGTAGGCCAGCAGGTACGTGGACATCTTGCGGGTGGTGTGGAACTCCGTGACGTTCCAGCTGGGGTCTTCTGGGAGTTCGGTGCTGCCTTTTGGGCGTGGAACACAGGGACGTGTGGGGACACACGCTCCCTCCCACCCTGCACCCCGGGGCCCCGGGCCGACCCACTCACTTTTGGGAAGCATGTTGGACAGGGCCGTGTAGCTCCTGGGGTGGATGAGCGTGATGTTGAACGTGGCCTTCATCGCCGGCTCATCAAAGCACGGGAAAGATTTCCGGGCATCTGCAGCCTGCATCTGTGTCGTGGCCACCACCCTGTGCAAACCCAGATGTCAGGGGAGTGTGTGTGCAGGGGTGGGGGAGGGCTTTGCAGGGGAAGGGGTGCTCAGGAGGCCGTTCCAGCCACATCCCTGCCTTCTCTGCCTCCTGTCCCGCCAGCTGGCTTGGGGGAGACAGGTGCTGCTTCGGGGTTCAGTCTAAGTCTATGCAGGTCCCATCGCTGCACTGGCTGGGGAGCTTGGGCAAGTGTCTCTCCTGCGTCTCCTCCCTCCCAGGTGGGCGAGGGCTCCCTTCCACAGCCCCCTCGGAAGGGGGAGGCCTGGGGTTCTGCCTCAGCACCTGGGACCTCCCCGGCAGGCAGCCCCAGCCCCGGCTTACTTTCTGACGTCGCCTTCCATGTACTCGCTGCGGTAGAAGCCCGCCAAGTCGTCGGCCAGCTCGCCCTGGAACTGGGTGTCCATCTCGTACTGGCTGCCCGCCACCAGCTGGCCCCGGAGGTGCACCACCAGGTACTCGGTGAGCTCCACGAACTCCGTGCTGTCGATGGCGGGGGGCTGGGAGCCCCCCACGCCCCGCAGCACCACCGGGTGCCCCTGTGTGATGGTGTAGTTGAGTTTCTTGCTGTGAATGATGATGACGTTGGTGGGCTCCTGGCAGGTGAACCGCACGGTGCTCGAGCCGGTGAAGATGTAGAGCCCTTGGCTGTTGGGAGTCAAGTAGGGCCTCAGGACCACGTTGTAGGAGTCAGGGATGAGCGTCTTGGGCAGGCGGTACCGGTTCCATGGCAGGTTCTGGTCCAGGGTGGTGGCGGGGGAGGAGGTGACAGTGGGGTTCGAGGGGGCCACGCTGGGGCTCTGAGCCGTGTTCTTGTTCTTCTCATGGGCGTACACCACGGACAGGGCCACGATGGTGCACAGGGCGGCCACGCCCAGGAGGATACCCAGGATGCCCAGCGACTTGGAAATGTAGAAGCCCTTGGCCATGGTGAGGCAGGGAGGGAGCTGGGACAGCTCAGGCCAGGCAGGGACGGGAGCAGCCCAGGGCCAGGCTTATATCCCCCAAGGGGAGGAGCCCCACTGCCTTTCAACTGGGCAAAAATTAACCAAGGCTCAGACAGGCGAAGGTCACTGCACCGGGCAGGGGCTGGTCCAAGCACGGTGTTGGGAGTGCGGCTCAGGGGCACCTGCTGGGGGCAAACAGTGTTGGGTTACAGGCTGGAGCGGGTGGCTTCGGACCCCAGGGGCAGCTGCAGCGGTAGGATGGGGGTTACAGTCAAGGGGTGGGGAGATGCTTCCCAGGCATCCCAGGTGGGACACGCACAGAGCACACAGCCAGGGCCAGGGACGTGCCAGGGGCTCCTGGGCCACAAGGCCCCGCCTCCACCTCTGCCTCGTGCTTGCCCAGCAGGGACTTCTCCCAGCCCCTGCCCGTCCCAAGTCCTCAATTAGCTCAGAATAAAGCGACTCCGGGTGATTAGCTCTGCCTTTTCTCTTTCAAACGCCAGGAGGCGGCTGGAAGCTTAACCTCTCCCCAGCCGTGGCCTGGCGCAGGTACTTTCCTGGACCTCTTTCCTCTAATGACAGATTTGCTGGGAAGCCACACTGGACGCCACGGGCAGAGCCCAGCGGCCACTCCCTCCGTCAGACCCACAGCTCGGCCGCTCTTCCCGTGCTCGGGAGATGCGAAGCTCCGAGCTCTCACAGCAGCACGCCTTCCGCCTCGCGACCCTCACCCCTACATCCCCGTCACCCCATCCCTGTGTACTGCTGCATCTCATCCCACTTCCGCTCGGGCCCCTCAAACCTGCTCGCCACACACATGAGATCGCTTCGCACCAACGCTTAAAACCTTCCTTTGGCTCCTAGGGACCCAAACCCCTGGTCCAGCAGCGATCAGCCTGCCCGCTCCCCAGCCTCAGGCCCATCACGCTCCCCTGTCACACCGCTCCGGCCACTCCAGCCTTCCACCACAGGGCCTTGGCACATGCTACTCCTGCCGCCAGAAACATCTTGCCCTGTTCATCCTTCAAGTCTCCCTCAGAGAAGCCGCCCTGGATGCTCTCACCAGGCCAAGTCCCCGGGAGCTCCATCAGCACCATAAACTTCTCCCTCAAACCCTGGCCCTGAGCACGCTTGTCCATTTGCTTCTTGTGACGATGACTGGAGAGAACTCCCCTTTGCTAGTTCACTCCCCAGTTGCCCACAAAGCCAGGGCTGGTCCAGGTGAGAAGTCAGGACCCTGGAACTCTTATCTGGGTCTCCCACGTTGGGTGTGCATTAGCAGGAAGCTGGAGCAAAAATGGAAGAGCTGGGATTCGAACCAGGAACTCCGGCATGGGGGGTGCGGGTCTCCCAAGCAGCCCAAACTCCCGCCCCATCTGTCTGTGCTGACAGCGTGGATGGGCGGATGAACCCTGAGTCCAGGAGAGGGTCCTCGCTGAAGACTCTGCGGCTTCTGTCTTTTCCCGATCCTGGCCCGCACCTGGCCCATCTCTGAGCCCCTGGCCACCCACGGCAGGCAGGCAGGGCCTTGGGGGCTCCCGTGCCTGGCTGCTCCTCAAACACCTCATTCTCTGCCACCCCCATCACCCCGGAGTGGGCGCGAGGCCTTGCTGAACACATGCACGCGCCCGTGGATGGACACGATGATCCATTCATTCAGGTTCAAGCGCGGGGAAGGGGGGGTGAGTGACCGCCCCCTCTCATCCAGGCTCTGCAGGCCGGGTCCCCGGGAGAATCCCAGGCGTGGGTGGGTGCTCGGAGCCTGCAAGCCCTGTGGAAAGCAGCCCCTGGGGCGTGGACAGAGGCCGGCGGACGCGGTGGCCAGCAGCCACCTCTCCGCTCAGGCCTGGGCACCGACGGGAAGGCCCCCGGGGTGGGTTCCAGAGGGCACGCTGGCTCACAGGGCGACGTGGCACAGGCTCCCCACCACTCTCCATCAGGGCTGAGCCTGCCGAGGGAGGCCAGCCTGCGGCCCCTGCACCCCTGCTCGGCCTGCAGGCCCCCTCCCCATGCCTGCAGCAGGAAGCCCCACAAGGCCACGGGGCCTAATCCCTTCCGCAAACAAAGGCAGAGGCTGCAGGCCCATCGTGGTCTCTTCCTGTTTGCCTTGGACGCAGACCACGGGGCCCAGCTGCCTGGAATCTTTTCTTTTTTGGACAGAGCCTTTGGGCTTCCAGGCTGGCGCAGCAGGCAGCCCGAGGCTGGCGCTGTGGTGAGCAGTCTGGGCTCAGGGCACCACGCCAGCCTGTGCAGGCCCCAGCCTGGCCCCCCACCCTTCTCCCTCCACTGGGCAGTGGTGGCCCCGCCCCCTACCCCCAGCATGCCTCAGCACAGGGACCCTCCTGCTCCCAGCCGTCCCCAGCCTCCAGGGCCTTCAGATGGAAACCTCAGCTCCGGTCTGTGCGACCTTGGCTCCGGCTGCCAGCTGCCAGAATCCCGTGGGCTTTTGCACACCGCTGTGCCTTGGCTCATCCTGTTCCCTCCCTCCTGTCAAACTCCTACTTGTTCCTCAAAACCCAGCTCTCAACATGCATGGCAGCACATCTGAGCCACGCCTCCCCAGTCTCCAACTCACACCTCTATCACAGAACTTGGGAAGAGGCCGGCTATGCGGTTAGAGGCGGACCCGGGCCCCCCAGGGCGGGCTCTGTGGCTCTAGACACAACCTGCACAATGCTTGCCATGGCCTACGGGTCTGGTGTGCTCCAGCCCCCACTACCCTGTGCTCCATGCCCTGATCTCTTGCCCCCGCCCCCTCCCAAGCTGGTCCCATGGACTCGCCTTTTCCCGTCTACTGCCTGCTGCAATGCAATGGATGAAGCCACTGCCTGTGACCTTGGCCTCCTGCAAGCCCCGTGACAGTGCCAGCGGCTCCACTTCTGATGGAGCTCCCCAGTAATGCACCTGGGAAGCGCTTGAGCCCCTTTCACGCATGTGGGAGACCCGGATGGATTTCTGGCTTCAGCCTGGGCCATTGCTGCTGTTTGGAGAGTAAGCCGGAGGACAGAAGCACTTTCTCTCTCCCTCCCTCTCTCTCTCTGCCTTTCAGATAAATACATCTCTTTTTTTTAAAGACCAGCACATCATGGTTGAATTATTATTATACTTTTTTTGGGTATGCATTTCAATTCACTACTATCGGTTTAAAAACTGTTCAAAAACTGTTCACCTAGGTAGGCCCTAACATATTCCTGTAGCTGCTTTTGGGGCCCCTGTGCCATTCTGTGTGGCTCTAGGGCCGGCACCACTGTGGCTGCTGGAGCGTGGGCCCAGACCCTCGCCCAGACCCCCGCCCATCCAAACACAGCAGCTTTCTATGGCTCTTCCTTTGTCCTTGTTCCAGACACAAAAGTGCTTCTAGACTAAAAACCCCAATGTTACAATCCACAAGGGGCCGGCGCTGTGGCACAGTGGGCAGTCACTGCCTGCAACGCCAGTATCCTGTATGGGCGCTGGTTCCAGTCCCGCTGCTCCTCTTCAGAACCAGCTCCCTGCCAACGCGCCTGGGAAAGCAGCAGAAGATGGCCCAAGTGCTTGGGCCCCTGCACCCACGTGGGAGACCCGGAGGCAGCTCCTGACTCCTGGCTTCAGACCGGCCCAGCACTGGCCTTTGGAGGCTGCTTGGTTCCACATGCGCCATCAGAGATGCCTTCTGTCCCAGCATGAAGACGCTGGGGGCCTGGGCACGGCTGGCCAGTGTCAGGGCCTTTCCCATTCTCACTCCATGTGCCCACCTGCACCTGCGGCTGGGCGGGGCCTCAGGACAACCTGCAGCCCCTTTGTCTGCTCTAAGGAGCAGCTCAAGGGGCGGGGGAAAAGGCTGGGCCCAGCTTGGGACACCAGCCCCTCCCGGGCTCTGGAGGCCTCCAGCACAGACAGCTGTGTCAGTCTGGGCCCGGGGCCAGCCCCCAGGGCGCTTCCTCTGGGAGCCCCTGAGTTGTTGTCCATCCTGTGAGAACCGTAGAAGCCTTGATGGGAAATCGGTTCCCTTCAGCTTCTCCAGCCTAAAACAGAGCGCTCGGGTGGGGTGCAGAGGGGGCCCTTGGGGGAGGGGGCTGCAGAGCCAGCCTGGTGGCTCCATCTGTGTAACCCCCCATGCAGCCCCCAGGTACCCCTCTAGCAGTGCCCGTGAGCGCTAAAGCCCACAGGAGGGGACACGCACCCTTTCACGCAGACCAGGACTTGGCAGGGACTGGGGGGCTGGAACTGTTTGGCCAGCGGGGACCCTGGCCCTGCCTCCAAAGGTGTGGCTAGGGCCCCTGCAGGGGCTCTGGGGACAGACACAGGGAGTGGGGCGCAGGCCAGGGAAGGGTGTCCATGCTGCTGTGTGAGCAGTGGGCCATTGTCCATACCATCCCTCTGGGAACCTCGAAAAGCCCCCAGCAAGGGGGTCCCAGATCTTCGACCAGAGCCACAAGCCGAGCGACTGGGCCCAGTGCCCAGGGATCCCCACCGACCTGCTCAGGGTGTCTTGCAGTGAAATTCTGGAAGCAAAAGGGGCTGGAGGACTTGGCTTCGGGAGCTGGCCCCTCCCCCTCCCCCCCAGGAGATGCTGGGGAATACCAGGAAGGGGACTGAGCTGCCTCCAACCTCCCACCTGTGAAATGGGAGCAGCCCTTGGGGTGGCCCCTGTGCTCCTGGACTAGCCTCAGACTCCAGGGCTCCACAGGAGGCGGCTGGAGGCGATGACAGTGGGCTTGGGCCAGCCGGCCGGCAGTGAGCTGGCCCTCCAACTTCCTCCTGGCCAATCCCGCCCACATACATGCCTACGGCCCCTCCTCAAACCCACCAGCCCAGAAGCCACCTTCGCAGGTTTAATTCAACTGAAGCCCAGGGGGAGGATCCGGGGTCTCAGGGCCAAGCCATGCTCAGATGGAAGGTGAGGAACCAGTGCTCTGACCACCCATCCCCACCGCCTGGTTGGTGCCGGCAGCTGGGACCGGTGGAGTAGGAGGAAGAAGACTCAAGTCCCCAGCCCCAGGCCAATGCTGCTTGCACAGCTGGGGGCTTCAAAGATGGGCAGGGATAAGGCCCCCGCAGGCCCTATTTCGGGGGCGCCCCAGGTGCAATGGGAAAGAGCAAAGGCTTGGAAACCGGCATTTAAACCGAGACCCAGTTCTTCTTCAGCGGGCCTGGGATGCAGGGCTTCCCCCACGCGGCAAAAGCCAGGGGCCAGGGACAGCGCCTGCGACCCCAGGCTGCACCCCGGTTCCGGTGGAGGCCGGTTAGAGACCCCAAGGGTCTCTCACCTCAGGCTCCGCCCACCTCCGTCGGCGGCACGCCCAGCGCGGGGCCTGGCTGCCCACTGGGATCGCCCCTGGCGTCCCCTGTCCCGCCGCCCCCTCCCCAGCTTGGGGCCGCCCCCGGATGGGAGGTCGTCCAGCCTGCGGTGGCGCCTATTTGGCCGTGAGATCCGAGTGGGCGCTTGGCACCGAGAATTCTTGGCTCCCCTCGGCCCTCGGTTTACCCATCTGAGAAGGAAGCGTCCGGCGCAGCTGTCCGGCCCTCTGCACGCGCGGGCTGTCGCGGGCCCTCGGCTCCTGCAGCCCCCGCCCACCCAACGGCCCCGCAGCTCCCCCTCCCCGCCCCGGCGCCCGCCTCTCCGGCCGCGCCCCACTTGCCTGAGCCGCGCGCTCCTCGGACGCGGGCCGCCCCGCCGCTCCCCGCCGGGACGGGCGCCTCCCGTCCCGTCTTTTTAAAGGGAAGTAACCTGACCCCAGCACCACTCCCCCAGGCTAACCCCGCCTGCCCGCCGCGCCCTCCGGAGCCCCCAGGCCGCTCCCCCGACGGCCCCTCCCGCAAGCCTGGGACCGCTCTGGGGCCCTGGTCCCCCCACCCCCAACCCGGCTCTCCCCTCCGGCCCCGCCCCGCCCTTCGCATCTGGATGGCATCTGCCGTCGGGGGAGGGGCACAGCTTCGCCCAGGGCGAAGCAGCTGGGTGCTTTCAGATGCCGGCGGCTGGCCCTGCGTGGTGGTCGGGGAGAGGGCGGGGAAGCGCGGGGCTGGCGTCCCAGGTGGCACTTGTGTTCCCAGAGCCGCCACACAGCCACACGGATTCGGCGTGGCACGGCTCTGTAGGTGAGAAGTCCCCAGCGTGTCCCCCCCCCCCCCCCCCCCCCCCGGCTCTGCGCGCAGCCCTTGGCTGGTGGCCCCTTCCTGTCCGCAGGGTTTGTCCTCACTCTGCTCTTGGCCCCTGGCTCTGAGACCACTGAGGAGCGCTTCCGTACCACCTGCAAGGGACAGACACCGGCGTTTGGGCTGTGCAGTTAGGCTTGCACTGGCTCTAACCTTGGCGACCACAGTGACCATCGGTGTCTCTGAGTCGCAGCCCTGCTTCCCCTTCCTGATCCTCCGCTCTCATCCTCAAAACCAGGTCACAAGGTTAGTGGGACAAAGGATTGTGTGTAAAGTAAGACTCTGCAGGCTCTCAGGGAGACCCGCCAGGCCCCCCTGGGTCTCCTCTCTCCCTGCAGGCTGCTGCCTGCCCGGTCCCTCCCCCAGAACCCTCCCCCAGAGCCGACTGTGTGGCTCACAAGTGGGGAAAAACTAAATCCAGCCTGGGCGATCTTCCACCTGGGCCCCTCCTTCCCGCACCTGAGGCTCTCAGGGGACTTGAGAGGTGGATCCTCCTGTCTTGGTGTCAGTGCACCCCCACTTTCTCTGTGGACAGAAGGGACGGTCACTTTCAGGATTTAGCCTAGGGGCCAGTGCTGTGCCTCAGCAGGTTAAAGCCACCACCTGCAGTGCTGGCATCACGTATGGTTCAAGTCCCAGCTGCTCCACTTGCCATCCAGCTCTCTGCTAATGGCCTGGGAAAGTGGTAGAAGATGGCCCAAGTGCTTGGGCCCCTGCACTCATGTGGGAGACCTGGAAGAAGCTCCTGGCTTCAGATCAGCTCAGCTCTGGCATTTGCGGACAATTGGAGAACGAACTACCAGATGGAAGAACTTTTTTTTTTTTTTAAGATTTATTTTATTTATTTGAAAGATGAGTTACAGAGAGAGGTAGAGACAGAGAGAGAGGTCTTCCATCCTCTGGTTCACTCCCCAGATGGCCGCAATGGCTAGATCTGCGCTGATCCGAAGCCAGGAGCCAGGAGCTTCTTCCGGGTCTCCCACACGGGTGCAGGGGCCCAAGCACTTGGGCCATCTTCTACTGCTATCTCAGGCCATAGCAGAGAGCTGGATCGGAACTGGAACAGCTGGGACTAGAACCTGAGCCCATATGGGATGCTGGCACTTCAGGCCAGGGCTTTAACCTGCTGTGCCACAGCGCTGCCCCCCTGGAAGACCTCTCTCTCTCTGCCTCTCCTCTCTCTGTGTAACTCTGACTTTCAAATAAATAAATAAATCTCTTTAAAAAAAAAATCTTCCAGTCAGGAGGTAAGCATTATAGAAAGCCAGAAGCCCAAAGGAAAAAATTCGGGGCAGGCATTTGGCCAAGCAGTTAAGACATCAAGGTACCTGGGTCAAGTCCTGACTCCCCTCTGACTCCAGCTCCCTGCGAATGCACACCCTGGGAGGCAGCAGGTGATGGCTCAAGCACTTGGGTCCCTGCCAGCCACATGGGAGACCCAGACTGATTTCCTGGCTCCTGGCTTCAGCCTGGCCCAGCCTTGGCTATTGTGAAAATTTGGGGAATAAACCAAATGGAAGATCTCTGTCTCTCTGCCTTTCAAATAAATACATATTTTAAATGAAAAAAATGACTGAATTCAACTATATAATAAGATGAAATTTGTGCCTTGGGAAAAACCACTACGAGAAAAGTGCAATTCGAACTGGGGGGAAAGAAAGATCACCCATAATACAGCAAGCGGTTGATGTCTCTGACATCTGCAAACATTGCAGAAATCATTGAAGAATGAACCATGTCTCAAAGTGAGACAGTTTGTGGAAAACGGTGGTTCCTATGAGCTATTAATGTGTGAAAAGCAGCTCAATAACTCCTAAAGAGAGATCAGAGAACATCATAGCTACAAAAAATATTCTTCACTTGTCAGATCAGCAGGAGTTTGGTTTTTTTTAAAGATTTATTTATTTGAAAGGCAGAGATACAGAGGGGAGGGGGAGAGATCTTCCATCAGCTGGTTCACTCCTCAAATGGCTACAATGGAGAGACAGGAGCTTCTTCTGGGTCTCCCATGTGGGTGCAGGGGCCCAAGCACTTGGGCTGTCTTTTGCTTTCCCAGGTGCATTAGCAGGGAGCTGGATCCGAAGTGGAGCAGCCAGGATTCAAACCGATGCCCAAGTGGGATACCAGCACTGGAGGCCGTGGCTTAACCTGCTGCACCATAGCGCCAGTCTCCAACAGCAAGGACTTTAAAAACTTCTAACACTGTTGGCAAGGGCAGGAGGAAAGGACCACCTCCACCACCACCACCCCCACCCCCACCCCCCCCCGCCCCCCCGCCCAGCCCCGGCCCCTGCATTGCTGGCTGGCTGGAAGCTGGCTCAGCCGTGAAGGAGGCGATTGGCAATATTTATCAAGCACATGAACTCGTCTCCTGTTTGACTCAGCGCTCCTGGAAATATCTTACAGATGTACAGAGACCCTGCAGCCATGAGTGCCGCTGGGTCGTCTGGGAGAGGAAATAACTTGGAACTAGCCGCAGAGACGAGATACGCCGGTCCCAGGCTCATCCGATGGAATATTTACAGCTGCGCTAAAGCACAGTGCTGGGCGCTCGCGATGACAGGGGCCCCAAGAGGAGTTGTTGGGTGGGGAAAGCCGAGGCAGAGCAGGGTTCCAGTGGACAGGGCGGGGCATGGGATGTGTGCCGAACACGCCCACAGTGGCTCCGCAGCCCTAGGCAGCACCCGGGAAACCCGCAGCTGCACCAGGGCCGGGGAGAGATGGTTTTCTCTTTTTTTTTTTTTTTTTTTAAGATTTATTTATCTATTTGAAAGGCAGAGTTACAGAGAGGCAGAGGCTGAGAGAGAGAGAGAGAGAGAGAGAGAGAGAAGGTGAGAGAGAGGTCTTCCATCCGATGGTTCACTCCCCAGATGGCCACAACGGCCGGAGCTGTGCCAATCTGAAGCCAGGAGCCAGGAGTTTCTTCCGGGTCTCCCACGTGGATGCAGGGACCCAAGGACTTAGGCCATCTTCCGCTGCTTTCCCAGGTCATAGTAGAGAGCTGGGTTGTAAGTAGAGTAGCTGGGACTCGAACCGGCACTCATATGGGATGCCAGCACTGCAGGCGGCAGCTTTACCTACTACGCCACAGCGCCGGCCTCCTTTTTGTTCTTTTAAAAGAAGATTTATTTATCTATTTACTGGAAAGGCAGAGAACCTATAGCGAGAGACGGAGAGATCTGTCTGCTGGTTCACAACAGCCAGGGCTGGGCCATGCTGAAGCCAGGAACTCTGTCGGTTCCCACATAAGTGGCAGTGGCCCAAGTCCCTGGGCCATCATCTGCTGCCTTCCTGGGCATTAGAGGAAGCTGGATCAGGAGCAGCTGGGACCAGGGTGCTCCAAATGGGATACCAGTGTCATAGGTGGCAGCTTAACTCATTCCATACAACACCAGCCCTGTTCTGCTGAGTGTAGACCACGTAAATAAATAAAATTGGGGCCAGTGTCTGCAGCACCGTCTTTCCACCTGGGCATCCGTTCGAGTCCCAGCTGCTCCACTTCTGAGCCAGCTCCCTGCTAATGTGCCCGGGAAAACAGAGGAAGATGGCCTGAGTCCTTGCACCCCTGCACCCATGTGGGAGACCGGAAGAAGCTCCTGGCTCCTGGCTTCAGCCTGGTCCAGCCCTGGCTGTTGCAGCCATTTGGGGAGTGAACCAGCGGATGGAAGACCTCTCTCTCTGTCTCTCCTCTCTCTATAACTCTGCCCTTCAAATAAATAAAATAAATCTTTAAAAAAAAAAAGACAAAAAAGACAAGGAGAGCAATAGATTATGTATTTTTTTTTTTTTTTTGACAGGCAGAGTGGACAGTGAGAGAGAGACAGAGAGAAAGGTCTTCCTTTGCCATTGGTTCACCCTCCAATGGCCGCCGCGGCTGGCGCACTGCGGCCGGCGCACCGCGCTGATCCTATGGCAGGAGCCAGGTGCCTCTCCTGGTCTCCCATGGGGTGCAAGGCCCAAGGACTTGGGCCATCCTCCACTGCACTCCCGGGCCACAGCAGAGAGCTGGCCTGGAAGAGGGGCAACCAGGACAGAATCCGGTGCCCCGACCGGGACTAGAACCCGGTGTGCTGGCGCCACAAGGCGGAGGATTAGCCTATTGAGCCACAGCGCCGGCTAGATTATGTATTATAAAAAGTTTAAGCTTCTGTATTTTGGAGGAATGATTTGATGTCTGGGATAGGCTATGACATGATTCAGAGGGGAGACACAGTATGGCACCAGTTAAAACTTGTACATGAGGGCCTGGCCTTGTGGAATAGCGGACTAAGCCGCCACCTGCCATGCCAGCATCCCGTCAAGGCGCTGGTTCAAGTCCTGGCTGCTCCACTTCTGACCCAGCTTCCTGCTGTGCAACAGAAGATGGCCCCAAGTGCTTGGGCCCCTGCACCCACTTGGGAGGAGTGGACTTCCAGGCTCCTGGCTCTGGCCTGGCCTAACCCTGGGCTGTTGCAGCCTTCTGGGGAGTGAACCAGCAGATGGAAGATCTCTTTGTAACCGGGTTCTAGTCCCGGTTGGAGCGCCAGATTCTATCCCGGTTGCCCCTCTTCCAGGCCAGCTCTCTGCTATGGCCCGGGAAGGCAGTGGAGGATGGCCCAAGTCCTTGGGCCCTGCACCCGCATGGGAGACCAGGAGAAGCACCTGGCTCCTGGCTTCAGATCAGCGCGATGCGCCGGCTGCAGTGGCCATTGGAGGGTGAACCAACGGCAAAAAGGAAGACCTTTCTCTCTGTTTCTCTCTCTCACTATCCACTCTGCCTGTCAAACAAAACAAAAAACTCCTACAAGAATGTTTTCTGTCTTGGGTTAGTAGTAGGAGTGCAGTGGGACAAGCCCTTTCTAACTGCTGCTCACGACCAGAGGTCACAGAGGGGAATACCGGGACCAGCCACCAGTGAGGTCGTGGGGCATGTGTCCTGCTCAGGAGTGGTCGGGCTCCATTAGTCACTGCTGACGCTGAGACACACATGTGGGGGCCGGCCACGCTGCTCCCAGTACTGGGAAGTGTGTTTTAAGTTCCCATAATACACAGTAAAAATCATATAAACTTCTGTGTGGCAAAAGACAAAAATCACACTGGACCATAATATTTGTAGCACATATAAAGCAACAAGCAATGTGTATGTCCATACTATTTGAAAAGATCCTGCAGGTTTTTGTTTGTTTGTTTTTTTTTTTAATGAAAAACACAATTGAAAGCTAAGTAAAGAATTAGATCAGCAACGCCACAGAAGAAATACAAGAGGGCGCCTTCCTCACACCCCGGAAACACAGGTTCAAACAATGAGGTATCAGTTTCTGCCTGAAATGTTTAAAACAATGAATGGCAGCAGCAGTTGGTGGTCAGGGTGTGGGGAGCTGGAATGTTCCTCCACTCCTGGAGGACTTTTTACAAAGGATTGATTTATTTGGAAGGCAGAGTTACAGAGAGAGCGAGAGCGAGATCTCCCGTCCACTGGCTCACTTCCCAAATGGCCACAAGGAAGCCAGGAGCCAGGAAGTCCATTCTGGTAACAGGTGAGACGCAAAGGTCTAAATGTCAACCTCAACATTCAGGTCTCCCTCCTGGGTGGCTGGGGCCAAAGTGCTTGGGTCGTTTTCCACTGCCTTCCCAGGTGCATTCGCAGGGGGGCTGGATGGAAGTGGAGTAGCTGGGACTCCAAGCTGAGCTCGTATGGTTTGCTGGCATCACAGGCAGCGGCTGCACCTGTTGCACCATAAGGCACAGCTCCGGCCCCTCCGGGAGCACTTGTGAATGTCTCTGACCACCGAGAAAGTAAAATGGCAAGACTACAAAAAAAAAAAAAAGTTTTAAATTTTTATTTATTTGAAAGAGTGACAGAGAGAGGGGGAGAGACCAACAGAGATCTTTGATCCACGGGCTCCCTCCCTCCCCAAATGGCTGCATTGGCTGGTGCTGGGCCAGGCACCAGGAGCCAGGAGTTCCTTCCAAGTCTCCCACGTAGGTGGCAGGGCCCCAAGTGCTTCGGCTGCCTTTCCAGCTGCATCAGCAGGGAGCTAGAACCGGCTCTCCAGACTGGAACCAGTGTTCCAGGATGTCACAGGCCATGGCTTGACCGCTGTGCCACAATGCTGGGCCCAGACACAGATCTCCTATTCACTGGTTCTCTCCCCCACATGCCTGCAATAGCTGAGGCTGGGTGAGGCCAAGCCAGGAGGAGCCCAGTGTGGGTGGCCGGGACTCAGCCACCTGGGCCGTCACCTGCTCCTTCCCAGGGTGTGCAGGCTGGATTCAGGATTGGGGCCAGGACCCAAGCTCAGGCCTGTCTGCCCCCAAATGTAAAGGCATAGACCCTCTGACCCAGCAAATATGTTCTGGGGAATTTGTCCTAAACCCAGAGGTGTATGAAGCCAGTAAAGATGCGTTTGGAGGAGGCTTCCTGTTACAGAAGCCAAAAGCACCCCCACCATGTCCCAGATGCTTGTTGATTGACTGATCAACCAAGCCACCACTTCTAAGCAAGCTATTCGGGGCCCTCTAGGGACATTGCACACCTGTTAAGGAGGGGGGCAGGGAGCGGAGTTCCTGGTGACCGAGGCCCCTTTCCAAGGTCAGGCCTTCCACAGGAAGGATGCATCGCTGTTGTCCTGACGGCTAGCACAGAATGGCAAGGCACCTGCCCTTACTATCGGGCCTGGACGCAGAGGGTGGGGCCGGCGATGGAGATACAGGAGAGATAATTGGCTTATACACCTTAGACACCTGTGTGCTTTCCAAATTGTCTGAACAATTGCTGGTTTTGGAAGCAATCGCCTGCCACCACCCAACCTATTAAAATATTACAAAAGAGAAGGAGACAAGGATGCCGGTGAGGCGGACGCGCAGGGGCTGGCGAGCATCGCAGGCACCCTGGCCTGGAGGGGCTGAGCTGAGCCCGGGCAGGGAGGGGGCCCTGGGTGCGGCAGCACCAGGTCACTGAGAGGACCCTCCCTAGAGCCCCCACTTCCATGAGTTGGGGACCCCCGAGCCCCAGACTGGAGTCCATTGGTGGAGACAGGTGCCTCCCTCTTTGGGGTTCTCCTGCCTCGTGGATCCTCTCCCCCCATGCCCCCTGCTCTCCTGCGGAGCAGTGTGCCCCCTCTGAGAACAGGGCGCCTGCTGGGAAGTTCGTCTTTGAGGCCCACACAGCACTGCCCCTGCCAGAGACGGCGAGGAAGAAAGGGGTTCATGGCAGCCGATGGGTGGAGGTTGGTGGATCAACAAGCGTCTAGGAAGCTCCGGGCTGGCGGGCACCAGCTGGACTCTGTGGCTGCAGGGGAGCCCTGTCCTCAGGAAACCCTGCAGGGACCATAAAGTCCGGTGCGTGGGGGCTGCCCGCACCATTTCCCATGGTGCCCCGCCCTAGCGCAGGGTGGGATTGAGCTCCACGGGCCGCCTCTGCCAGCCGGGAGGGGCCCTCCCTGGGCCCGGGGAGGTCGTCCAATGGGGGCTGTGGGGGCTGGGTCCTGGGGAATGAGCGCAGTTAGCCAGTTGGGCAGGGGGAGGAAGGGTGTCCCACGTGGCAGCGGCAGCACCGAGTGCAAACCCAGGGGCTCAGGTGCAAGGCCAGGGCGGTGGAGCCCGGAATGCAGCGCTGGGGAATCCGGCTGGGTCCCTGGGGCGTTGTCTCCCTGCTGGTGTCCCAGCTGGGAAGGGAGCCAGGTGGGCGGCAGGAGGAGCTGGGAGGGGGCAGGGTCCCCCGAGGCCAGGGCGCTGGGTAGGGCTTGGGTGGGGGACCTGGCAACGGACCTGGGGAGCTGGGCAGGGCTGGGCCGGAGGAGGGGTGAGGGGGGCTGGGCCGGGGGAGGGGTGGGGCTTCCCGGAGCCAGAGATGCTTTGCAAAATTATTTCTTGTTTTCAAGAACTCAGTTTGGGTTTAATTATCCAATTGATTAAAAACAGAGCAGCTTTTAGAGAACTTTCTCCGAGACGCAGGAAGTGGGAGAGGCGTGCTGCTCTCTGGGCGTGGAAGGCACAGAGGGACCCTGAGCCCAGGGAGGGACGGTCCCTGCTGGGAGTGCTCCGGAGGAGGCCGGCCCCTGCAGCCCTGCTCTGGGCCTGGCACAAGCCAGCAGCTGGCCTGGAGGTGGGGGGTCACTTCTCTGTACTACAGATTCCTGGAGAGTGGGAGCTGTTGAGAGCGAGCCGAGTGTCCCCCAAGAAGACCTCAGCGTGGACACCTCTGCAGTGCTGTCCCTGGGCTGTGCCTGTGCGTCCGTCCTTGCCACCGTGGCAGTGCCCTTGGGGAAGGGTCCGCGGGGTCTGGGTGCCCCTGCAGCGACCCCCTGGGGGCTCGCGTGTTTGTTTTGGAGGGAGGGTGCGCAGGAGTGTAGCTGGACAGCGGCCTGCAAACCTGAGTGGTGGGCGTGGGGAAGCACATTGAGGGTGCCTCTCGGAGCGACCCATCGGGCTTGCAGGGAGCAAGGCCCAGAGAGGGCAGGGGAGGCCCCGGCTGCTGGGCCTGCAGCCCCAGGTGCCACTGTAATGGCCACGGCCAGCCGGGGTGCGTGGAGGGTGCTGGTCCCATCAGGGATGGGGGTGGAGGGAAGCCGCCACTCGCTCTTGCCTCCTCCCTCTCCCAGGTTTGAGGAGTCCTGGGGGTGACAGGGGTGGGGTGCTGCCCGGAGAGGGGTACGTGGAGCCACAGGGAGGCACGTGGCCTGGCACCTGGCACCTGCGCCGTCACCTGGGGCTCCCTGCTCAGCGGGCCCCTGAGCAATTTCTGAGTCAGGGGCCCTGTTGTAACTTTGCACCGCGTAGCCTGTCCTGAGAACTGGAGCCTGGAATTGAGACCCACCCGCGTGACGGCAGGCAGGCAGTGCGGGGAGCCCAGCGCTGAGTGGCCTGGGGGGAGTCGCTGTAGCATCAGCTCCTATGTTCCCTGCTGTGGTAGCTGTGGACGGCGGCAGCTGAGGCCCAGAGGGTATAAGGCTTGCCTTGAGTGGCTGGGCCCAGCCTGCGAGGGACCCCGAGGTAAGTGTGTCCCAGGAGGGGCTGGCACTGGCCTGGGACTCTCCAAACATGACACCCCCGCCACCCTTCTGTGTCTCCTGGGCCACGCTTCCTGCAGCCCCAGGCCCTTCCCATCCCTCTGCTCCCCCCTTCCCCCGTACTGGCTTGGGCCGCTGGCCTCCTCCTTCGTGCCCCGGCGCCGCCCACAGCTGGGCAGGTGCTGCTCTGTCAGCCCTCTTGGGGCACTGGGTTCCTGTCTCTTGGGGAGCACAGTAGGGCTGGGGCTCAAACGCAGGCCTCGTTGTCCCGCTGTACCGCTGCAGACCAGGGCTATGCAGCCAGGGTGGCAGCAGGGCCGTCGGCCATCCCTGAAGCCCAGGGCAGGACCTTCAGCGAGCGGCTCTCCCCGGTCTGGTGGCCCAGGCTGCCCTGGCTCTGTGCTCACACGGCCTCACAGGCCGCTTGTCCTTGGATCCCAGACTCACCCAGATACTCCAAGATGACCTCATCCCCAGACCCATAGTCATGCCTGCGACCCTTACTCCCAACAGGCCTGGAAGGAGCCAGATCTGCATGGAGGCTGCCATTCAGCCCCTCACCCCCAGCAGGCCCCGCCCCCGCCGTCCCCCACCAAGCTGGGCCCAGCCCCAGCTCAGAGCACCTGAAGCTCGCCCCGCCCCTCCCCCACGGCCCCTCCCCTGCTCCCCGCATCTGAGATCATGGGCAACCTTCCCTCCCGCCCAGTCCCCAGGCGCCACCCTCCTGGTCCCGGACACCTGCTCCATCTTGTCTCCCCTGAGGCAGAGAGCTTTCCAGAACTCCCTCCTCCATCCACCCACTCTGACCCGAGCCACCGTGGGAGGTTCACCGGCCTCGCAGCCACTTCCATGACTCCACCCTCTGCTCACCTGTTGCTCTGCTGTGAGTCCAACCTGGCCAGGGCGCAGTCTCACCCCCGGTTTCTGGACACCACCCCCTACCCCCACACATGCCCTGGGCACCTGCACCTGGCGCCCTGGGCTGGGTGGGGTCAGGCCCATCACCTCCCTGCTTCCCAGTCAACCCCCTCTGTCCACTTTGGTGTCCCCGCCTCAGGGCCACTGCAGCCCCCCTGTGGTCCCCACCGCCTCACAGCCCAGCCGGATTCGTCCATTACGCGTGACCCTGTCCTAGCCTGAAGGATTTCTTCAGGCTTGGGTGGGCATTGAGTATAGCAGCGAAGACACCACTAGGGACCCCGCCTCCACGTCAGACCTGGAGCTCCCGGGGTGGCAGTGCATGGGCGGGGCACGCAGGTGTGGTTTGGGGCTCTCACCTGAGGGTTCCCTCAACAGAGCCCCCCCCCCCCCCCACCTGCTGCACGGCCCCTGGAAGAGCCAGGCCACTCCAGGCTTCTGAGGGGCCTGGGGTCCACACATGGCTGGAGGTTTCAGGAAGGGTGGGGCCAGACCCCGGCACTTTTGCAGGTGGGGTGCAGGTGGACAGTGGTGGTTAAGGTCAGGCTTTGCTTGCTGAGTGGCCCTGGGCAAGGACGTTTGTGGAGCCCACAGTTTCCTCTGAGTGAATGCTCAGTGTGTGCGCGCATAAAAGCTTGCTGGGTGCACCTGCTACATCGTCATGAGGACTGGGGCCTCCCAGCCCAGGCTCCCATTGCTCCTCTCTCTGAGCCTCCTGCTCCGATGCCCATGCAGGTGGCCCGAGACCCGAGGGCTCAGTGATAGCAAAAATGAATGCCCCTGGCGTCAGTCATCTCACAATGACAGCTGGAGGACCTCAAGCTACCAGAGGTGGAGCGGGGAGGCCAGGGCCCGGCAGCCACGGCAGTCTGAGGAGGCCAGGGCCCCGGGTAGCCACAGCGGAGTGGGGAGGCAAGAACCCTGGGCAGCCACGGCAGCCCCCCGACAGGGGGCTGGAACCTGTGCCCCAAGGAGCACATGGTAAGTGCTGCAGGTGGCTCCCCTCCCCCACTGTGTCCAGGTGCTGCCCCTCTCCCTGAAGACTTGGGGGGCAGTGCCTGCCCATCTCCTCCAGGCCCCCAGTGGCTCCGGCAATGCCAGGCTTCCAGAGGAACTCTTACTCCTGGCCCTTGCAGCTGACACGCCAATTCCATTCCTAGGCAGAAGCAAAGGGCTGTTTTTTTGTTTTTGTTTTTTTTGTAAGATTTATGTATTTATTTGAAAGGCAGACTTACAGAGAAGGAGAGAGGGAGCGACAGAGATCATCTAGCCATTGGTTCACCCCATAATGGCTGAAGCCAGGAGCCAGCAGCTTCCCCTGGGTCTCCCACATGGATGGCAGGGACCCAAGCCCTGGGGCCATCTTCTACTGCTTTCCCAGGTGCACTGGCAGGGAGCGGGATTGGAAGTGGGGCAGCTGGAACTCGAACTGGCATCCGTATTGCATGCCAGCATCAAAGGCAGTGGCTTTACCTGCTGTGCCACAGCGCCAGCTCCCACAGGCAGGAACATCTCAAAGGTTCCTTGTGTGTCACTGCTGTGTCCATGTCCACCTGTCAGAAGGCAGCGTCCCAGACAAGGGCTGCTGCTCCCGCCGGGGGTTGGAAGGGAGCTGACGGTGCTGCTGCTGCTAGCCGGGGCGGCACGCGGTGGGAGCAAGCTACACACCTGGTGGTAGCCCCCGAGGCCAGCGCTTGGACGCTGCTCTCTCTGCCTTTCACATGAATAAATGAATAAATACATATTTTAAAGATGTTTAATAAAAAGCGCACAGCTCTACCGGAACAGCACGGGCTGGGCTCCCATCCCGAATGACAGAGGCTCCTCAGGATTCAGTTAGTTGCTGAAGGTCACCTGGCGATTAAAGGGTGAAGCTCAGGCCCCTGCCACCCATTGTGGGAGACCCGGATGAAGCTCCAGGCTCCCGGCTTCGGCCTCGCTCATTGTGGCCATTGGGAAGTAAACCAGCAGATGGGAGATCTCTCTCTGTTTCTGCTTCTCTCTCTCTGTCTTTCAAACAAGTAAATACATCTTTAAAAATGAAAATGTGTGTAATGAAAAAAATGAGACATGGATTTCAAAATACTTTCTTTTTTAAAGATTTATTCATTTGAGGGGCCAGCGCCGTGGTGCAGGTTAATCCTCCACCTGCAGTGCCGGTATCCCATATGGGCGCTGGTTCTAGTCCCGGCTGCTCCTCTTCTGATCCAGCTCTCTGCTGTGGCCTGGGAAAGCAGTAGAAGATGGCAAAGTCCTTGGGCCCCTGCACCCACATGGGAGACCAGGAAGAAGCTCCTGGCTCCTGGCTTTGGATCGGCGCAGCTCCGGCCATTTGGGCCAATTGGGGAGTGAACCAGTGGATGGAAGACCTCTCTCTCTCTCCCCCTCTGTCTGTAACTCCACCTCTCAAATAAATAAATAAATAGATAAATAGATAAATAAAATCTTAAAAAAGATTTGCTCATTTGAAAGGCAGAGTTGCAGAGAAATAGAGAGAGAGAGAGAGAGAGAGAGAGAGAGAGAGAAAATCTTCCATCCGCTGGTTCACTCCCCAAATGTCTGCAGCGGCCAGAGCTGAGCTGATCCAAAGCCAGGAGCTTGGAGATGTTCCAGGTCTCCCACACAGGTCCAGGGAACCAAGGACTTGGGCCCTCTTCCACTGCTTTCCCAGGCCATAGCAGAGAGCTGGATCGAAAGTGGAGCAGCCAGAATTCAAACTAGAGCCCATTATGGGATGCTGGCTCTGCAGGCGGCAGCTTTACCCGCTATGCCATAGCACCGACCCCTCAAAATATTTTTGCACCAAAATAAACTCACCCCTCCATCATGCGTCTATGGGTTTGTTTGAATCCCCATTGTTCTGTGACTCTTGAGATTTCTTTCTAGGGGTCAGTGCTCTGGCGCAGCAGGTTGAAGCTGCGGCCTGCAGCGCCAGCATCCGATATGGGCGCCTGTTTGAGTCCCAGCTGCTCCTCTTCCCATCCAGCTCCCTGCTATGGCCTGGGAAAGCAGTGGAGGATGGCCCAAGTCCTTGGGGCCCTGAACCCATGTGTGGGAGACCCGGAAGACGCTCCTGGCTTCGGATTGGCACAGCTCTGGCCATTGTGGCCATTTGGGGAGTAAAACGGTAGACGGATCTGTGTGTGTGTCTCTCTCTTCTGTGTGTGTCTCTACCTCTCTCTGTAACGCTTTCAAATAAAATAAACCTTAAAGAAAAAAAAGCTTTCTTTCTAGAAGTAGCACAGCTGCTTTTTGCTTTCGTCAGTGGCCAAGGGCAGTCCCTCGGCTGAGCCTGAAGGCAGAGGTGTGAGCGGTGCCACCCCCAGACCCCCACCTCCCACCCCCCGGAAAGGCAAGCGAAACCTTGAACAGGAAGAATGCTGCTGCCACTTTCACCAGCGCCACTGCTGTCACCACTCAGCCCTTCCCTGAGCTGGAGACGGTGCCAGGGCCTCACACCAGGCCGGTCACCCTGGCCAGCCCAGCTTCTCTGTAGCCGAGGCCTCCCAGTGCCTGCTGCCCCCAAAGGCCTCCAAAGTGGACTCCAACGTTGCATCACCCTGTGCGCTGAGGCAGGTGCAAAGTGGGCAGAGAACCAGTGTCCCCTCCAAGCACACGCGCGGGTGGAGGTGCTGGGGGCGGCCACGCTCGCTCGGCTCTGTGGGGGCCCCTGCTCCGCCAGGTGCTTCCCCATCTCCGCCAGGGCTGAGGCCTGCCTCCCACCCACACCGCCTCCCCCGGCTGCATTCCTGGGTGAGTCAACTGAGATTTTCTCTGGGGCATCTTTCCCAGGCCCCCTCCCCCCGTGCTGCCCCATGAGGATGGTGGAGAGGAGATGCCCGGACATCTGTGACGTCACGGTGACTGCATGGACAGCAGTGACGTCACGGCGACCTCGGAGCGTTTGCTCAGCGCACTCAGTGAGCCATAGCAAGTGCTTCCATGGACAGCACCCTTTCCCCCCTAGGCCTGTATGATTTCACTTTAAATAAGTAACCATGAATGTATTTAATTCGAGAGACACGTGCTCCATCGCTGCGGGCACCGTGTGAGTTCCCAGGTGCGACTGCACACGCTGCCAACACTGGGTCTGTGCCTTTTGCTGCTCACGGGCGCTCCCTGGGCCGCTGAGTCACCGGCAGAGCGGGTGTTAACTCCAGCAGGCTCCACCAGCTGTGCATGCGAGTTCTGGACTGACTCCCAATCCTCACCACAACCCCCTTCCACCTGTGATGTGCAGGGCGCTGTCCCGTGCCCTCACTGGGTGACCCTGGAGCCACCCCCCAACTTCTTAGGCTATGAGGCTCTGCCGGTGACCCGAGGGTCCCAAAGCCCACTAGGAGTTTGTCTCTCCCTGGCGAGGGTCAGCAGGGGCCCATGGCCCTGGGTCCAGCGTGGGCAGTGCCAGAGGTCTGTCCCAGACGACTCTCACCTTGGCCTGGCCAGCTCGGCTCCACCTCCCTGCCTGCCTCCCGTCTGTGGGAGCCTCCCATAGCCCTCCAGGGGATGCCGCTTCTGGGCTGGTTCTGTTCGCAACCAAGAATGCGCCTGATGCAAGGAAACTGCTGTGCTTACATTTTTCAGATGAGGAAATGGTGCACAGAGAGGTCAGGCGTGGTGCCCAAGGTCACACAGCAGCACTCAGCCCAAGTTCACGTCTCATGTGGGGCTTTGCATCTGTCTGTCTGGTGAATGCTGTCTCGGCGTTCCTAACGACTAGAAGCCGGAGTGACTCGTGCAGGGTCGCCCTGGGCATCAGGCCCCAGGACCCCTCCAGCCTGGGCCAGTGAGGCGCTCCACGCTCACGGAGAGTGGAACAGGAGCTGCTTCTCTGTTTCTTCCTTCTCTGAGCCGTGTGTTACCACAGCAGCAGGGGACAGAGCTGCTGTCACACGCGCACTCCCAGCAGGTGCCAGCGGCCCGAAGGGGAAGGGGCCGGGGTGGGGGTGTGGCTGGGGAAAGGTGGCCCCGAATGAAATGAGGAGTCAAGAACTGCAGACAGAGGCAGAGTGGACGGCCAGGGGCGAGGCAGAGGCTGGAGCCAGATGGAGACGGAGAGGCAGGTGGGCGCCAGCCAAGCAGGCCCCGTGTTTGGTCCTGAGCTGGAGGGACGCTTTTACACCCACGAGGTGGTCTGATGACAGTGCTGGGAGGTTCCCTGTGGCTGTGGGCAGGGGGCAGAGATCACTGAGGGGCTGTGGGGAGCCAGGCAGGGGCCTGGACAGCTGCTGTCACGCGCTGGGGTGAAGACACAGCCGACGGAGGCTGGGACGCTCGGGCAGCCTCAGCAGAGAACGCCCCCAGGAGCCAGGCCTGTCTGGGCCGCCCACAGCGCCACCACAGAAGTTTCAGGAGAAGCCGGCTGCACAGCTCAAAGCCCAGCTCGTGTCAGGGACAATGAAAGGGCCGCTCCGCAGGGGACAGCTGCTGTGCCTGTGAAACCTGCAGCCCGGGGTCAGGGCGAGAAGCTGGAGAACCCCCAGCCCCAGGCTGCGCAGGGCGAGGGCAGCAGTGCCCTGGGCTTACAGCTCTCTTGGCCATTCTACCCCCAGCCCTGGAAGGTTCAGGGTGGAGAAGGAGCCTGGCCCTGCCGCCACAGCACCGGCATGGGAGGGGGCAGCGGACTCTGACCAGGCCACCCAGAGCGCCTGACCGGCCTCGTCTCTGCCTGACAGCAGCCTCCAGATGTGGAGCCCCTGGGGGCCCCTTGCCTCAGGGAGGCGGGGTCCTGGCAGCAGGGCCAACGTAAACCACCAGTCACGTTCCCCAGCCTGGAACCTCCCCTGCCCGGCAGTGCCGGCCCACACCGGCTGGGGATACTCTGAATGTCACCTCAGCTGGGGGACCAGAGGACGCACCCTTGGATCCCACTGCGGCCGAGCCCTTGCCTCGCGGGCGTGAAAGGGCGCCCTCAGCCACACAGCAGGCGGTCCCCGCTTCTCAGGGGAGGTGTGGAGTCCTTCCAGGGTCTCCCACTCTCAACCAGGCCTGCCTGGCCAGAGACCCCATCCCACCCTGGGTGCTGGACAAATGCCAGGCCCTTCCACTGGGCCTCTGGGGAGGGCAGCTCTGGGCTCCTCTCCCCGCCAGCTCCCATACTGCCCGTCCCACCAATCACACTCGCTCTTCTTCCGAGCCTCCACATCTCAAGGGAAGCTTCACTTCCCACAGACCCCGCCCCCTTATCCAGTGGCAGCTCCGTTTGTGCGTGGGACCTCTCGGTTGGGGCCAGGCCAGCACCTCCGGGCCCTCCTTGGCGTCCACTACCTCACATCCCCACCCCAGCCCCCACCCCCAGCCAGGACTTGAGCACCAGATACTGTGGTCCCCAAGCCAGTCCCTCCCTCTGCAGAAGCCCCTGGATGACCGCTGCCAGTGTGCACTGAACCCCGGGGGAGCGCATCCCATTACCTCGGCTAATCCTCTTCCAGGGGACTGACTGCGACCCACCCTGCCCCACACCCCCTGCAGGCAGGACCCTGGCCCTCCTCAGAGTTCTTCAACTTGGCTGGGTCACTTCCAGGGCTTCGCCAGGTTGGCCACGAGCCTGAGAGGTCGTCTCTTCCTAGTCCCCTCCCCACTCAAGTCTCCCCTGGGCTCCAAGTCACCTCCACTCCCTGGGCTCCGTCCTCAGCCCCCCAACTTCTGGCCATGTCACGTGTGGGACAGACACTCACTTCCTCTCCTGCCCACACAGCCAGCTGCTGGACATCTGCCCCAGGGGTTCTTGGGAGACTCCAACCTGAACGTGTCCACATCACACCCTTTTTTTTCCCCCCAAGTTCATTTATTTGAGAGAAAGAGTTCCCATCCACTGGTTCACACCTCAAATGCCTGCAGTGGCTGGGGCTGGGCCAGGCTGAGAGGGAGCGGGACACTCGATCTGGGGGTGGCTGGAGCCAGACGGTGGCACTGAGCCATCCCTGCTGCCCCCCAGTGCATCAGCAGGCAGCTGGTCAGGGGCTCCTCGATGTGACACCCATGCGTCTCTCCCCTCCCCCGCTGCCAGCACCCGTCAGCTCTGCCTGGTTCCTCTTCTCCCAGTGCTGAGGGCAGGGTCCTGGGAGCACAGGCAGCGAGGCTGGGAGACGAATGACCTGAACGCCGGTCTGCCTCCTGCGTGCCCCCCAGTGCAGGCGCTGTCCACAGCAGCCCGGATGCAGCACTGGGCAGGGGCCCCGCCCCGAGGGCTTGCGTGCTAGCAGGGAAACAGACAGGAAGTTAAACACCAAACACAGCACGCGAGGGCCATGGCAGAAGGCGAGGCCGCGGTCAAATAGAACTTAACACACCTGCAGGCAGATACACACCCGGTTCTGGTGAAGGAACACCAGGGACTTTGTTTATTAACCCCTCAAATCACACGCCTTGCTGCTTCCAGGGGAGCGGGCTCAGAGCTGCTGGGCAGCCTCTGTTTTCTCAACGTCTGAACTACGTGAAGGCATTTCCTTTCCTGGAGGGGAGAACTGAACTAGGAAAGACGTTCAGGTGTCTTTGGGAAGGGCCGCCCCTGCTGGTGCTCGAGGAGCGGTGGGCACAGGCTAACCACGCCACAGTGAGATGGGCACCCGGGGCGGCCGTGCGCCCTCCACCCTGGCTGCTGCCGCACCTGCACCAGGCCCGTTCCTGATCTTTATCTTCACGGGCTGTTCACGCTGCTTCCCGTCGGGAAAGCCACAGACGGTCACACCTGGGAACCCCCTTGGAGGCAAGATGGAGCCGGCAACCTGGCTTTTTCCCTGGCTCCTTTTCTAGGGGCGCTGGCTCTGTGGCAGGAGACGTGGTCGGGAAAGAGGGCTGGCTCCACAGGTGACAAAACTGGGACTCGGGAAGACGGGCCGCTGGGGGCACAGCCCCGCAGGGCAGGGGGTCAGCCGGAGGCGGGAGACGGGTTACTGTCCTTTAGATTTCCCAAGTGTCACCAACGCAGACTTTGTTCTCCATGGAGTCAGGCTGACAGCCAAACTGCCCCCACCCCAACAGTCCGTTCTGCCAACAACCCTCACGGGGCAACCGTCGGAAGCGGAGCCCAGAGCTTAGCCATCGCCAGTTACTTGGAAGGTGCGCGATGGAAGAGTGGGATTTCAGTTAGTGTCAGTGAGCACTGAGAACCCAGCATCTTCCCCGCCTTGGGAATCCTCAGTGCGAGCCGTGCAGGGCCCAGGACTCCCCGAGCACGTTCAAAGCCAGCTCTATTCCCACCAGCGACGTCCGTCAGCAGCAAAACTGAGGCCTGCCTCCAGAGGCCAGGGAGGACCTCCTCTTTTTCAGAAAGGTGCTGGGGCAGGCACTGTGGTGCAGCGGGGCGGCTGCCCCTAGGGATGTGTGCACCCCAGCCTGGAGCACCTGGGGCTGTCTCACCCCTGCCTCTCCTCCAGCTTCCTGCTAATGTGCCCAGGAGGCAGCAGGTGGCGGCGCGAGGACTGGAGTGCCTGCCGCCCACATGGGAAACCTGGCTGGAGGTCCTGGCTTCAGGTTTAGGTTTGGCCCCGCTGCGGCTGTGTGGGCATCTGGGGAGTG
Organism: Lepus europaeus; assembly: GCF_033115175.1. NCBI lineage: Eukaryota > Metazoa > Chordata > Mammalia > Lagomorpha > Leporidae > Lepus > Lepus europaeus. The sequence goes on from NC_084837.1 coordinate 104,452,823, forward strand.
AATTTTCTCTCTGCCTCTCCTTGTCTCTGTCACTCTGCCTTTCAAATAGATGAATAAATAAAATCTTAAAAATTGAAAAAAAAAAAAAAAGGCTTAATGGCTTTGCTAGTTGCAGGCAAGTAGCTAATGTTCCAAATTACCAACACAGGCTGGGCTCTATGCCATTTTCAGAGGCAGCGTGAGGGGTGCTGCCCGGTGCTCACTTTTGGAATTTCAGGGCCAGCCCATGGTTTTGGCACCACCAGTTTCTGGCAGGCTGAGAGGCCATCGGAAGTTAGGCTCTCCCAGGAAACCCGGCTCCTGTGCCGGCCTGCGCAAGGCACTGGAGCCCATCACCACTCTACTGGAAAGCAATGACACGGGTCCAGCTTAGCGACCTGCCTCAGTCAGGCCTTCCGCTTCCCCAGCAGGTGCGAGGAGGGACTGAGGGCCGTGGCAGCCGCCTCAGCACTTACACCATGTGACACGGTCACTGGCTGCCTTGGAACACAAAACGTGTTGTTCCCAAGTTCATGAGAAGTTACCTGGCGAGCTCTGAGGCTGTCTCCTTCCTATAAAAACGATGAGAATGTTGGGAGGAGTCACTTTAGGCACGGGGAACAGCCTGGGGCCCAGGTCAGCAGGTTCAAGAGTGCCCCCGGCGGGAAAGTTTACAGGGCAGCTCAACACCACACCTGAGAGCCGGCTGTGACAGCGCAGGAGGAGCAAGCTTAGCTCTAAATTGGCCACTGGAAGAAGGGTCTACCACATGTCACCCGAGCCCTGGGAGGGCATCACCCGGGGGGGGGGGCCCACCACAGAGCTGGTGCCTGCTCTCAGCCGGGTGTTTCCCCTGTCCAGATCCTGACTGTGACCCCCCAACTCTGGCTCCACGCTCGACCCCGGCACAGATGCCCGTGGGTTTCCCACGGATGCAACTCAGCACTCAGGACACAGCAACTGGGCTTTCTGCTCCTGTGAGGAGAGTGTATTTCAAACTTGGAGAGCGTCCCAGTTCTGGGATGTTCCACAGGTTGTCAGCTGTAGCCTTCTGCAGACTCGGGGCCCTCCTCATGACCCAGGGACCTCTCTGGCACATGAATGGGGTGCTCTCCCTACCCACAGAAGCGAGGTGGGCCTCTGATCTGGACTGTGTCCTGCCCCTCCACACCTGTGACAAGTGGGACGGTGAAGGTGGGGAGCACGCTCTGCAGGAGGGCTTCAGGTGTGACGCACCTGCAGAGACAGTGGAGGGGCGGCTCTCATAAGACCCTGCCCTTACCTGCCACCCCGACACCCCCAAATCTGAAGGGCCAGCCCTCTTCGTCCCGAGGCGCCTCACCCCCAGGAAATGCTAAGGACCTCACACCTGGAGCTCAGCTTCAGCTAAGGCTGAAGACTCCAGCCAGGGACCGCGCTTGGTCCTGGTGGTGGGGCTCAGAGAAGCAAGTGGCCTGCCGGAGGCAGTTCCTGGAGCGTGGTAGGGGAGGCGAAGGTGCGAGTGGCTTGGGCCAACGCCCACCGAGGAAGGCAAGGCCCTCCCATCCGCAGAGGCCACGTGTACCAGAGATGGGCACGGCCACAGGTCAGAGCAGAGCCCAGCTGTGGAAGTGTGAACCCCCTTCCAATTGCACGCCACACAGAAAGGCTCAGGTCCCAACCTCTGACTTCTAAGGCTCAAAACGGTTCTGGTTCTGGACTGATTTGGCTTTGCTCACTCCAGGGGCTCCAGTTCGCCCGCTCCTCCACCCTCAGACAAACTGGGACAGGTTGGGGACTTTGATGTTGAGATCGCCGATGTTGATGTTCCGCGGGATCTCGGGCAGGTTGATGTTCTTCACGGCAGACACGGCCCGCGCAGGGGCTGCTGAGAGGCCACCCTGGGGACAAGCAGACAGCTCTCAGGGCCTTCCGCTCCCCGCCTCAACAACCAAGCAGAGCCAGGGGAGGAGGCCTGGGGACGTCCCAGCCGAGCACACCCAAGTGTCACTCTCCTCCGTGTCCTCCGAAGGCAGCCACCACCACCATCTGGGAGGTTTGATGGGGTCTGGACTTAGGGGCACGAAGCCCGGGCCTGAACTAAACCACAGGTTCCCTGGAGGCGGGACTGCGTCTTGGGCAGTTTCATGGGCCGGCCGCCAACAGAGCCTGGTGCGCAGTGGGTGCTGACTTCCCGCGTGTGAAAACTCCCCGACAGGTTTATCCCAGACAGATGAAGCACTGCGCGCCCTCCTGGTTCTGAGGCGAACAAAACCCTCTCCTAAGGAGGCTGGAGACCCCTCCAGACAAGGGCAAAGTCACAGGGAAAAGGAACAACCATCACGGCCCTTGGACAACCGCTCGCCAGCCGCCAGCCGACAGTGTGGGGTGGCAAATGGCTGACCAGGAGCTGGGAGCACGGGAAGCGGTGTAGAGGGCGTGGAGGGGCTGGTGACTGGCAGGCACCGGCGCTTTGTGAGGAGAGTGCGCGGTCGGCGGCGCCAACCTCCAGGCTCCCTCCCAGTGCGGGGAGAAGGGGAGGCGCTGCTGGAGACTCAAGGCCACTTTCCCATCGGCTGCTTTCAGGGAGCCAGCTGCAGCTGCCCCAGCCAGAGGCCCCCGTGTCTCCCAGCCCCCAGTCCCCTTGCTGCGGACTCGCTCACTCCTCCCGGAAACTTCCCAGCCTGCGTTTCTGAAGAGACGCAGCGCCGCGGGAGCCGGGGTGGAAAAGCTTCCTCCGTGGGACCGCCGTCCCCAGGCAAGAGCTCGCCCTCGCGGTTTCCTAAGATGCCCAGGCTCTCTCCAGACACTCAGAGCATGTGGAGGTGGGGACAGGGGCGCGTGTGACCTCCGCTCCCAGCAAGGCTGGAGTGGGGGGCAGCTTCACTGTGAGCACCGCGTCGGGGTGCAAGCCCAGACCAAACTCAACTGTTAAGGCTAACTGGGAAAAAGGGCACTGCAACGCAGAGGTCTGGCAGACACACGAGAAAGGGCTGCTGGGAGATCAGGTTCACAAGGCACACAAACTAGGACAACGCTGGAATTGGAGAAGGGGATTCTGGGTCCCTCTGGGTGCCTTTCTCTGCCGTCTGGTTTTCCCAATCACACTTCTTGCTCCAAAGTCTGAGATTTCAAACCTGCTTATCTGCTGAGCTGCCAATCCATGGGTTTCGTGAACTCCAGGAAGAGGGGGCATTCCCTAACACCCCACAGCACCACCGGCACGCGCCCCTCCCCTCTCCACCCTGCCGGGCTGAGCGCAGCTGCCGACTCACCTCGGATTTCTCCAGCCTGTTCTGAGCTTCGATCTGGGCCACGATCTCATTCATGTTGGTCTCCAGCACCATGCCCCCCATCACCACCTCCTGGAGGATGTAGTGCACCTGGGGAGAGCAGAGACGAGCAGGGTCAGAGCTCTGTGGGGCTCAGCGTGCTGCCCAGGCGGGGCGGGTGTCCTGCTGTTGCAGCCCAGCAGTCAGACACAAGGCCAGGTCCTCAGTCACAACTCAGATGCCTCCGCTCTTGGCGCCGCCCCCTCTCCAGTGAGACCAGGAGGGGCTTCTCCCACGTCAGCGCACACAGCAGCACCAACCTCTTCTAGCAGCCACAGAGGTGCTGGCTGGGGGCACAGGCTGTGCAGTCGGACAGGTGGTGTCTAAATTCTGGCGTCTTTTCAGCCGGTCGGCTTCCTTGCAGGGGTGTGGAGAAAGCTGGATGAGGGACTGTGTGGAGCACCCTGCCTACCCGATGCATCACACACACTGGGTTCTGCTTAAGGAGCGATGGTTTCCATGACTAATATTACCATCCACACTGACTGGCATTAAGTATGTCAGCTACACCCGAACAATACCAGCTCTCTACCCATTAGATGCCAGGAGCACCCTCCAGGTGTGATGACCAAACATGGCCCCAGACACTGCCCATTGTCGAGTCTAGAGCCAAGCGCCAGTCTCCTTGTGAGAACAAAGATGCATCAGCACATCTTTGTATTTTTTAAAAAAAGATTTATTATTTATTTATTTATTTATTCATTCATTCAAGAGGCAGAGTGACATGGAGGGTGGGGGCAGAGGAAGAGGACTGGGCCATGCTGAAACCAGCAGCCAAGAGCTCCATCTGGGTTCCCCACGTGCACTGGCAGGGAGCCGGATCAGAAGCGCAGACCAATGAGTGACTTAACCTGCTGCACCGTGACGCCCACTCCTCATGTTCAGACAATCTACACAGTGTTGCACCAGACTGTCTGAAAATTCCTCCCTAGGGACTCCACAGTTTATACTCCGTCCAGAAACAGACCTCTGACGACACTAGGGCAGTTCCTCAGAACACTGAAGAAATGATTACCATATTATGTGGCAAGTCCATTGAACTTTCAATGCTAAAGAATTGAAAACAGGGACTCAAGGAGATACTTGTATGAAGGTACTTCACAAAGTTCATGGAAAATGGGATTAACGTTTAATTTTGGTGCAATTTTTTTTTTATATTCTTGCAACAAAGGGTCCTCAAGAAATTCATGAAAGGGGTTGTCAGGGGGCCGGCGCACTATGGTTTAGGGGTAAAGCCACTGCCTGAAATGCCGGCATCCTGTATAGGCATTGGTTCAAGTACCGGCTGCTCCACTTCTGACCTAACTCTCTGCTATGGTCTGGGAAAGCAGTGCAAGATGGGCCCCTGCACCCACATGGGAGACCTGGAAGAAGCTTGAGGCTCCTGGCTTCAGATCGGCCCAGCCCCAGCAGTTCAGGCCATTTGCGGAGTGAACCAGTAGATGAAAAGACCCCTCTCCCTCTCTCTGTCTCTCTTTCTCTGTCTCCACCTCTCTGTAACTCTGCCTTTCAAACAAATCTTTTAAAAGGGGGGAGTGGCATTGTGGTATAGTGGGTAAAGCCAACACCTGCAATGCCAGCATCCCATATGGGCACTGGTTTGTGTCCCAGCTACTCCACTTCTAATCCAGCTCCTGGCTAATGGCCTGGGAAAAGCAGTGGAAGATGGCCCAAATGTTTCGGCCTCTGCACCCACGTGGAAGACCCAGATGAAGCTCCTGGCTCCGGCCTGACCCAGTACTGGCTGTTGAAGACATCTGGAGGGTGAACCAGTGGCTGGAAGATCTCTCCCTGGGTCTCTCCCTTTCTCTGTAACTCTTTCAAAATAAATAAGTAAATCTTTTAGGGGCCGGCACTGTGACGCAGTGGGTTAATGCCCTGGCCTGAAGCGCTGGCATCCTATATGGGCGCTGGTTTGAGACCCGGCTGCTCCACTTCCCATCCAGCTCTCTGCTATGGCCTGGGAAAGCAGTAGAAGAAGGCCCAAGTCCTTGGGCCCCTGCACCTGTGTGGGAGACCCAGAAGAAGCTCCTGGCTTCGGATTGGCGAAGCTCCAGCTGTTGCAGCCAACTGGGAAGTGAACCTTCGGGTGGAAGACCCCCCCCCCCCCCCCGCCTCTCCTCTCTCCGTGTAACTCTTTCAAATAAATGAATAAATCTTTTAAAAATAAGAATATTTTTAAAATAAGAAAAAATAAGTAAATCTTTTAAAAGCTCATGGAGATGCATATTATGAAAAAACTGGGCATGAATTTCAATTTATTTGCACTAAAATAGACTTTTTTTTATTTTTAAATTTATTTGAAAGGCCGAGAGTAGTGAGTGAGACAACGCAAGCTCCCAGCTGCCAGTGACTCACCAGACACCCGTGACAGCAGGGCTGGGCCAGGCCAAAACCAGGAACCAGGAACTCAAACTGGGCCTCCTACATGGGTGGGAGGGACCCGGACGCTTGAGCCAGCACCTGCTGCCTCCCAGGGTGCGCATTAGCAGGAAGCTGGAGTTGGGAACAGAGCTGGGACTCAAATCCAGACACTCTGATCTGGGAAGTGTGTGTCTCAAGCAGGACCTGCCTAAACCATGTGCCAAATGCCTCTCATCGCCTCTTTCAATTCCAGTTTCCCACAAACTTTATGCAGTGTCCTTGTCTTGCACTTCTATGTTCAAAGCGAAGATAATCTCAACAGATGAGAGGTGGCAGCAACCCAAGGGTTCATCAACAGATGAGCGGAAAAACAAAAGGTGGTCTTGACATACAGAAGAATATTATACAGCCTTAAAAAGGAAGGAGAGGCCGGCACCATGGCTCACTAGGCTAATTCTCTGCCTGTGGCGCCGGCACCCCAGGTTCTAGTCCCGGTCAGGGCGCCAGATTCTGTCCCGGTTGCCCCTCTTCCAGGCCAGTTCTCTGCTGTGGCCCGGGAGTGCAGTGCACTGTCCATTCTGCCTGTCAAAAAAAAAAAAAAAAAGGAAAGAGAGATCCAGGGAGAGATCTTCCAGCCACTGGTTCACCCTCCAGATGGCTTCAACAGCCAGTACTGGGTCAGGCCGGAGCCAGGCGCTTCATCCGGGTCTCCCACGTGGGTGCACGAACCAATGCTGTAACAGGAGTGCACCCTGAGGAGATTATGCTAAGTGAAGTAAACCGGACACAAAGGATGGGGTCGGGAAGTACTGGAGTGGTCACATTTCCAGGACAGAAAGAAGAATGGCAGGGAAGAGACGAAGCCATCTGCTGTGCACACCGCTTCAGTCTGCAGGATGCACAGCTCTGGAGGCGGGCGGTGGTCATGGACGCGCGACCACGTGAACGTACTTAAACTACCGCACCGCAAGCTTCAAAGTGGCAAGGATGCCAAACTTGATGTATGTGCACCTTACTAAATTTCCTAAGAAAGGAAAGAAACGAAGAAAGAACTAGGCCTCGCCAGCGCCGTGGCTCAACAGGCTAATTCTCCACCTTGCGGCGCCGGCACACCGGGTTCTAGTCCCGGTTGGGGCGCCGGATTCTGTCCCAGTTGCCCCTCTTCCAGGCCAGCTCTCTGCTGTGGCCAGGGAGGGCAGTGGAGGATGGCCCAAGTGCTTGGGCCCTGCACCCCATGGGAGACCAGGAGAAGCACTTGGCTCCTGCCTTCAGATCAGCGCGGTGCGCTGGCCGCTGCGCGCCAGCCGCAGCGGCCATTGGGGGGTGAACCAACGGCAAAAGGAAGACCTTTCTCTCTGTCTCTCTCTCTCTCTCACTATCCACTCTGCCTGTAAAAAACAAAAAGAACTAGGCCTCGATATCAGTACTTCTGTTCATTTTGCTAACCAAGCATTCTTGTGTGCGAAGTAGCCTGGGCACAGTCGTAGCCCCGCCCCCGCTCCAGCATCCTGCAAATAGCCAGTCCCTAAAAAACGCATCTATTTAGGGACAAGCATGAAAGATAGATCTGCACAGCGTCTATATAAAGGTACAACAAGAAAAAAATCATGAAAGAAACAAGAAAACAAAACGGCAGACTAAGACCACACCCTGGAAAATGCTGCCAGAGAGCAGTTAAAGCCACGATAAAGTATTCTGCAAAAGTGACAAAGAGAAAGCCTAGTGAATGAAATGGCCATCCGTAGGAAGCTCAAAGCAGAAACGCAAGGGCTTACGGCAGAGGTAGGGACACAAGACGAGAAGGTAGATCCAACAGAGCTCAGTGAAGTGGAAGGAAAAAACTGGCCCAGACATGAAGGTAAGACTGAAGGTGCAGCAAGAAGAGACAGCAGGGGACAGTGACAGATGGGAAAACATAAATGCAATGACAGAGCTGGGTTGTGCCTCCGTGGTTACACCCGGTTGCGACACTGGCATCACATACAAGTCTTGGCTCCTCTGCTTCCCATCCAGCTCCCTGCTAATGCACCTGGGAAGGCTGCAGAAGATGGGCCAAATGTTTGGGTCCTTGGCACCCACGTGGGAGACCTGGAGCGAGTTCCTGGCTCCTGGCTTTGGCCCCGTCCAGACTTGGCTGTTGCAGCCATTTGGAGAGTGAACCAGCGGATGGGTGATCTCTGCCTCTCCCGCTCTCTGTCGCTCTGCCTCTCAAATAAATACATAAAGATTTTTAAAAAGAAAAAAAGTAAATTAAAAACAGCTAAAAGGCACAGAAAGGAAATAGAAAAGACAGCAAAGGAGACAAATGGAAAAAATACCTAAAATTTCTTCCTAAAGATGACATGAAGACCGAACTCAAGATGTGTCTGAGCTCCCAGAGGGCTGGGATCTACACACTCGAGAGCACGGTGTATCCCAGGGAAAACAGACCCCCGCCAGTGCCCTGAAACACGGTTTTCTTTTTAAAAGGATTTATTTATTTATTTGAAAGGCAAAACTGGCAGGGGTGGGGTGGGGAGACTTCCATCTGTCGGTTCACTCCTCAAATAGCTGCAATGGCCAGGGCTGGGTCAAGCTGAAGCCAGGAGTTCTAACTCCATCGAGGTCTCCCACGTGGGTGGCAGAGGCCCAAATACTTGGGCTATCTTTTGCAGATTTCTCAGACACATTATCAGGGAGCCACAGTGGAAGTGGAGCAGCTGGGACTTGAACCGGCACTCGTATGGGATGCTGGTGCGACAGGCCACAGCTTAGGCCACTGTACTGTGGCTCCAGGACACACCTCTTAGGTATCAATTCTGGATATCTGCACCCAGGTACAAAGATCAAATCACAGAAAGGGGAACAAAACTGAAAAAATTTTCCACATTACTATTTAATACTAGCAAAAAGAAGAAGCAATCTTCCTAACATTTTCAAGGGGACGAGGTGACTCAGAGATGTGATCCTGCGTCATCCGTCGAGAGGAACAGCCTGGACAGGTTGTTCCCCTGAGTGCTGAGGGGTCTACCAAAGGAAACACTGGGCTCAGGGGGAGGGGTGACTGGAAAACTGGCGGAAAGAGAAGACTGAATCTATCTGAGGGCAGGAGTAAGACTAAAATGGGATGAGGATGACAACACTAACCTGACACGCATGCCTCTCAGCTAGCACAAATTAGGACAAGAAAAGGGAAAAAGGGAGGGAGACAAATAGCACGGATTTCTTGGCCCTCAACAACTGACAGCCCTCAGATAGCATCTGAAATAGACAATGAAAGTAATAACGACAGTTACTATGACTTTCTTAAAAAGATTTATTTATTTGTTTGAAATACAGAGTTAGAGAGAGAGAGAGAGAGAAAGTCTTCTGTATGCTGGTTCACTCCCTAAGTGGCTGAAACGGCTGGAGCTGGGCCAATCCGAAGCCAGGAAGCCAAGAGCTTCTTCTGGGTCTCCCACATGGGTGCAGGGCCCAGGCACTTGGGGCATCTTCCACTGCTTTCCCAGGCGCATTAGCAGAGAGGTGAATCGGAAGTGGAGCAGCCGGGACGCCAACAGGTGCCCATATGGGATGCCGGCCCTACAAGTGGAGGCTTTACCTGCTACACCACAGCGCCAGCCCCAGTTACTATGACTTTTACAAAAAGATTTATTTATTTATTTGAAAGGTGGAGTGATAGAGATCTATCTGCTGGTTCACTTATCAAATGGCTACAACAGCTGTGACTGGGCCAGTCCAAAGCCAGGACTCCCATATGGGTGGCAGGAACTTAAGTACTTGGGTCATCTTCTGCTGCCCCCCAGGCGCATTAGCAGGAAGCTGGATCACAAGCAGAGCACCTGGGACCTGAATGAGCACTTTGATATGGGATTTGGATACCACATTCATCCCTTCTTATAACTTTTATTGTGACTTTCTCATTCTAATGTTCAAGTCTATCATCATTTGCTATGAACAAACTTGTGATTAGGGGACAAGATCTTTTCTGCTGATTAATGCTCCATGCCACTATTCTATAAAACTTACCCACAGTTGTTTTGCTTCTCTAAAGAGGGAGAACTCAGACTCCCAGGGAACAGTAAGTACAGAATCCTTCTAGAGTTCCAGAATCCCTCTGCCTCCAGCTTTCTTGCCTGAATCTTTTTTTAAAAAAAGATTTATTTATTTGAAAGTCAGAGTTACTCAGAGAGAGAGGGAGAGGGAGAGAGAGAGAGGTTTTCCATCCACTCGTTCACTCTCCAACTGGCTGCAATGGACAGAGCTGCACTGATCTGAAGCCAGGATTCAGGAGTTTCTTCTGGGTCTCCTGAGTGCGTGCAGAGGTCCAAGGACTTGAGCCATCTTCCACTGCTTTCCCAGGCTATAGCAGAGAGCTGGATGGGAAGTGGAGCACCCAGGATTCGAACCGGCGTCTATATGAGATGTTGGCCCTGTAGGCGGCAGCTTTACCCACTACGCCACAGCGCCAGACCTCATCTTGCCTGAATCTAATTAAACTTTGTTTGTTGTTTTAAGGAACTCGCCTTTCCAAAGCATTCACTTTAGTTTGCATAGGACAATTCTCTCTTCTCACTTCTAGTATAGCCATCATTGAATCAAATTACATAATTCTAACATAACCAGTAGACAGACTTAACCACTTCCAGAAATTCAGGCGGTGAGAGTGCAGAGTGGAGCACAGAGCTGCCCATGGAGACAAGGGGACTTCAGAAAGCTGGAGGTTGCCAAGCATGGGTGTTGGCGACGCGTGGCCAAAAATTCATACTGAGCTCACACACCTGCACAGATACAGTCAGAGGACAAAGGAGGGCTCTGTTAAGTGACAGGAGGTGATGGACAGACGAATTGTGAGTCTGCCAGCAGAAAACTAGGCATACTTGAGACAACACTGAGAGGCGAGGCACCAACCAACAAAGGGCGCTTTGGGCGGACAGGAAAGGACTTCTGAGACCTGAGTCAGGAAGATGGCATTCAAGACCACAGGAACAGGAGAGAACAAAGAGGCAAAGGTCTTCGCGAGCCCTAAAACTGCCTGACACGGTGTATCCTGAACAAATATGAACTATCAAGTCATAATACTGCTGCTTCCTGCTAACTCAGCAAGCTCCCAAAATAATGACACCAGCAAAACTCACTCAGAAGTGGTTAACTGAGCTTCAACAAAGTGCTGCTGATTTGTTAGTTCTTGCAGAATTCAGTAGTAATCTGACCTAGAAATAACCACAACCAGGAAGTTCCATCTGAACTTAAAGATAATTCCATAAACCAACAGGATTTCCTGGTATAAGGAGCAGGCAATGGAGAAGATATTTTGGGTGGTGAACGTGAAATCTTAAGAAAAATGTGGAGTAGAAACTCATGTTTTCCAAGATTAACATATACACATTTATGACCACATTTTATTTTCTTTTTTAAAAAAGATGTATTTATTTACTTGAGAGTCAGAGTGAGAGAGAGACAGAGAGAGAGACAGAGGGGGAGAAAGAAAGACCTTCTGTCTGCTGGTTTATTCCCTAGATGGCCACAACAGCCAAGACTGGACCAGGCCCAAGTCAGGAACCAGGAGCTTCCTCCGTGTCTCCCACGTGGGAGGCAGGGGCCCAAGCATTTGAGCCCTCTTCTACTGCTTTTCCCAAGTCATTATTAGGAAACTGAATTGGAAGTGGGAGCAGCCAGGACACAAACCAGTGCCCATATGGGATGCTGGCACTGTAGGAGGCAGTTTTACCTGCTCTGCCACAGTGCCAGCCCCCATGGCCACAATTTAGTGAGTTAGAAGTTGATGGTCGTAGTTATGTCCCATTTGAATTTTTTTTTGAAAGCCCTCAAAGGAGTCCAGAGCAGGAATGATGGGGAGTCAGCACGTTGACCCCTCTGGAGGCAGTCTAACTGTCAGCAACTCCAAGCTTCCTCCCAGCGCGCCTGGGAGCCTAGGTCCCGCTAGCTGCTCTTCCTAGGGAGCTGTTAGCACTCCTGGACGCCTTTGTCCCGCTAGCGGCTCTTTCCTGGGAGCTGTCAGACCACCGTCCCTCTCCTGAAGGCTCCCGCGGGCATCTGCTCTGTCCCCTGTTGTTTCCTCTCAGTGACAGCTTCCCCACAGTCCCTACAGCCAGCAGTGTCCTGGGGGGACAGGGCCTTCGGGGCTCTGTATTCATCAGTTCTTCTGCGCCTCGGTTTGCTAACAGATAAAACAGGAAGCACACACCTGCAGTGCTGAGGGTCCAACGCTGGGACTCCTCACACCAGAGCTGTCTGCCTACAGGCCTGGCCAGCAGCCCCTCAGTGAAAATGCACAGGAGCGGGAAGCAAGACGGACGCCATCAGAAGAGAGTGGAGCGGCTGACCTGCCGGGATTTCCGACGGCCAGCCAGCACTTCTCCACATGAGAGCCAGGGCTCCTCGTGTGCCCTGTCTGTGGTCCGCGCCGTCACTTCCGCCTCTTGTTCTTCCGGCAGCTCCTGACAGGCAGTTCTGCACCAGGTGGGCGTTCCTCCAGGACTTGACGGGCTGAAGAGCCAAGGCGTGGGCCAGATGAACTGGGAAAAGGCCCAGGCCCTCCCCTCAGGGACATTGCTGCACGTGGCAAGGGTGTCTACGAGGCTCTTCAGTCAGTGCAGTCACTCTGCCTCTGCCTCAACCACAATCCCTTGGGGCTGGTTCTACGTCTTAATCTTCCCTGGGTCCCCAGTGCTGAGCACGTACTGAGGAAGAGTTACTTCATAAATGCTGGCTGATCAGCAAGAAGAGGCTGGTCGTGCTCACACGCCCTGGCTGTGGGGGGCTCAGGCATTCTGGGCTGGCACGGGCTGCCATCCCGGCATTATGAAACAAGCGCTACCGTGTGGGACACAGAGCTAACGTCAACAGATAAGAACTGATGGAAGACTGATGGAGTCCAGACAGAAAAATCAAAGTGTCACTTCAAGGACACAGGTGTGTCTCAGGAACCTCGCTCTGACCTGTTGGCGGTAGACACAAGTCAGTTTCAATAACCCTCCCGAGGCTAGGAGCTCTGGGATCTTCAAGATCCCTTAAGCAAGAGTTCCATTCTTGCTTACATTTCTCACTGAAGCCAAAGAACATTTGGATCTAACTCCATTCAACAGAGACCACTGGGGACCGAGCAGTGGCGTAGCAGGTAAAGCCGCCACCTGCAGTGCCGGCATCCCATATGGGCACCAGTTCGAGTCCTGGCTGCTCCACTTCCGACCCAGCTCTCTGCTATGGCCTGGGAAAGCAGTAGAAGATGGTCTAAGTCCTTGGGCCCCTGCACCCATGTGGGAGACCTGAAGGAAGCTCCTGGCTCCTGGCTTTGGATTGGCCCAGCTCCGACCATTGCAGCCATTTGGGGAGTGAACCAGTGGATGGAAGACCTCTCTCTCTCTCTCTCTCTCTGCCTCTCCTCTCTCTGTGTAACTCTGACTTTCAAATAAATAAATTAATTAAAAATAAAAAAAAAGACCACCATAAAACAAGCTGATCTGGAGGCTGAAGATAGTAAACAAGAAGGCAGAGGCAAGGCCTTTAAATTGTTCCTCTCTAGTGAAAACATTTAGTCTCCAAACCTTTAACTGATCACGCCCCACAAGTTTAAGTATTACACGTACAACGCATTTTCCCATTAATACAGTAAGTAAGGTTCCCAGGTTAGCAGCTCACACAGGCAGACTTAATCCATCACGCTACCCAGAGCACCCTGCAGCTACACACAGGGTAACACTGCTCCTGTAATAAAATGCGGCTCTCGACTCCAGCCAGCAGAACTCTCGGCAGAGAAGGTAGGTAAAGCCTGAGACACTAGCGGCGCATGAATGTACTTAGCACTCCAAACCTAATCACAGCCACAGGAATCCCTGGCTCCCATCGGCCCCTCCCCGGTGTACTGTACCAGACAACAAAGGCCTCGTACATCACAAGAGACGGACTCACACTCCACCTGTCTGTCTGTACTCCGACACATTCATCTTTCTTAAAAATAACTGCTACCACACAGAAGACAAACAAACACAAAGCACAAGGTCACAGTGCTTGTACGGGAACACTATGATGCCAATAATGAAATACTCTAGCTTTTGTGGTTTTTCCCAATTTATTTATTTATTTTTTCAATTAATTTATTTTCATTTTATTTGAAAGGCAGAGAGACTGTGAGAGATCTTCTATCTGCTGCTTCATTCATCAAATGCCTACAACAGCCAGGCTTGGGCCAGGTCGAAACCGGGGCCCACTGATGTGCACACCCTGGAAGGGAGCAGGTGGTGCCTTAAGTACTTGGGTCCTCGCCACCCCTACGGGAGACCTGAATTGAGGAAGTGAAGATAAAACATGGACCCTGTTCTCAGAGGGCTTAGAATCAAGGAAGGGAGATAAAACATGAAACATAATTCAGTGTAATAAAAGGAAGACTATGATAAGTACCATGACCCAAGAACAAAATGCTGTTAGTTCAGAGGACAGCAGGTCTGAACTCACTAGGATGTGAGGAGAAGGCAGGCAGGCAGTAGGAATGGCAGATCGCCCAGTAACACATTAATTATCCTCCATGCTCTACTAATTCATCATCATCTTTTTTTAAAATAAGAGGATCACTCATTGGCTTCTTGTTTTATGCTCTTTGAGTACATATAGTTGACTGTGGCAAAGATACCCCATCTACCTGAAAGGCAGAGGAACAAAAAGAGAGAGACATGAGGAGGGGGAGAAGAGACAGAGAGAGAAAGAGCACACTAACTTCCATTCACTGGTTCACTCCCTATATGCCAGCGACAGCCAGGGCTGGGCAGGCAGAAGCCAGGAGCCAGGAGCTCCATCCAGGTCCCCTATGTGGATGGCAGAGATCCAGTTCTTCAGGCATCTTCTCCTGCCTCCCAGGATGCACCAGCAGGAAGCTATATCAGAATTGGAGTAGCCAGGACTCAAACTGGGATCAGAGTATCCCAAGTGTTGGCTTAACCCACTGAACTACAGTGCCTGCTCTGTTCCTTCCCTTTTAAAAACCAATTTTTGGGAGGCCGGTGCTGTGGCGTAGTAGGTAAAGTGCTGCCTGCAGTGCCGGCATCCCATATGGGCACCAGCTCGAGTCCTGGCTGCTCCACTTCCAATCTAGCTCTCTGCTATGGCCTGGGAAAGCAGTACAAGATGGGCTAAGTCTTTGGGCCCCTGGACCCACGTGGGAGACCCAGAGGAAGCCCCTGGCTTCTGGCTTTGGATTGGCGCAGCTCTAGCCATTGTGGCCAATGGAGGAGTGAACCAGTGGATGCAAGACCTCTCTCTCTCTCTCTCTCTGCCTCTCCTTCTCTGTGTAACTCTTTCAAATAAATAAATAAATATTAAAAAAATTTAAAAAACACAATTTTTGGGCCGGCACTGTGGCGTAGTGGGCTAAGCCTCTGTCTGTAGCACTGGAATCCCCTATGAGCACTAGTTCGTGTCCTGTGCCCCTCTTCTGATCCAGCTCTCTGCTATGGCCTGGGAAAGCAGTAGAAGATGGCCCAAGTCCTTGGGCCCCTGTACCCACCTGGGAGACCAAGAAGAAGCACCTGGTTCCTGGCTTCGGATCGGCACAGCTCCGGCCATTGCACCCATCTGGGGAGTGAACCAGTGGATGGAAGACCTTTCTGTAACTCTGCGTCTCATCAAATAAATAAAATCTTTAAAAAAATTTTTTTTATGAGTCAGAATTCTCTTGTGAATCAATTTCCAAATAAATTCCAGCGAGATTTTTCTCTCTGGCCTACTGTTTCATCTTCCTTATCTCCTACCTGTTTGCAGGATGGGTCCCCAATGCCAAGCACTGTGCTGGGCACAGGACCCGAGCCAGACCGTGTCCTCTTGAGTCTGACCTGCTCCCTGGCTGCTTCTCTGTTGACCAACAGGACCCAGGTGCATCTTTTCTCATGTGTAGGATGATGAAAGAGGCACAGCTCTGTGTCGAGTGCAGGCTACCACAGAGGCCAGTGTCTGCATTCCGGCTCTGCACTTCCAAGCTGTGTGAACAAATAAGAACTAGCACACTTGGCTGCCAGGCCTATTCTAAGGCCAAAAAAAAAAAAAAAAAAAAAAAAAAAAAAAAAGAGGCAGGAAATGAGGAAATGAACAGGAGTAAGTAACAGATGGATGGTAACTTGGTAATTAAAATCAAGTCATCTGAACCTCTATCCAGTGCTGGAATTTATCCACTGTCTTGAGACAGTACAGATCCCTCACCACTGTGGAGAGAGTTCTCTGCTGAGCTGCCCAGTCTCCAGCTGAGCAGTAGTAAAAGAAGCACAACTTATCAGATCAAAAAAAAAAAAAAAAAAAAAATTCCAACTGCCATGCCTGAATCCACAAACTTCTAAGATGGTCTCCATCTCCACAGTTCTGGTCCCTTTTTTTTTTTTTTTTTTTTAAGATTTATTTATTATATTTGAAAGTCAGAGTTACACAGAGAGAGGAGAGGCAGGGAGAGAGAGCGAGAGCGAGAGCAAGAGTGAGAGAGAGAGAGAGAGAGAGGTCTTCCATCTGCTGGTTCACTCCCCAATTGGCCTCAACAGCCAGAGCTTGGCTGATCCAAAGCCAGGAGCCAGGAGCTTCTTCTAGGTCTCCCATGCAGGTGCAGGGGCCCAAGTCATCCTCCACTGCCTTCCCAGGCCACAGTAGAGAGCTGGATTGGAAGTGGAGCAGCTGGGATTTGAAAAGGTGCCAATATGGGATGCCGGCACTGCAGGCAGCAGCCTAACCCGCTAAGCCACAGCGCCGGTACCCCAGTTCCTTCTAAGCCACTGCCCATGGACAACTCGTGGCTTTGCTCATTCACTGCCCTTTATATACTAGGTGACAAAGTTACAAAACTCTCACATCCCTGAAGCCAAGTTATCCGAAGAGTTCCGTGTCACCGGAGCGTAAGTTCAAAGCGGGAAAATGGCGAGAGGCGAGCTCTGGGAGAGCTCATAGCAGTCTTCCTACCTGGGGTCAACAGACCTCAGCTTCCTCCTTCTGGTAATGGCTCCAACTTTTTTCTACACTCATGAAAATTCACTTGCATAACACAACCCCTTCAATCACTCAGTGTCACCTAACATTCAGCAGGGTTTCAAGGTAGGGGCTGGGAGAATTGCTGCCACTTAGGGCAGGGAGCCAGGCAAGGCAGTGACTAAATGTGGTAAAACTGGAGGCAGAGAGAGCAGAAGGAAAAAAGTAAAAGACAAATTCACCATTCACTCACGAATTCCAGTCCTCAAAATAACCATGTATGGTGGGTAATAATGTATTTCATCAAATTCAAGACTTCACTGATAGTAAAAAAACCAATTATTTTCTCTAAAGAAAATTGTTGCCAATGAAATTATTACATGTTACTGATTACAAGACAAATCTTGATATCTGAGATGTTAAAATCTTAAGTGTTGGGGCCGGCATGTGGCTTACTAGGTTAATCCTCCACCTGCGGCACTGGCATCCCATATGGGCGCCAGGTTCTAGTCCTGGTTGCTTCTCTTCCAGTTTAGCTCTCTGCTGTGGCCCAGGAAGGCAGTGGAGGATGGCCCAAGTGCCTGGGCTCCTGCACCCGCATGGGAGACCAGGAGGGGGCACCTGGCTCCTGGCTTAAGATCGGCATAGCTCCAGCCATTGCGGCCATTTGGGGAGTGAACCAATGGAGGGAGGGCCTTTCTCTCTGTCTCCCTCTCAATGTCTGTAACTCTACCTGTCAAATAAATAAATAAAAATATTTTTAAAAAATCTTAAGTGTTCCCCCAAAGTGGGTCTAAGAATTGATGGAATAGGACCACCCTGTTTTACAACTGAATAAACCTGGGGTACAGAGGTCTTTCAGGGCACTACGTCACACAGCTGCAAAGTAGGACGGCTCGGGGAGGCCCCTCCACGCAGAACCAGCCCCAGGCCAGGATACCAGGCTCCTCCCAAGTCCACCCAGGTGCTATCTCCAGGCAGCAAAGTCAAGTGAGTGAGTCTGCCCCAGAGACTAGCAAGGATGCACAGGTCACAACTTTCAAAGTCAAGGTCTAGTTAGGAACCAGTTTTTAAAATAGACCTACAGGGGCCGGCACTGTGGCGTCACGGGTAAAGCTGCTACCTGCAGCACCAGCATCCCATATGGGTGCTGGTTCAAGTCCCGGCTGCTCCACTTCCAATCCAGCTCTCTGCTGTGGCCTGGGAAAGCAGTAGAAGATGGCCCAAGTCCTTGGGCCCCTGCACCTGCGTGGGAGTATTATAATTCTCCAGGCAGTTTGTCCTCTTGCTCATAATCTAATGTTTCAATCCCACTTGTTCCCAATGGGTGGTAAACTTTGCAATGGTGTCAGTGTGTGACACTCGGTTGATGAGCACAATAGCCCAGAGTGCTCTTTTTTTTTTTTTTTTTTAAGATTTATTTATTTATTTGAAAGTCAGAGTTACACAGAGAGAGAAGGAGGAGCAGAGAGAGAGAGAGGTCTTCCATCCACTGGTTCACTCCTCAATTGACTGCAACAGCTGGACCTGTACCAATCTGAAGCCAGGAGCCAGGAGCTCACAGAAGGCTTCATCAAGGGTAAAATATGAGTTGGGGGGCTGGTGTTGAGCCACCACCTGCAACACCCATGTTGGAGCACCAGTTAGAGACCTGGCTGCTTTGCTTCCAATGCAGCTCCCTGCTGATGCACCTGGGAAGGCAGTGGAAGGTGACCCAAGTATTGGGTCCCTGCCAGCCATGTGGAAGACCCAGCTGGAACTCCTAATTCCTGGCTCCAGCCTGGACCAGCCCTGGCCACTGCGGTCATCTGGGGAGTGAATCAGGGGACAGAAAATTTCTTTCTCTGTCTTTCAAATAAATAAATCTTAAACAAAAGAAAAGAAAATGTGACCAGGTGTTGGGAGTTTGCAGAGTCTGCTGGAGACGGTGAGGGCATTTAGAGGCAGGGAACTGACATGAGCAACAACAGAGATGGGACCTGGTGAGACGCATATAGGAGGCAGAGGAAGACAAGATGATGTACCTCAGGGCTCTGCGTCCCAGAGCAGAGGAAGCCTGGGGCTCCCTGATGGCCAGAGGGAAGAAGTAGATAGAAGGGGAGGTGGAAGGGATGCTTTCTACAAAAGAGAAAATGGGGAGAAGGAGGTGGGGCAAGACTGGAGATTGTACTGTTGTCACCCAGACCTGACGTTACAGGTGCCTGGATTCAGGTGATGGGAAGAAAATGAAAGGAAGGGAGGACATTCCTGAGTTCATGCCTTGTCGCTGAGAACGAGGAAGGAAGAGCAGAGGATGGGTGCGGGCAGGCGGGGAAGGGGTGCACAGGGAGGGGCTGCCTAGTGGCTTGGTGGATCCTGAGTCTGAGGTGGAGGCAGGTGATCCAGACAGGAAGGTGGAAACACAAGCCTGTAACTCGGGTCAGAAAGGGCACAGGTTTGCTACTCAGCAGTATCAAAGTGGACGAGGACAAAGGCATGGAGAGAGCAGCCAGCAGAGTGCCAGGGCCAGAGCTGGGGGCAATATGCCCACTGCCCCACTCGCTCTGAGGAGCTGGGAAGGGGATGTCCCACTTCTTCTCTGAGGCTCTAAGCAACACAAACATGACACCTGTAGGGTACCTCCAGGTAAATCCAAAAGGGACACACTTATGTAATGACTGGTAAAACCCAGGAAATGTCAGCTCCAGGCTTTGACAGGACCATTTGCTCTTAAACCCAGGGCATGGGGAGTGGAAATGGGCTGGGCATCCCTCCACCACGAGCTGCTTGCTGGTGTGGGCCTGGCTGAGTTCAGTAACAGGTTTGACAACTTGTTCTGTACAGAATGTGAACCTCGATTCCTGGAGTCATAAGCAGATAAGGTCACAAAGATTTAACTTGTAACTGTTTCCACCAGGCATGAAGATTATCTACTCCTAGACCCCAAAATGTGTTGTCCCAGGGCACACCCGGGGCCAATTGCCTTTGTTGTGTAACTCTCCCAGCCGCCCCACCTGCACTCAGGAGTGACGTACAGTACCAAGGCCAAGGTGAAGGGCCAATCTGTAGACAACCTATCAGTCCATCTAGCTCTGGGATGAGACTTTGCCTTACAGTAGCAGAGAGCTATTTAACTGTCTCTGTAGGCAAGAAAGCTCAAGTAGTGCGAGGCCTGCCTGTGCTCCTCGGGCCACGGGCCCCACAGGGACCTGCTTCCTCGCCCCAACAACCTGTCCTCCCCTCTTCTGCTGCACCTTGCTCATCTGCAGATCAGCCCTGCTGGCTCACCTGCTAGCCCTCAAACCTATCAACCATTCTCCTGCCCCAAGCTCTGCACACTTTCTGGTGCATCCGCCTGGCATATTCTTCCTCACAGATCACAGATCTCTTACTTTGCTCAATTTCTGCTCAAATGCTATTTATCAGACACCTTCCCTGACAACTCTATAACAATGCAACCCTTACTGTGCTGTATGGTCTTCCCTACACTTATCACCATCTAACATACATTTTATTTGTCTCCCCTACTTCATGTGGGGCTTACAAACAGGCATGTTTTGTTAACTATTTCCCAGCAGGCAGAACAGTGCAAGGATATATGGATTCAACAGGGACTGAGCAGCTCGTCTGTGCCGCCTGCTGTGAGACAGTGGAGACAGTGATGAACACGACAGGCGGAGCCCAATCTTCACAACGCTGTTGGAAGAGGGGGGAGAGAACGGACGAACAGACCGACGAAATTCTAGGTGTAGGTGCTGCCCTACGTTTAATCCGCACAGCTACCACATAAGCTCCATGCTAACACACGTCAGTTCCCAAGGCAAAAGTCTTACGGTCCCTGAGTGGTGGAGCCAGAACTCAAGCCCAGCCACACAGGCTCTGGAATCCTTGCTTTTAACCATGCAAATAAGCAAAACCACCCATCTGTGGCGACAGACGTAGCCCAGGGTGCTGGGGGAACAAGACAAGTAAACCTCTCTCTGTCTGAGGGTGGGCAGGAGCAGGAAGGCTTTCTGAGGACCGCCCTCCCTGGAGGTGAGGTCAGAACCGCGGGCCCAGGATGCAGGCGGCTAGAGATTCTATTTGGGACACACTGAGTGCAGGTGTGAAGACCCTCTAGCAGCCAGACAGATGAACTCAGGGCCGTGTGAAGAGTCCTTCAGGAGATGCTATCTAAAGCAAAGAGAAGAGGGAGCAGTTAAATGCTAAGAAGTCAAAAGGCCAGAAAGAATGCTCAGAAGGGTAGAAAAATAGCAGGTGAATGCGTCTCATGGAAACTGAGGGCACAGAATGTCTTAAAAATGAGAAGTGTTGGGGGATGGCGCTGTGGCGTAGTAGGCTAAGCCTCCACCTGTGGCACTGGCAGCCCATCTAGGTGCTGGTTCGTGTCCTGGATGCTCCTCTTCCAATCCAGCTCCCTGCTATGGCCTGGGAAAGCAACAGAAGATGGCCTGCATCCGCATGGGAGACCCAGAAGAAGCTTCTCGCTCCTGGCTTCAGATGGACTGACTCAACTCTGGCCATTGTGGCCATTTGGGGAGCCAGCGGATGGAAGACCTTCTCTGTATCTGTGGATTTACCTCTTAAATAAATAAATAAATAAATAAAATCTTTTTTAAAAATGAGGAAGTATCAAAAGTGCTTGGAAAAAGCATCCACTGAACTCAGGAACACAGCAGCCCAGGCTCGTACAACCACGTTGCCTCTACTTCAAATCTCCTCCATTAATCCCACACACATACCCCGAACCTGGCTGGCCCTACAGGCATTTAGTAGGAGGGGCTGGAGACACTAAACACCAGTAATGCCCACAATGCCAACCGTGTCTCCTCTGGGAGACCCTCCGTCTAGCTGGAGTTGATGCACAGTTCCAAGCCCTTGTGGTCTCATCCCCAACATACACGTTCCCCCTGGGGTGGGGTGGGAGCTTTATTCCTACTGTTCTGTCTCTAAGAATTTTGGTTTTTGAAATAGAAATCGACAGATACTCTAAGTGTTTACATATATAATAATATTCATGCT
Organism: Lepus europaeus; assembly: GCF_033115175.1. Classification (NCBI taxonomy): domain Eukaryota; kingdom Metazoa; phylum Chordata; class Mammalia; order Lagomorpha; family Leporidae; genus Lepus; species Lepus europaeus. The sequence goes on from NC_084837.1 coordinate 104,474,413, forward strand.
TTAAAATTCTCAAATTCTGTGGCTTAGTGAAATATAGGTTTCAGTTTCAGGTACTTTGGCCCAAGTCTTGGTTTCCTGTTTCCCAGGAATGCCATCACCGACCTGACAAACGACACCCAGCACAATGCCTAGCACTTGGCGGCCGCCCAAACAGCATTAAATTCCCCTCCTGTGACTCCCTCTCCCTCAATGACTTCTGGACTCTGGAATTTATACAGCCCTCATCGCTCCTCTCTCTCGGCACTGATCTTCTCCCTCACCCAGCCCGAGTGTCCCCTACCCATCTGACCAAGGCCAATCATATCTGCGGTGTTCAGCCAGCCTTGCAGATGTCATTACACACCTCACCCAGCTTGTGGCAGCACCCGAGGCTGCCTGCCACGCTCCCCTATCTAGGACCCCAGACCGTCAGCCAAAGCCGCACAAGGATACCTGGCCATCTTCTGCTGAGTCCCATTTGTCTTTCTCTACTTCTGAGTCATACCACTGAATAAAAGAGCTTGTGATTAATACTGTGCTCCTCTATGTACACAACTGACAAGCGTGCCAGCCTAATGAAGTACAGTGTGCAGGTACACTGTATACACATATTTGACTACGGCAGTACTTGGGTGCAAGATGACAGCTCCGCCACACAGCACGAGGCCTGCCGAGAAGCACCTCTCCTGAACAAGTCACTTTTCCCAAACTCATCGGGCTCATCTTTCTGGCTGGACAATGAGCTTCCTGAGAGGGGAGAATCTGTCTAAAAGACAAATTTCATCTTTATCACCTTCGTATCTCCATATTTAGCATGGAGTCCTCACAGTGAATGCTTGTCTGATAATCAGAGAAAAAAAGGCAAAAACACTCTGAACACACTATAGTATTTCACCAAGATCCGAGAGCCAAGGTCAGGGGGCTGGTGCTGTGGTACAGTAGGTTAATCCTCTGCCTGCAGCGCCTGCATCCCATATGGCTTCCAGTTCGAGTCCTGGCTGCTCCACCTCCCATCCAGCTCTCTGCTGTGGCCTGGGAAAGCAGTGGAGGATGGCTCAAGTCCTTGGGCCCTTGCAACCACATGAGAGACCCAGAAGAAGATCCGGGCTCCTGGTTTCAGATCGGCACAGCTCTGGCAGTTGCGGTCATTTTGGGAGTGAACCAGCGGACAGAAGACCTTTCTCTCTGTCTCTCTCTCTCTCACTGTCTATAACTCTACCTTTCAAATAAAATAAATAAAATCTTTAAAAAAAAAAAAAAAAAGAGCCAAGGTCAGGACAGATGACTTGCAGGAAGTCTCTGTGAGTAGGGAGGTGTGAGGCCAGCAGGGTAGGGTGTTAAACCACAGAGCATGCATCCTAAGTCAGAATACCAGTTTCAGTCCCAACCCAGCTGCTCTACTTCTGATTCAACTCCCTGCTAATGTACCTGGGAAAGGAGTGGTGGAAGATGGCCTAAGTGCTTGGGCCCCTGTACCCATGTGGGACACTCAGATGGAATTCTAGCCTGCTAGCTTCAGCCTGGCCGTTGTGGACATTTAGGGAATGAACCAGCAGATGGAAGATCTTAATCTCTCTTACTCTCTCTCCCTATCTCTCTTTGTAACTTACCTTTCAAATAATAATTATATATGAAGGAGGCACTTGCTTCCCAGATACGGAAACAACTTATTCTGTTAGAAGATTTTTTTTTTTTTCCGGACAGAGTTAGACAGTGAGAGAGAGAGACAGAGAGAAAGGTCTTCTATCCGTTAGTTCACCCCCGAAATGGCCGAAGCCAGGAGCCAGATGCTTCCTCCTGGTCTCCCATGCGGGTACAGGGCCCAAGCACTTGGGCCATCCTCCACTGCCTTCCCGGGCCACAGCAGAGAGCTGGACGGGAAGAGGAGCAACTGGGACAGAATCTGGCACCCCAAATGGGAATAGAACCTGGGGTACCGGTGCCGCAGGCGGAGGATTAGCCTTGTGAGCCGCGGCGCCAGCCTAGATTTTTTTTTAAAGACATAGTTTATTTATTTCTTTGAAAGGCAGAGTGACAGAGAGAGAGAGAGAAAGGGGGGGGGGGAGACAAAGAGAAAGAGCTCTCCCATCTGGTGGTTCACTCCTGGAGCTGGATCAAAGCTGGATCGGAGCTGGATCAGAAGCGCAGCGGCTGGGAGTTGAACTGGTGCTCCAGTGTGGGATGCCAGCATCTCAGGTGGCAGCTGAACTTGGCTATGCCACAACATTAGGAGATTTTAAAATTTTAATTTCTTAAGTCACCTTAAATTCATTTGGGAAGTATGTCCAAGGTGGGGTGGGCAAGTGACACAGTGGTTAACTCCTGCTTAGGATGCCCGTATCCCTATTGGAGTGCCTCGTTCGAGTCCTGGGTATTCCACTTCTAATCCAGGTTCCTGTCAATGCGTACCCTGGGAAGCAGCAGATAATGGCTCAGGTACCTGGGCCCCTGCCACCTACATGAGAGACCTGGCTTTGGCTGGCCCGGCTCTTACTGTTGCAGACATTTGGGGACTTAACCTATAGATGGAAGATCTCTCTCCATCAGTCTCTCTCAGCCTTTCAAATAAAATGAACATAAAAAAACAAAAATGAATGTCCAGTGTTCTGTTAGAGAAACTATAAAGCTGCTGCACAGCATGCCTTTTCCTAAACTCGGTTTCTTTCTTAGAAGAGTGTTCCTCTTTTTCTCTAATACTAGAATTCCTAGGTTCCCTCCTATAAAGTGAGACTGGATAAAATATCAGCTCTAAGAGAATATTCTCTAAGAATCTTCTAAGAATATCTAAGAGAATAAATGAAAAAAAAAAAAAAGTGGTAGCCATAGTATTATTCAAAACTATTTCAGGTTCTTTCCCTTGGATACCCTGTAGGACAGTACTTCCCTAGATCCTGGGTGACGTGGACATGTGACTTACTTTGACCAATGAAGTAAGTGTTGGTGGGGTGTGTCACTTTAAGAGTCAACACTGGAGTGCCCAGTAGAAACACAAGCTGAGGAAGATTTCCATCACCTTGGACCCCTAAGCGACTTCAGTGAATAAAGACACCACAATGACCACGTGGCATGAATGAGAAATGGAACTTGTCAGTATGTGACTGGGTTTTGGAGTAACATATTACTGAGCCCACACTGCTTGATACAAACATCAAGGCTGGCAAAGGATTTTTAACTAGGAATATCCAGAAATTTTCCCTCTTACCTCACAGAAGCCTATCCTCTTCCGCAATGTAAGAGTTAACAGCAACAACACTACAGACTTCAATCTCAATGCCAACCTCTGAGGGCAGCTACAAGCCAACAACCAAAGCAATATGCAATTTGTTTATCTGAGACACAGGCAAGTAATGCCACTGGTAATAAGCTCTGCTCTTGATCACAATCTAGATAACCACTAGTTGTTATGGAAATGAATAGATATCAAACAGGTAGTTCTAAAGGTCAAATTTTGCTGTTTTGTGTACATTATGATCCTCCCGCTCTTAACTAGTAACAAACAATGACTAAACAAAAATTGAAGAGGGTCTCTGAATCTCAAGTAGCAAGCAAGCAATGAGACTACATCAAGGCAGTTTAAGTTCAAGTAAGGGGAGCAGGCCTCAGCCTACGCATTAGGGCCGAGCACTCCACATGTGAGTGCCTGGGTTCAACACCCACCGGCGGCTCCTCACTCCAGCCTCCTGCTAAGGCAGACCCTGGGAGGCAGAGCCGATAGCTCACCTAATGGGGTTTCTGCCATCCACACAGGAGACCTGGATTGAGTTTCTGGCTCCCAGCTTTGGTCCCAGCCTAGGGGAGGCCTACAACTGCAGACTTCTGGAGAGTGAACCATTGCATGGAAGCTCTCCCTCTCTTTCTCTGTCCCTCAAGTAAATAATAAGTAAAAATACGTTTAAAGATTTTTCAAACAAAAGTTCATGTAATAAAAGTGGGAGATATTATAGAGATATTACATGTAGTTATGAGAAATCACGAATGTTGGTTTTTAAAGATAAACTACAGAGGTTTTAGACATTTAAAAAACTTACTATTGCTAGTCTCTATCAATCATCCTGAAGGAGTAGGGTGTTGGCCTCTGAAAACTACTCTGCAGCCAATACCAAGGAAAGAAGACAGCAGATGGACAGTACCTGGCGTCTCTGAGGACACTTAAAAAAAAAAAAAGATTTTTTTCTTATTTGAAAGGCAGAGGGGTTGGTGCCGTGGCTCACTTGGTTAATCCTCCACCTGTGGCGCCTGCATCCCATATGGGTGCTGGGTTCTAGTCCCGGCTGCTCCTCTTCCAGTCTAGCTCTCTGCTGTGGCCCAGGAAGGCAGTGGAGGATGGCCCAAGTGCTTGGGCACCTGCACCCATGTGGGAGACCAGGAAGAAACACCTGGCTCCTGGCTTCGGATCAGCGTAGCTCCGGCCATAGTGGCCATTTGGGAGGTGAACCAACGGAAGGAAGACCTTTCTGTCTCTCTCTCTCTCTCTCACTGTCTAACTCTCTGTCAAATAAATAAAAATTATATATATATATATAATATATATTGTGGTCACAATGGCCAGGGTTGGGCCAGGCTGAAGCCAGGAGCCAGAAGCGTCTTCTGGGTCTCCCAAGTGGGTGCAGGGGCCCAAGCACTTGGCCATCTTCAATGCTTTCCCAAGCACATTAGCAGAGAGCAGGATTAGAAGTGGAGCAGCTGGGACTTGAACCGGCTCCCATTTGGGATGCTGGCGTCTTAGGCAGCAACTTACCCACTATGCCACAGCCGGCCCCTGATGACACTACTGAACTGCTGTCTCCATCATCTTCTCACTCCGCCCTGCAGGTGGTCTTTGCATATGTGAGAAAATGAATTTCCTCGCTGCTTAAGCAAAAAATAAAAATCTGGACACAAGATTCCTATCAGGCATCAGCAGAAGACCGGGGACACATGGACACAAGCCAGGCTGGTCTTGGCTCTTTGCTTCTCACTTAGATCCATCCAGACAGAGCCACAGAGGTGGCCAGGGGATGGTCAGAGATGCTAACCAGCACGTTTTACAAGAACACAAACTCAAACAGAATGTCTTCTTCTAGGTCAAAACTGCTCCTCCTTCATCGAGAAAAACACACAACACGAACCCCTCACTCCTCCCTGCGTTTCTGGACACCTGCTTCAAGGTCATCAGGTTGCGGAGGGCATTAGTGAGCTTTGTTATCACAAACTGTTCCCCAGAGGGACACCTGAGAAACATTCCATCGGGGTGCTCATAATTTGAATTCTGAACCTTCAGCATTTCTCCATTTCGGCAGCCTATACTTAGCAGACTGCAAATTCCACACGTCAGTTCTCCAGGTCAGACCTGCCCAGAAGCACAGGTTCCAGCTCTCCTGAGAGCCCAGTGCAGGTTGAAATCTACAGAGAGGCTGCGTAAATTGCTGCAATCGAGTCACCGAATTGACTCTGATGACCAAAAATTTAAAGCCTAACTGAATTTCAAATCCAGCTTTGCTGCTGAGACACTGGTGTGTCAGCAGGTTAGATCACCCACATTGTTGGGAGAGAATTCAATTCACCATAATTAACACCAACACCTAACTCACTCATGATGTTCAGTTAAGTTTGGGAATTTCTGAAAGCAAAGAGGAACCAACTAGCCCTGGCAAGATAAGCTCTACATGGCTGAGACCGTGTCATCAGACCTTGCTCAAGCCTCTAACAGTTAAAATCACGAACTATCTTATCGGGCTGTGTTTGGGAAACTCCTCAGTGACACTCACCTGAAGACCATCCCCCCACTTTGGCACAGTGCTAGTGCTGGGAAGGGACCCAAGGACAAACACAAAGATAGGGAAAACATAAAACTGGGGTTGAGTGCTTGAGGCAGGGGACACCAGCATCCCGTATTAGTGCGCCTCGTGAGCCCTGGCTACTTTACTTCCAAAACAGCTTCCTGCTAATGTGCACCTTGAGAGGCAGCAGACGATGGCGCCAGTAACTGGGTTCCTGCCACACATGTGGGGGTCCCAGGTGGGGTTTTCAGTTCCTGGCTTTGGCATGGCCTATCCCTGGCTGGTGCACACACTTGGGGAGTGAACGAGTGGATGGGAAATCTCTGTCTCTGCCTGCTTCTCTGCTTTTCAAATCAAATGAAAGTAAATTAAAAATGTAAACAAAAAAGAATAATGAGGTGCTATATTCATTACAAAATAGTGCTCTATGGACACTTAGGCCTTTTTTTCTTCTGTAACAAGGAATGTGGCAATAAACCTCCCACAGAGCCTTTAACTACTGGGTTCATTTCCCTTTGGGTTTAGGATAAATCCCTCAAAAGATTTACTGGGTCACAGGGTTTATGCATTTCAATCTGGGGGCAGGTGTGCCTGGGTTTGAGGTCTTGCTCCAATCTTGAAGCCAGTTTTCTGCTAATGCACATACTAGGAAGAGGCAGGTGAAGCTCAACTACTCCAGTCCCTGTCTTTCCCATAGGAGGTCTGGATGAAGCTCTGGGCTCCTGGCTTCAGCCTAGACCAGACTGGGCTATTGTGGACATCTGGGAGAGTGAACCAGTAGGCAGAAGATCTCTCTGTGTCTGTCTGATTCTATCCAATAAAATGAAAATAAAACAATTTTAAAACATCAAAATGGCCCACAGTCACAAAAGACTAGGTGGTAAGGATCAGCCTTGTTTTATTTTTTTGTTTCCTGTTTGTTTTTTAAAGAATAAATTTACACTTTATTTTTTCCATATGATAATTTTTCTTCACCCTTAAAGATTATGCCCTTGGGGCCAGCTTTGTGCCACAGTGGTTAAAGCCACTGCCTGCAGTGGCAGCATCCTGTATAGGTGTTAGTTCAAGTCCTGGCTGTTCCACTTCTGATCCAGCTCCCTACTAATGCACCTGGGAAAGTGGCGGAGGATGACCCAAGTGCTTGGGCCCCTGCACCTACATGGGACACCTGGAAGAAGCTCTTGGCTCCTGGCTTCGGCCTGGCCCAGCCCTGGCTGTGGCAGCCCTTTGAGAAGCAAACCAGTGGATGAAAGATCTCTCTTTTTCTGTAACTCTGCCTTTCAAATAAATACAATAAATTTTTTTTCTTTCTTTTTTTTTTTTAATTTTTTTTTTTTTTTATTTTTGACAGGCAGAGTGGACAGTGAGAGAGAGAGACAGAGAGAAAGGTCTTCCTTTTGCCGTTGGTTCACCCTCCAATGGCCGCCGTGGTAGCGCGCTGCGGCCGGCGCACCGCGCTGTTCCGATGGCAGGAGCCAGGTGCTTCTCCTGGTCTCCCATGGGGTGCAGAGCCCAAACACTTGGGCCATCCTCCACTGCACTCCCTGGCCACAGCAGAGAGCTGGCCTGGAAGAGGGGCAACCGGGACAGGATCGGTGCCCCAACCGGGACTAGAACCCGGTGTGCCGGCGCCGCAAGGCGGAGGATTAGCCTGTTGAGCCACGGCGCCGGCCAATAAATTTTTTTTTCTAAAGAAGATGCTCCTTACATGGGCTTTGTGGAGGTTACCGGGCTGCACCAGCAGGTCTAAATTGGGGTGGTAGGGCCCAGTCTTTGTGGGTTTCCCAAGATGGATTTCTAACCATCTTGCTGTGAATGGCACAACTCACACAATAATGTGCTTCACAGACAGCTGGGGAAGCACACAAGCACCGAAAACACTCGCTTCAGAGAGGGTGAGGCCTCCACTGTGTTGCGAATGATGAACTTCTTAATGGCCTTGTCCTGCAGCGAGCACCGTCAGTGCAGCACACAAGCCGCACGTGGCCGCAGCCCTTTTTAGCACAGCCATTATTTCTTCTTTTTTGGAACCAAAGACCCGAAAGAGCGAGGATCAGCTCTGAATGGCGCGATAGGAACTAAGCCTGATGGACAGGCAGGATTCAGTATGTGAAAAAATCTGAGAAAACCTCTTGGGCAAAGCGCTGAGTGGCTGAGTAGAAGGTACAATGCAGGCCCAGCGCTGTGGCGCAGCAGGTTCACACCCTGGCCTAAAGCAACGACATCCCATATGGGCGCCGGTTCAAGACCCGGCAGCTCCACTTCCAATCCAGCTCTCTGCTGTGGCCTGGGAAAGCAGAAGATGGTCCAAATCCTTGGGCTCCTGCACCTGCATGGGAGACCCAGAAGAAGCTCCTGGCTTAGGATCGGCGCAGTTCTGGCTGTTGCAGCCAACTGGGGAGTGAACCATTGGATGGAAGACCTCTCTCTCTCTCTGCTTCTCCTCTCTCTGTGTAACTCTGACTTGCAAACAAAATAAATCTTTTTTTTTTTTTAAAAAAAGATACAAGGCAAGAAGTGACAGTGACTAAATAAAAAAAATAGCATGGCCTCAGCTACTGCATGCATGTGGAGAGTGAGCCCGTGGATGGTGTCCACGAGCACTAGTTCGTTTTCTCTCATGTGCTCTCTCAAATTAGAGAAAAAGAACAAAGTGTGCCAAGTGTTAACAACTGGTGAATCGAAGAACAAGAAATAGAAGGGCTCTACAGGAAAACACAATAGTTGTAACGACTGACTGCATGTTGTGGGCACAGAAGGAGAGGAAAGGTGAGTATCCGTGACACAGAATGGTAGCAACAGACTGGAAAAAAGGAGATTTGGGGAGAAATTGTTCTTAAGAGACACCTGCTACAGCTGGCCCTGAAGAAATAGCAAGAAATTTAGGTGTTAGAAAGATATTCAAAAGAAATATCTTCAGGCAATGGGAAATAGTGGAATAGGACTCAGGCCATTCTGAAATACCAGAAGAGGCCACTGGGACTAGAATTACCAGTTCAGGAACTACCTACATAGATCATAGGTTTAAATATGATAAATGGATGCTACTTATGACAGAAATATACAATGGAGAAGGAGGGAGACATGAGAGAACACTGACAATTTACTGCCACAGAGTAGGAAGAGGGTAAGAGAAAAATCTGAGTTCTATAAGACAGAAACAAGGGGGGAAAGGGATTAGAGTGATTAAGAGCATCAAGTTCTACAAAAATGTCAAAGGTGATGACCAGGGAATGGACACAAGACTTGGAAATCATCAAAGATTCTGGGTTGGAGAGAAACACAAGTATTAGGGCTCCAGGAAGGGAACAGATTATGTAGAACTGAAAAATTTGGTGTGAATCTCTTAGTCAACAAGTTTACCCTGAATGAATGATGGAAATACAACTGCAGTTGGAAGGGGCAGTAGAAGCACAGGAAGAGGTGCATTCTGGGAGGGACGGGGCAGTCTGGAGATTTTCAGAGGCAGAGGGACACACCAGGCACTTCAGAAACTAGCTGAAGAAGCAAGATTATCGTGTGTGTTAGGGAGAGACAAGAAGACACAGCTCTAGAAACAGAATGGGACAAACCTTCTTGTTAGGAGGAAAAGGAGAGGCGGTAAAGAAGAGACAAGCAGTGATAAAAACAGGGTATTAACAAAAACAATTTAGAATGCTGAAAAAGTAGCTGTGAGGTTAGAAATAATTTGCCAGGGCTGGTGCTGTGGTGCAGTTGGTAAAGCCGCTACCTGCAGTGCCAGCATCCCATATGGGCGCCAGTTCGAGTCCTGGCTGCTCTACTTCCAATCCAGATCTTTGCTTTGGCCTGGGAAAGCACTAAAAGATGATCCAAGTCCTTGGAACCCTGCCACCTTCATGGGAGACCCGGAAGAAGCTCCTGGCTCCTGATCGGCCCAGCTCCAGCTGTTGCGGCCATCTGGGGAGTGAAGCAGTGGATGGAAGACCTCTCTCTTTCTCTCTCTGCCTCTGCCTCTCTGTAACTCTGCCTTTCAAATAAATAAATCTAAAAAAAAGACAAAAGAAAAAGAAACAATTTGCCAAGGCAGGCATTTGGCACAACAAATGTCCCTTGGGACACCTGCATCCCATACTATGGTCCAGGCATGGGTTTAAGTCTCAGCTCCACTTCCAATTCCAGCTTCCTGCTAATGTGCATCCTGAGAGGCACTAGACAATGGCTCCAATACTTGGGTCTTTGTCACCCACACGGGAGACCTGGATTGGGTTCTGGGCTCCTGGTTTTGGCCTGGCTGAGCCTTGGTTGTGGGCATTTTGAAGACTGAACCAGCAGATGGATGATCTCACTCTCTCTTCTCTCTGCCTTTCAAATAAACAATATTTAAAAAGGGGGAGGGGGCCAGGCATTGTGGGATGTCTGCATCCCATATCAGACGGTCAGTTTGAGCCTTGGCTACTCTGTTTGCAATTCTAGCTTCCTGCTAATGCTTCCTGGGAGGTAGCAGATGATGGCTCAAGTGCTTGGTCCCCTGCTCCCAACCTGGGAGATGCGGATGCAGTTCTGAGGTCCTGGCTTTGCCTTGGCCCAGCCCTGGCTGTCACTGGCATCTGGGGAGAACCAGCAGATGGAAGATTGATCTCTCTCTCCCTGATGCCCTGCCTTTCAAGAAGACAAAAATGAATGAATAAACATCAAAAGAAAGAAAGACCTTGCCAGGCAGCAGGAATTCAGTCATATCTGGTCTTCTACTACTAGATGTGCCTACTAGTCCAGGCACATCTGCTCAAGGTGATGGGCAGCTACCCGGGAATGTCCATGGCAGCTCTCAAACGTCCTGTGGGTTTCCTAAACGACAGGTGTTTCCAAGCTCAAGGTGGGGCTATTCTTCCATTTAGGGAGGAAGGGGCTGGGGCTGGTGTGTGGCAGAGGGCTGGGCCACTGCCATGATGCCATTATCCCATGTGGGTGCTGGTGCGGGTGCCAGCTGCTTCACTTCAACCCAGCTCCCTGCTAATACACCTGGGAAAGCAATGGAACAGGGCTCAAGTGTTTGAGCCCCTGCCACCCACATGTGAGACCTGGAGGAAACTCCTGGCTCCCGGATTCAGCCTGGCCCAGCCTGGGCTATTGCAGCCATCTGGGTAGTAAACCAGCAAATGGAAGGTCTTGCTAACTCTGCCTTTCAAATAAAATAAATAAATCTTTTTTTTTTTTTTTTATGGAGTTGAAGGTGACCTTTCTGTTGTCTGCTAACAGGTCTTTTGCCCATCTAAAAAGACCAGTTTTTACTACCAATGGCAGATATACCAGATTTACAACCACTCCATGTGAGGGCAAAGGTGAGCTTCCTTCTGGCTGCCTGCCAGAGGCGTCCTCTGGAAGCCAGCAGGGTGGGCTCCGACTCCTCAGACCACTGCCTCTCACATCCCTCAGAAACGTGAGAAGTCACTCCTGATGCCACGTGGACGGCTGAGACAGTGAGTGACTGGAAAGGGAATGTGCAGGACAGCAGAATACTTTATGGCACTTATTTGAAGATGAATCACACAAGAAAGAGCAATCTGTTTATGGCTCCCTACTTCCCCTGCAAAGCCACGTCTCACGTTGTGGTGGGATTACTTCACTGCCTTCGCAGGTGTTCACAAAAAACATCAGAACCAGGAGGTAAAACTCGAGTACCTCAGGAGATGGAGAAAAAAGCCTCAGATAACTTCTAACATGCTTTCATGGTTAAAAATTCCGAGATACTAGGAAAAGGGAAGAAACCCGTTCAACCTGATAAGAATATTTACAAAAAAAGTATAGCAAATGCTCTCATGTGCTTCACAGAACAGGGTGAAAGATGCCGCTGGGACCAGGAACAAGACAGATACCACTGTTACCTCTACTGAACATGGAACTGGAGGTATGAGTCAGCAGGGTCAGGGGAAACAGATAAGCCAATCACTGACGGGAAAAACAATGGGTACAGTGGCTACAGATAAAATCAGAATTATTAACAGTTTAACACAATCTTTGGTTTCAACGTCAACAAACAGAAATGTAATGACTTCCACAGTGATAGCAGTACTAAACAAAAAGATGAATTTAAAATATCATCAAGGCCGGCGCCGTGGCTTAACAGGCTAATCCTCCACCTTGCGGCGTTGGCACACCAGGTTCCAGTCTCGGTTGGGGCGCTGGATTCTATCCCGGTTGCCCCTCTTCCAGGCCAGCTCTCTGCTGTGGCCCGGGAAGGCAGTGGAGGATGGCCCAAGTGCCTGGGCCCTGCACCCGCAAGGGAGACCAGGAGAAGCACCTGGCTCCTGGCTTCAGATCGGCGAGATGCGCCGTCCGCAGCAGCCATTGGAGGGTGAACCAACGGCAAAAAGGAAGACCTTTCTCTCTGTCTCTCTCTCTCACTATCCACTCTGCCTGTCAAAAAATAAATAAATAAATAAAAAATAATAAAATAAAATATCATCAGTGGGGGGGGGGGGTGTTTGGCACAGGGTAGGACCTGGACTGAATTCCTAACTGCTGGTTTCAGTTCCAACCTAAGCCCCAGCTACTGTAGGCATTTGAGGAGCGAATCAGTAGATGGGAGAAGAAAGTGGCTGGATCTCCTCTTTAACAGTTACACACGACAGGACAGAGAACAGAAACAGGCACACACAGATACAGGCTCTTGAGCTGTGACCCAAGTTACATGGAAGAGCAGCAGGGAAAGGAAGTGGTGCTAGAAGCACTAGAACCCTCGCTGTCTGTGCTGACGGAAAGTGAAAGCAGTCCCTACCAGACAAAAATGACAATCCAGGCGAGGTAGAGACTAAAAACTTTTAGTGGATATAGAGAACACTTCTATCACTTCAGGGAAGGAAAGATCATACACACACACAAACACACACACACATACACACATGAATGACTTGCTTTTTATTTATTTGAAAGGCAGAGTTACAAGAGAGAGGAGGAGAGACAGAGATCTTCCATCCACTGGTTCACTCCCGAAATGGCCGAAATGGCCAAAATGGCTGAAGTGGTTGCAATGGCCAGGGCTGGGCCAGGCCAAAGCCAGGAGCCAGGAGCCAGGAGCTTCTTCTGGGTCTCCCACGTGGGTACGGGTGCCCAAGCACTTGAGCCATCTTCTACTGCTATCCCAGGTGCAGTAGAAGAGAGCTGGATCAGAAGTGGAGCATCTGGGTCTTGAATTGTCGCCCATATGGGATGGGATGCCAGCATTGCAGGCGGAGGCTTAATTGGCTATGCCACAATGCCAGCCCCAGGAAAGATTTTTTGAACAAGACCTGTTTTTGTTTTTTTTGTTTGTTTGTTTGTTTGTTTTGTTTTGTTTTGTTTTTAAGGATTTATTTATTTATTTGAAAGGCAGAGTTGCAGAGAGAGAGAGGTCTTCCATTCCCTGGTTCACTCCCCAAATGGCTGCAATGGCAGGAGCTGGACCGATCCAAAGCCAGCAGCCTGGAGCTTCTTCCAGGTCTCCCACACGGGTGCAGGGGCCCAAGCACTTGGGCCATCTTCTACTGCTATCCCAGGCCATAGCGAAGAGCTGGATGAGAAGTGGAGCAGTTGGGATTCAAACTGGCATCCATGTGGGATGCCAGCAGTACAGGCGGTGGCTTTACACGCTATGCTACAGCTCCGGCCCCAAGAGACTCATTTTTCTGAGTAACCAAAAGAATGACAGCCAGAGCACAGTGAAGTACACTGCACATACTCAGTGCACTCTCGACTGAGATCTAAATTCTGCGTCAGTCAGGACACATCTGGTCAACCTGCAGTAGTCAGTTCAGCATCTCAACAACTTTCCCTCTCATGCTGCACATGTCCACTGTGGGGCCGCTAGGGAGCCTCTGTATCCACACTCCCACAACTGCCACAGCAGAAGAAAAGACAATCTGTGTACTGGCTATTAAACTTCTACTTAAAAGGATCTGTCACTCATACTTTGTTGGCTAAGGCAAGTCACAGGACTATACCTAATTTCAAGAGGAGGTGGAAGTATAATTCTACCATGTGTCCTGAGGAGAAAACACGGGAACTGCTTGGTTAACAGTACTACTAAGCACCACACTGAGCACATGGATTCCTGGGGAAGATATGGAGCAATGGAAACATTCACCCCTACAGTGAGAGTAAAAACTGACACAATCACTCTGGAGACGGCTGTCGATATCTAATACAGTGGCTGGCACGGTGGCCTGGTCAGGACCCACATCAGGCCTGGGGTCTCAGGTCTCTGTGTGCTGGTGCTGTTGGTCACTGGTGCCTGTGTGCTTCCACTTCTGCTTCCCACAGGCCCCATCTATGACCCAACAACTCCTCTATAAAAGTGTTCCAAGGGACAGGGACAATATCCACAATAGCATTTTCAAGAATACCTATGGCAACATGTTTCATAACAGCCCCAAACTCAAAGTGAAGCCAATCCATAGAACTGATACATAAATGGTGGCATATTACGTAATGGAATCATATGCAGCAATACATTTAAATCACCTGGGGTGATGCCCCACCAGGCAAGAGAAGAAGACACCGAGCAGCGTTAAGTGAGGATTCTGCAAGTCAACTTGGAGCACATTCTGGACTGCCCTGACGATGAGCCAGCTTGGCCTGGAAACATTCCCCCTTCTTGCAGTGGGAGGAGCTCACGCACACTCAACTTCCCACGGGACCTACAACTGCCTCCTCCCAGCCATCAGTCCACAGGGTCCCCCTCCCATCCCAGCGTGCAGGATTTAGGCAGCTGGCGTTCCCAGACAACTTCTGTACACTGCTGGCACCCACAAGCACACGGGCTGGTGTCCCAGAACTTTGTGTCTCTCTCAGCCTACCAGAGAGCACTGGGGGAGGAGGCAGGGAGGAGTCACAAGAGCCTTAATACACCCTCCAAGGGGACAATGGGAAGATCTGAGCAATGTGTGCCTCTTCTTCTTTTTTAAAGATTTATTTTTTTATTTGAAAGACACAGTTACAGAGAGAGGTAGAGACAGAGAGAGAGGTCTTCCATCTGCTGTTCACTCCCCAGATGGCCCCAATGGCCGGAGATGTGCCGATCCGAAGCCAGGAGCCAGGAACTTCTTCTAGGTCTCCCACATGGGTACAGGGGCCCAAGGACTTGGGTCATCTTCCACTGCTATCCCAGGCCATAGCAGTGAGCTGGATCGGAAGAGGAGCAGCTGGGACTAGAACCAGTGCCCATATAGGATGCTGGTGCTGCAGGCCAGGGCTTTAACCCACTGTGCCACAGTGCTGGCCCCGCATCTTCTTCTCTTGCTTAAAAATGCCTGCTCTCCCAGTAAAATCCGACCCTTAATCTATGTGCCACGTTGAGAGTTACAGAGGTCCAGTTTGCACACCAGAGGTAACTCCAAAAGTAACAGCTTGTAAATAATAATAATAATAATAATAATAATAATAATAAAAGCCATTTAGCTCTCCCCAAAGCTTTTGACACGCCATCCAGACTGAGGAAGACCCAGAAACTTCACAGCCCTATGAGGCATGGCACAGCCACTTGGGTAAGCACGCGGGGGCCCGGGCTAATGCTGGTAGCCAGCATTGCTACAGGATCAACTTCGGTAAATACCATCCTGGTTACTTTGGGAAAGCTGGTGTGAGATGTTACCACTCAGAGAGGAACCAGAGCTTCTGCCCAGCTGTCAGCCGTGATAAGCTGTAACCCCATGCAGTGAGCAGACACCAAAACCCACGGGAGCTGCTCCCTCATGAGGCAGGGCACGTGGGCTCCTGCAACCTTCTGCAGAAAGGAAAGCTCCCAGAGCAGCCTGTCTTTGTGAAGCCAGCTCCTTCGGCAGGAGGGCTGAGAAGATTAAGGGCATGGCGGGTGGGTGGTGAGAGCCTGTGTCTTTGGAGGGCTGAAGCCTCACGGTTCATTAAATGTTAGAAAATCCTTCCCCCGCCAAAAAAAAAATTTTTTTTTAAAATAACAACCATTCAGACAGCGCTGTGGCCTGGCAGGTTAAGCCACTGCCTGCAGGGACAGCATCCCTTATGGGTGCTGGTTCAAGTCCTGGCTGCTCCATTTCCCATCCAGCTCTCTGCTAATGCACCTGGGAAAGCAATGAAGACGGTCCAAGTGCTTGGGCCCCTGCATCCACGGGGGAGACCTGGATGAAGCTCCTGGCTCTTGGCTTTGGTCTGACCCAACCCTCGCCATTGCAGTCATTTGGAGAGTGAACCAGTGGATGGAAGACTTCTCTTTCTCTCTCTGCCTCTGCCTCTCCCACTCTGTAAATCCACCTTTCAAATAAATAAATACATATTTTTTTAAAATAACAACCATAAGGCCTACGGAAGACACACCTCCACTCCCTTAATATTCTAAGTCTCTTTATATTTACCTGTTTTTCTCACCAGTACAGAGGGAACTACGTTTCAATCATGGCTCTCTTGGACAGAAATCCCAGGAGAAAGGCACCTTTAATAACTGACAAACACAAACTAACTCTCAAGTGCCTGCTAAGAGATTTCAGAAGTTTCCAAGTGAGAGTGACCGCCTCAGAAGCACCCGTGAACCCTGGGAGCCTTGGGAGGCTGTCAGGGAGTCCGAGTGTCTAAAGAAGGCTCGGCCTCTAAGATTCCCCAGGCTGCCAATGCAGTCACACAGCCAAGCCAGAGGTTGAGAGAGAAAACCACCCTCTATTCCTACAGCCAAACTCAAGAACACACTCACTGCATTAGCATGCAACGTGGGATCTGCACCCTTCGACACAGCAACTGAGACTGAGGGTCCCGCTGGAAAACAAGAAAGCCCTCTGGATGGCTGTGCCAGCAACAACAGATCTAAAAGCTCCTGACTCATCACAATGGAGACACAGAGCAGTAAAGGGCCATGGCTTAGCAACTGCAGCAGCTCCCTAAAACTCCCATTTCCCTGCAAGGGCCATGGACCACAGCAACCACAGTCATGTGAGAAAACCAGGACCAAGCGAATCCAAGACGCATTAGTCCTCATCTGTGGCAGCACTGGGGACAGTATGTGTGCCCAGCCAGATAAGATACATGTGGCCATCCTTGGGGACAGTATGTGTGCCCAGCCAGAGAAGACACATGTGGCCATCCTTGGGGACAGTATGTGTGCCCAGCCAGAGAAGACACATGTGGCCATCCTTGGGGACAGTATGTGTGCCCAGCCAGAGAAGACACATGTGGCCATCCTTGGGGACAGTATGTGTGCCCAGCCAGAGAAGACACATGTGGCCATCCTTGGGGACAGTATGTGTGCCCAGCCAGAGAAGACACATGTGGGCATCCTTGGGGACAGTATGTGTGCCCAGCCAGAGAAGACACATGTGGCCATCCTTGGGGACAGTATGTGTGCCCAGCCAGAGAAGACACATGTGGCCATCCTTGGGGACAGTATGTGTGCCCAGCCAGAGAAGACACATGTGGGCATCCTTGGGGACAGTATGTGTGCCCAGCCAGAGAAGACACATGTGGCCATCCTTGGGGACAGTATGTGTGCCCAGCCAGAGAAGACACATGTGGCCATCCTTGGGGACAGTATGTGTGCCCAGCCAGAGAAGACACATGTGGCCATCCTTGGGGACAGTATGTGTGCCCAGCCAGATAAGATACATGTGGCCATCCTTAGCCCCTTGCTGCGTTAATCTCACACGTGGGGACACGGGTCATGCCACAGTTACGCCAGCAAAACAGATCTGAGGACACCAGCTCAGGACCGTTCCAATTCCTCTCTGATGGTCTGCTTTCCTACAGTGCATCGCGTGGCCTCATGCAACCTTACAGATGTCTTAGTACCGCTATTACTCTTTTGCAAGGACACATCTACTAATTAAATCAAAGTCCCCAGGTCATGATTATGCCAAAGCTTCATTATCAATGCCTGTGAAACTCATTCTATAATCAACATAAAACTATTTATATCTCACCTTTGGCCAAGTAGGCACTTACTCTACTGTCATCATTGCCCAATTACAAGAAGTCTGTCTGTGAACAGACCCAGACCCAGGAATAATCTCTATGTTAAAACTATTAATAGATCTGAGCCATCTCTGTCGCAACTATTAAACTTAATGATTAAACAAAATAGATTTGAGGACTGTCTCTCAAAACGCCACAGAAAGAATATGAGGGTGTAGAGGGGGCCAGAGATGCCCTGGACTCTTGGTCTGCAGGAATCTTGGTTTGGAATGACACATACCTTATCCATATGGAAGATCAAATCCAATTCACACACATTTTCAAAACATTTATCCAGGGTCTCCACAAAAACCTATGAAACAGGAAGACATGGATAAAGAAGAGAGAAATGGGAACATATTCATGGCTTCATGTCATATTTGAAAGTGAAGGTCAAAGTCACGACACTAATTACCTTAGGGTAAATCTCAAAAAAGAGAGGGGAGAAAAAACAAAATCAAAACACAAACCCTACCCCAGCATTAGCGGATCACTGTACTTATCCCAACACAGAGGGCGTGATCTAGGACAGAAAGCCTTGGTCTTAGTACAGCAACCCAGTCAGCAGGGATGTGTGGTTTCCTGCCCCCGCTTCATAAGGCACCAATTTACACACAACAACAAATCAAAATACCAACTCCATAAACACTATGACTTTTCCTCAAGCCTCAATGTACACGTCTAAAAACTTTATACTTGAAAATTACATTAGTTTTATCTTGTTAATTTCAGTTAACATATCTTCACACAAATACACTTAATTTACACATTTACAACTTTTTTTAAATTTTTTTTTTTTTTTATTTTTTGACAGGCAGAGAGGATAGTGAGAGAGAGAGAGACAGAGAGAAAGGTCTTCCTTTGCCGTTGGTTCACCCTCCAATGGCCGCCGTGGCTGGCGCGCTGCGGCCGGTGCACCGCGCTGATCCGAAGGCAGGAGCCAGGTGCTTCTCCTGGTCTCCCATGGGGTGCAGGGCCCAAGCACTTGGGCCATCCTCCACTGCACTCCCTGGCCACAGCAGAGAGCTGGCCTGGAAGAGGGGCAACCGGGACAGAATCTGGTGCCCCAACCAGGACTAGAACCCGGTGTGCCGGCGCTGCAAGGCGGAGGATTAGCCTATTGAGCCAAGGCGCCGGCCCTACAACTTTTTTTTTAAAAAAAGATTTATTTATTTATTTGAAAAACACAGTTCTAGACAGAGAGAGGGAAGAGACAGAGAGAGAAATCTTCCATCCGCTGGTTCACTCCCCAAATGGCTGCAACAGCCAGAGCTGAGCCGATCTGAAAAGTCAGGAGCCAGGAGCTTCCTCTGGGTCTCTCACGTGGGTGCAGGGATCCACTTCTGCTGCCTTCTCAGTCACATTAGCAGGGAGCTGGATCAGAAGAGGAGCAGCCAGGAACTGAATTGGTGCTCATATGGGGATGCTGGCACTGCAGGAGGCGCCTTAATCTGCTACGCCACAGCACTGGCCCCAATTTTCATGATTTTTTTTTTTTTTTTTTTTGACAGGCAGAGTGGACAGTGAGAGACAGAGAGAAAGGTCTTCCTTTGCCGTTGGTTCACCCTTCAATGGCTGCTGCAGCTGGCACGCTGTGGCCGGCGCACCACGCTGATCGGAAGCCAGGAGCCAGGTGCTTCTTCTCCTGGTCTCCCATGGGGTGCAGGGCCCAAGCACTTGGGCCATCCTCCACTGCCTTCCCGGGGCACAGCAGAGAGCTGGACAGGAAGAGGAGCAACCAGGATAGAATCCGGTGCCCCAACCGGGACTAGAACCCGGGATGCCGGCACCGCAGGCGGAGATTAGCCTATTGGGCCATGGCGCCGGCTGCACCGGCCCCAATTTTAACTTTTTAATAATGTAACAGAAAAGTGCACAAATGATAAGGGTTCAGTTGGATGACTTTTCAGGCTGAACACATAACTCCCATCCAGGTATCGCCCTGTTTTGTTTTCTCCCTCAGAGAATGGCCTCCTATCCACAATCCTGTCAGGACCAGCATCAGTTGTTCAGGACTGCATGAAAACAGTCTGACCAGAGGCCTGCAAGTGGCCTGGAACGAGGACACCCTCTCCTGCCGTACCAGAGGGGGGAACACAGGTAAGCTGCCCTGCGGCAGCTGCCAGGACACCACTGGCTATGGGCACCATCACACACTACTGGAGCCGGCCCAGCTCTGCCGCATGTAAACAAATGGCTGTTCCACCCAGCGCTGGAGCAGGTGCCTTCCTTGGTGATTCTGGTATTAGAACACAAGGGGCGGAAGGCAGAGTCCTCCGCTGGGACTGACCGTGACAAGCTCAGTGTTCCACTTTGGAACCATTCGGCGTTATGTAGTAATACTCCATGACCTAGCAATTGTGCACCTAGACCCATACACACACACACACACGCCAAAAACTAACCCAAGCATTGCTGACAGTATTATTCCTAATTCTTTCCCTGCAAGACAACAGAGTTAAATACGGGCCTGTCTGCCATCGCTGTGCTGGGTCCGTGGTGAACCCCTATAACGCAGCAGCGGAAGTCCTTCATTTCTGGGAAATTTTACCAAATTATTTTGCTGAGAACTTCCTCCCTTCCACACCCCTAATCAATCTTTCTGGAGCTGCTTCTATCGGGGCACTGAATCGCATTCTACTTTCTGTTTCTCTCCCATTTTTCCACCTCTGCTCACTCGTTCCACTGAACTTGATCTTTCAGTCCTTTAATTGAGGCAAGTGTGTGTTGCCATTTCCTCTCAGGTTTTTCATTTCTGAGACCATTTTGTTCTCTGAGTGTTCTTTGTTTGGTGTCCATTTACTTAATCCTTATTTCTCTGTGGTTTAAGGACTGGTTTTGTTGTTTCTGTTGTTATTGTTGTTTTAACATGTTCTGTTTATCTCTTCTAAGTTGCTTCTTACTGTTTGCCACTTTGTTCCACGTTAGGGATCCTCCTCGGTTACCTGACAACCCTTGTTTTTTCGTTCATTTTCCATACTAATAAAAGGCTGAGCAGAGAGTGCTACAGTCATGGCTACTTGTTAGGGATTCCCCAGATTTCTAAACTTTCTTTCCCCTGGGCTTGGTCAGACCCCCTAGGGAAATCTTAGACTGTCCTGCCTGGAGAGGAAAGGCCTAGCTGCCAGAAATTTGGGAGCTGAGTGGGGGGAAAAGGTGGGAAAGTCAGTATTTGATATCAAATCAGAATGCATACATTCATCAATCCTGACTCACACAATTAGTTGTACTTGTGTTCCCCAAACCAGAGACAGAGTCTTTTATCCTCTACAGAGAATACCTCTGGTCCTGGGGCCAGTGCTGTGGCACCAGCATCCCATATAGGTGCTGGTTCTAGTCCTGGTTGCTCCTTTTCCAATCCAGCTCTCTGCTATGGCCCGGGAAAGAAGAAGAAGATGGCCCAAGTGCTTGGGCCCCTGCTCCCATGTGGGAGACTCAGAAGAAGCTCCTGGCTCCTGGCTTCGGATCAGCTCAGCTCTGGCCGTTGCAGCCATTTGGGGAATGAACTAGCGGATGGAAGATCTTTCTCTCTGTCTCTCCCTTTCACTGTAACTCTACTTCTCAAATAAATAAATAGATAAAATCTTTAAAAAAAATACTTTTAGCCTTGTGTTAGGGGAAGGGCAACTGCCCAAAGAACTGAAACTGGGGAAAGGACTTCTGGATCTAACTGGGTCTCAGACAGCTTTCTCTGCCCACTCCACACCCACACCCCAGTGGGACTCCACACTGCCAGTTCTGTGCATTTTGAGGGTTCTGTGGTGTGGATCAGGTTGACTGTCAGAATTCCCCACTGCTGGCCTGGGATGTGGCTTCCTCAGGCTTGCCAAGTCTACTACCAGGCATTCACATTCTTTGCTGCTTTCAAAACATTTGTGGATATTATCTCCTTTCCTGTTCTGTCCTCTGTGTGTATATGCTTTCTTTTTACTTCATTGTCTATAGTTTTTTTTTTTTTTAAAGATTTATTTTATTTATTTGAAAGAGGTATCTCTCACTGCTGGTTCACTCCCCAGATGGTTACAATGGCAGGGGCTGGGCCAGGCCAAAGCCAGGAGCCAGGAGCGTCATACAGGCCTCCCACATGGGTACAGGCGCCCAAGCACTTGGGCCATCCTCTGCTGCTTTCCCAGATGCATTAACAGGGAGCTGGATGGGAAGCGTAGAGCCAGGCCTTGAACTGACCCCCATATAGGGTGTCAGTGTTGCAGAAAACAGCTTAACCCCTTACATCACAATGCTGGCCCCCATTTTCTATAGTTATAAGGGAAGAAAATGAATTAAGAAGTGTGGAAGTCTCCAATATGATTTTTTAAAAAGATTTATTTATTTCTTTGAAAGGCAGACTTACAGAGAGAGAGGGAGAGACACAGGGAGAAAGAGACCTTCCTTCCACTGGTTAATTCCCCAATGGCCACAATGACAGGCCAGGCAGGGCGGAAGCTGGGAGCCAGAGCTTCTTCCTAGTCTCCTGCCTGGGTGCAGGGCCCCAAGCACTTGGGCCATCTTCTGCTGCTTTCCCAGGCACATTAGCAGTGAGCTGGATGGAAAGTGGAGCAGCTGAGACTTGAACCAGCACTCACATGGGAAGCCGCTATCACAGGCAGTGGGCTTAAGCTACTGCACCACAAAGCTGGATCTTCCAATAAGATTTTTTTAAATGAAACTTGATGAAGTCTGAAGTTATAAGGGTAAGCTTGGGATGCCACATTCCACATGGGAGTGCCTGGTTTGAATTCTGGCTACTCTGCTTCCAATCCAGTCTCCTGCTAATGTGTACCCTGGGAGGCAACAGGTGATGGCTCAAATACTTGGGTCACTGCCACTCACGTTAAGACCGGGATTGAGTTAACTAGCTTTGGCCTGGGTTAATCCTGGCTGTTGTAATCATTTGAGGAGGGAACCAGAAGATGGAAGAGCTCTCTCTATGTGTCTCTTTGTCCTTCAAACAGAATGAAAATAAATGAAAAAAAATTTAAGTTCTTACAGAAGATAAAACATAAGAGCATATTTTTAAAAGATTTATTTATTTGAAAGAGTTATATATAAAGAGGGAGACACAGAGAGATCTTCACCTACTGATTCATTTGTCAAATGCCAAAAACAGCCAGGGCTGGGCCAGGCCAAAGCCAGGAGCAAGGAATTCCATCCAGGTCTCCAAAGTGGGTAGCAGAGGCTCAAGTATTTGTGCCATCTTCTGTTGCTTTTCCAAGCCTATTAGCAGAGAACAGAATGGAAGTGGAGCAGCTGGGACTCAAACCGGTGCTCATATGGGATGCTGGCATTTTAGGGTGGCAGCTTAACCCACTATGCCACAATGCTTGCTCCATGAGAGAATATTATGCAAAGAAAATTTGGGAAAACAGCGATAGTGGTGTGGTGTAGAAGGTTAAGCCTCCACCTGTGATGCCAGCATCCTCCTATATGGGTGCCAGTTTGAGTCCCGGATGCTCCACTTTTGATCCAGCTCCCTGCTAATGCCTGGTAAACAGAAGAAGATGGCCCAAGTGCTTGGGACCCTGCACCCACGTGGAAGACCCAGAAGAAGCTCTTGGCTCCTGGCTTCAGCCTGGCTCAGACCCAGATACTGTGCTTATTTGGGGAGTGAACCAGAGGATGAAAGATTGATATCCCTGTTCCTTTCTCTTTCTCCTTCTTTCTCTGTATCTCTGCCCTTCAAATAAATAAAAATAAATCTTAAAAAAACAGCAATAATACACAAGTTAAAAGGAATTCAATTTTTTATAAAGGTGATATTTTAAGTAATTTGGGAATAGATGCATAGTACTGATTTTCAATAAATATCATCACTATAAACAGTGCTAAGACAGTATTGGACAAACTGCTATCCTTGGTGGGGGGGTGGAATAAAGTTACCTATCTCAATGCAGACATTAAGATATATTATAGATACTAATGAGATAAATGTAGGAAACAAACTGAAACATTGGCAGACTCCCTGCATGCTACTCAGGTCTCCTGAAGGAGCAACTGAGTCAGGGCAATGAAGCTCTGGGGCTGCTGGAACTGTTGAAATTGGGAACCCTGGACCCCGAACTGTGATGCTCAGAGCACAGGGGGAGGCTGTCACACTCTGAAGCAGGGACCAGCATTGTGGTGGAGCAGGTTAAAGCACCGTTTGCAGCACCAGCATCCCACACTGGGGTGCTGGTTCCAGTCTCGGCTACCCCACTTCTCATCTACGTTCCCAAGAATGTCCCTGGGAATGCAGCAAGAGACAGCCCAAATACTTGGGTTCCTGCCACCCACATGGCAGACCAGAATGGAGTTCCTGGGTCCTAGCTTCAGCCTGGCCCAGAGCTGGCTGCTGCAGCCATTTAGGGAGTAAACCAGCAGATGGAAGATCTCTGTCTCTCCTTCTCTATCATTCTTTCAAATAAATAATTAAATCTAAAACAAACAAATAACTCTGCAGTAGCACTGACCCAAGGGGTTATTTCATTAGAGAGAACTAATGAAATGAGGCCTGGCTTCTCAGATAGGCCAGGGATGCAGGACAAGACAGACTAGTCCAAGATAGGTCTGGAAAATGAGCAGCCAGATACAGCAGTTTCTCCTAGAGCCTGAAGACATTTATCATTCAAGGTCATGACCAAAGTCAAGAGAAAGAAAAGGAAAGTCAGATAATGAAGGGATAAAATGCAGGAGGTGGAAAAAGCAGCAAAGAGAATACGAATGGACAAACAGCCTGAGCTGATGACACCGCAGACTCCGATAGGAAAATAACAAGCTTGCGTCGTCCTAAGGCAAGACACGGTTCCAAAAATAAATCCCTTAAGAAACAAATCTGAGGAACATAATTACAAAGAAAATTCCTCCGAAAATGGTGGGAGCAGATACACACGGAGAGTCATCAAGAAGCGGAAGTCACGTACAACACTGTCTTGTGAAAGGCAGCATCAGGGTACGGAGTGGAAGAGGCAGGAGAACCGATCTAGACGGAGCAAAAGAAAACTACAGTCTTATCTCGCTCCTGCTCAGGATCAGGACGTGGGCACCGGGGCAGAAGCAGCAGCTGTGCAAGGCGCAGAGGCTGAGACGGGAAGAAAAGCGTCAAGAACCTGAAAGGTTGTGCAGACACCAAAGCCGATTTCAGCCCAGCTCCCTTCAGAGGCAGACACAGCACTGGATCAGAAGCAGCTTTAAAGAGGAGGTTGGAGAGGGCAAAGAAACAACCAGGACGTGGGAGGAGGGGAAGAAAGCTGAGAAACAAAAACAAGAAACCACTACAGTTACTGGAGATTCTGCTCTCAAGGCTGCCACCCTGTTGGCATCGGGAATGCAGGTCACTCCTGAGACGCCACAGCAGCTCCAGGGTCAGCCCCGCAAGCCACAGCGTTGGCAGAGATGAAGTAGCTGAACCTAGCTATTACGACCCCGCAATTGTGCCTCCAATGTAATTTGCTGAACAAGAGAGAAAAAGGAGAATGCTTTGGCAAGGAAGGAACGATGGGGACTAATCCCAGTCTGCTGAAATATGAAGTAAGATGCACTTTGAACACAAGGACCAGAATGTCACATACAGGAAACTAGTGGGCAGTAAGGGGAAGATGGAGCTGGATGTTACAGGATGCTGAAGTACCAGGACGAGTGGAAAGTCAGAAGCTCAAAAGAATAAATGAATAAATTGAGAGAAATGCTATTTTTAATTCACTGCTCATTCTAAATCCAATAGGAACATCTGCGACCTTTACAAACTACTCAGAAACATATGCAGATGTACACATGGTTATAAATATTAGAGCACATACTGAACAAGAACTGCTCTGCAAGAGAATTGCTGGTCTTACAAGGTATGTAGCTATGTTAAACCAGTAACCAAAATGATGCAAAACAAGTGCAGAAATAAAAATATATCTTTGGGGCTAGTGTTGTGGAGTGGCGAGTAAAGCCACTGCCTACAACACTGGCATTCCATATGGGCAGTGGCTCAAGACCCAGCTGCTCCATTTCTGATCCTGCTCCCCGTTAATGCGCCTGACAAAGCAACGGAGGATGGCCCAAGTGCTTGAGCCCCTGCACCCATGAGGAGACCTGGATGAAGCCCCTGGCTCCTGGCTTCAACCTGGCCCAGCTGGCCATGGCAGCCACTTGGGGAGTGAACCAACAGATGGACCTCTGTCTCTCCTTCTCTCTGTGTAACTCTGACTTTCAAGTGAATACATCAATTTTTCTTATACAAGGAAGAAAATCATAACCCAGTGAAGAAACTGAAGTGTTAAAACAAGACCCTACAATGAGTTAGGTGTTCATTCAGCCAACGG
Source organism: Lepus europaeus (assembly GCF_033115175.1). Taxonomy (NCBI): domain Eukaryota; kingdom Metazoa; phylum Chordata; class Mammalia; order Lagomorpha; family Leporidae; genus Lepus; species Lepus europaeus. Next base: position 104,500,340 of record NC_084837.1, read on the forward strand.
ATAATGAGTGATTATTACCCACTGGGCACAGAGCTTTCTGCCAGTTTGTATTCTGGGTGTGAACAAGAAAGCAAGTAAGATCCTTCTTATTGTCCTAGGTGCTCTGAAAGAGGTAAACAGGACTATAGGACAGGGGTTACTACAAAGACAGTGCCCAGCAAGTCTCTAAGAATGAACGAGGCCGGCACTGTGGCACAGCAGGTAAAGCCGCCACCTGCCACACCAGCATCCCATATGGTGCCAGTTCAAGTTCCAGCTGCTCCACTTCTGTGATCCAGCTCCCTGCTAACGTTCTAGGAAAAGCAGTGGAAGATGGGCCAAGTGCTCGAGCCCCTAGACCCACGTGGGACCCAGAAGAAGCTCCTGGCTCCCAGGCTGCTGCGACAACTTGGGTAGTGAACCAGTAGATAGAAGATTTTAAATCTGTCTCTCCCTCTCTCTCTGTAACACTCAAATAAATAAATAATTCTTTTATTTTGTTTGAAAAACAGAATGAACATGGAGCTGGACATCGATGATGAAAAGAAGTCACTCTCAGAGCTGAAGAGTGAAGGAGCCCAGATCAGGGCACTGGGCAGGCAGAACAAGTGCAGAGGCCCGGGGGCAAAGACGCACTTGTGTTTGAAGAACGACAAGGAGGAGGAGCAAGGTGCAGGGAAGAGTGTGTGGTGACACCAGGTGGAGCCAGAGGAGCCAGATCATGTGGGCCTTGTAGGCTACAACTGGGGAGTTTGCATTTCACTCTAAACTTACTAGACACAAAAGTTTCTTCAATGGGGATGGGGGTAGGGGGTAAAAATGGATTATTTACACTTAATAGCTTAAAAAATTAGGTTGGAAAAAATTCATTTTAAAGTAAACTGAAAATACACTGAGAATTACCTTTTCATTGATTTTAAGGTAAATCATTATTTTATATGCGAACCAGGCAGACAATGCCATCAATTACACTCCTAAGAAGACACGCACTGCAACATACATCCTGACTTAAAGTCATGCAAGTGTGATGACATGTGTGTCACAGAGTAGATAAAGCTGGACCCAGTCTACACTGGACAAGTGGCTTGATTATGTTACAGAAGGCTGACATGGCCAAGAACACTGTCAACTCACATGTAAAAAGTAGTCATTATATAAGCAAAAATTCAGACATTTGTGAGGTACCTCTGTCTCTGAGCAGAAATTAAACCTGACACATTTCAGTGCTGGAGCTAAGAGGAAACATACACTTACCTGGTTTAGAGGCATTATAAATTAACACAGCATTTCTGAACGCAGTCACGTACCACATAATGCTGTTTCCGTGAACAATGTACCACACACACATCGGTAATCCCGAAGGATTAGTTCTCAGAAAATATGTATTACGAAGAAAGTACGCTTGTATTTTTTTGGCACCAACATAAACTCAGTGTTTTAACTCCATTTTCCACAAACTTCTGAAGTCCCTCTGTATGCGCCACGTTTATCCTGTTCCTTGACCACATCTACTTCTGTGCTGGATTTGATCTCCTCTTACTTCGCTTGCCACGACCCTAATCAAGTAAAAATGCTTCTCATTCCAACTGAAGAGTATTTCTCAGGAATCTAGACAGTCACCTTTCTCACCATCTGCAGACGCAATTCAGTTTTTTTTTTTTTTTTTAATCATCCCTGCAATAGATTTACATTCCAGGGATAAATACTGCTTAAACACAATGAATATTTTTTCTAGAATGCAGTAATCCTGATAAAGAATTTGGGGCTAGAGAAGATATCTAGTATCTCTATAGATTAAAAAAATCCTAACATAACGAGGAGCTAAAACACAAACCAAACCAGAAAACTGAAGACCAATAAAGCTTTTTAAGAATTATCTTTTAGGGGCCAGCTGTGGCGTAGTAGGTTAAGCCTCCACCTGCAGCACCTGCATCCCATATGGGCGCAGGTTCAAGTCCCAGCTGCTCCACTTCTGATCCAGCTCCCTGCCAATGTGTCTGGGAAAGCAGCAGAGGATGGCTCAAGTCCTTGGGCCCTTACACCCCTGTGGGAGACCCAGAAGCTGGCTCCTGGCTTCGGATCAGCCCAGCTCTGGCCGTTGCAGCCATTGGGGAATGAACCAGCAGATGAAAGACCTCTCTCTCTCTCTGCCTCTGCCTCTCTGTAACTCTGCCTTTCAGATAAACAAATCTTTAAAATGGGAGAATTAAAAAAAAGGCCAGGTCTCCCGACCTCTTGGTTCAATAGACTTCTGGCTAAGATTTTTATTTAGTAATTTTGTACTAATATTAATATGCAATATTTGAGTAACATTTTCCTTTTTAGATTTGGATTGGGGGATAATAATTAATTTACTCTGTAAATATACTTAAGTAGCATGATTTTCTGACCCAAATCTAAAAAACAATGGAATGTAACAGTTACAAAGAGGTTTTATTAAACATTTTTAAAAATCTATTTTGAGCCACTAAGGAATTGGTTCTTTTTTTTCCCCCAACAGTTCCTATTTCATCCAAATACTGAATTATTTTAATGCCTTTGTGTTGACCTCATTTGGGCATTTATTTATTTATTTTAACAGAGAGAGAATAAGTGTGTGTGTGTTTCCTTTTGCTGGCTCATTCCCCAAATGCCTGCATCAGCTAGAGCTGGTTCTGAGGCTGCGCTGGGCCAGGTCTCCCCATAGGTCGCAGGAACCCAGCTACTGTCCCATCACTACTGTTTTCCAGGATCTGCATTAGCTGGAGCAAGGAGCCGAAGCTCAAGTATTCTGATACGGGCACAGGCATCTTAACCAATATCTTAGCCATCTGCCTTGGGCCAAACGCCTGTCCCCTGTTTATACTTTTGCATATGAAAAAGCAAACGTGATAGATGAATCTTTAATCATCTTAAATAATTTTCCAAATGTGAATGGGTATAAATACACACATAAGTTAAAAGTTGCTATGTCCAAGTAAAATATCACTTCCCAAAAGAGTCTAGCTTATCTGAAACAAAAATATACACTCAACATTCCCATTTATTTGTCCCCAAACATATTAAATGTAGCTTCTTTAATTTTAATAAGACAGTAAGTAGTTGTAAGCATTTAAACTTTCCATTTTGTCGGTGTTTTCTTTTCCATAATTGTTAAGCAGGTTTTCAACCTAAGCTTCTACTGAAGTGCTTTCTACCCACAGGGCTTACTGAAGCCGTGTCGAACGAAGCAGCCCACCTGGAATCTCAGGAATAAACGATGCCATTAGACTAAATCAGTGGTTCCTGAGCTAGGGTCCCTACACATCTCAGTGTCCGTGAAGATAATGAAAACAGCCTAGAAGTAACTTGTAATTTTCAAAAAATTTAACAAAAATCATGTTTCCCCATGTCAAGATTACACAGACTAACTAAAGCAACAAGCTTCTTTGGGCAAGAAATATAAGTGAAAATAAAAACTGTAAATTTTTAAATGTCATTTGGTTTTATAGTTGCAAAAAAAAATTCAAAACAAGAAAACCAAGGGTAGTGCAAGGATCGGGTAGAAACCAGTAAAAGCAAAAGTGCTCAGCCTGGGGCTGACACTGTGGCGGAGTGGGTTAACGCCCTGGCCTGAAGTGCTGGCATCCCATATGGGTGCTGGTTCGAGACCCGGCTGCTCCACTTCCGATCCAGCTCTCTGCTATGGCCTGGGAAAGCAGTAGAAGTGACCCCTGCACCCACATGGGAGACCAGAGGAAGCTCCTGGCTTTGGATCGGTGCAGCTCCGGCGGTTGTGGCCAATTGGGGAGTGAACCAGCAGATGGAAGACCTCCCTCTCTGCCTCTCCTACTCTCTCTATGTAATCTGACTTTCAAATAAATAAATCTTTAAAAAAAAAAAAATGCTCAGCCTGAGGGTGGCTCAGGAGCTGTCCCACAGCACCACCTGGTGGACACCTGGCAATGATGCCCAACACCAACAAGAAGATAGCTTGGCTATTCAAACTTTATAAAGAGCGGACTACACATACCTGGATGAGGTCCAAGATCCCAAGTTCACTCTCTGACGAATCCACACAAAATACAAAGTAGAGGGTAGCATAGTGTCGGTAAATCAGTTTGTAGTCAGAGCCACCAATCAAACTGTGGAAGACAGGAGACATTTAAGCACCTGCATTCTAATTAAACACATCAGCCTGTGCCCAGGAGGTAACAGAGGGCCCAGTGGAAAGGTGAAGGAAGGTCAAGCGCTAGAAGCAGGCCACTGCTGCCAGGTTTGGAGGAAGATCCTAAAGCCACTTTACCTCCCCTCACCTCCTGCCTGTCTCCCCAGGGACCAGAAAACAAAATGAGCAATGCTGGAAGCAAAATAATCCAACTGCTTCCCAGGGAGAACTGGGTCTCTTCATGAGCAATTCACGCTAAGACTGGTTCAAGAACACCAGGTACCCCCTGACACCTGAGTAGGGGGAAGCTCACCTCCCACCCTCCAGGAAGTTACAGATGTTGTCATCCCGCTTGAGGACGAGGTGGAAAGTCTCCCGCACAATCTGCTGCTGGATTTCTTCTGGCTGCGGCACAAAACAAGAGCACGTGAGTGGGCAATGCTGAAAACTACATCCTGCGGAGGGGGGTGGCGCCAGGGAGAGGAGTGCTTCCAAGCCGGGAACAATCCGAACCATTCATATTCATTTCCAGGAAAGATGAGAAAATGGGGCCCGGCCACTGTGGTGGAAGCTGCATCCCACCGCTCCACTTCTGATCTAGCTCAATGCTAATGCACCTGGGAAAACAGCAGAGGGCAGTCCAAGTGCTTGGGCCTCTGCCACCCACACGGGAGACCTGGATGGAGCTCCTGGGTCCTGGCTTCCACCTGGCCCAGCCCTGGCTGTTGTGGTCATTTGGGGAGTGAACCAGTGCATGGAAGAGCTCTTGCGTTCTGTTTCAAATAAGTAAACCTCAAAAAAAAAATTTTAAAAAGAATAAATACAGAATGAAAAATGGAAAAATAGACAAGGCTCTGCTATAAAAGAATTAAGATAGGATATATTTACCTAGACATCTCAGTCATAACTGATCTATAGATGGATGAGTTGATATTCAAACAAGGAGTGGAGACTGATAAACTCTAAAAGTTAAAGAATAACTACAAAGCTTGATCCTGAAATATTTTTGTTTTCATCTGAAAAGTATCCATGCCAGCTAAATAACAAATCTCAAAAGGTCTAATAATAAAGAAGGTCAAGACGTAACCACAAACATGTTTCAAAACACTGAATTTGGGGCCGGCATTATGGCAGCATAGTGGGTAAAACCACAACATGTGTGCTGGCATCCTATGTGGGCGGCAATTCAAGTCACGGCTGCTCTACTTCCCATCTAGCTCATTCAGGGAGTGAACCAGAGGACAGAAGACCTCTCTCCTTCTCTCTGGCTCTGCCTTTCAAATAAATAAGTAAATAAATCTTAAAAAAAAAAAAAACCTGAATTTGCTACCTTTACAGATACTATATATAAGACGCTGTGTGGCTCACCAACAAAGTAGTATTAAGAAAGACAAAGTTCCAATTATTGAACACAGTTATAAACAAAATTTCTTTTTTTTTTTTTTTTGACAGGCAGAGTGGACAGTGAGAAAGAGAGACAGAGAAAAAGGTCTTCCTTTGCCATTGGTCCACCCTCCAATGGCCGCCGCGCTGATCTGAAACCAGGAGCCAGGTGCTTCTCCTGGTCTCCCATGGGGTGCAGGGCCCAAGCACTTGGGCCATCCTCCACTGCACTCCCAGGCCATAGCAGTGCACCAGCCGCGAAACAACAGCAAAAGGAAGACCTTTCTCCCTGTCTCTCTCTCACTGTCCACTCTGCCTGTCAAAAAAAGACAAAAGAAAAAGAAAATCTCTCTGACTCTCCCACCCTCTCTGTAACTCCGCCTTTCAAAAAATAATAAATATTAAAAAAATAAATGACCAATGAAAACTATTTTTAGCAATTTTTTAAAAAACATTTATTTATTTGAAAGGCAGAGTTACGGAGAGAGGAAGATACAGAGAGATCTTCCATCTGCTGGTTCATTCTCCAAATGGCTGCAAAGGCTAGGGCTGGGCCAGGTTGAAACCTGGAGCCTGGAACTTCGTCCAGGTCTCTGAACTGGGAGCAGGGGCCCAAGGATTTGGGTTATCATCTGCTTTCCCAGGTATATTAGCAGGGACCTGTATTGGAAATGGAGCAGCCAGGACTCAAACTGGTGTCCACACAGATGCCAGCCTTGCAGGCAGCAGTTTAACTGCTGGGCCACAACATTGGCCCCAAATGAAAACTTAGTATAAACTCAAGTAAATCAATCACTACTTTCCTGGTTGCAATTTAAAGAACACACAAGAGTTCACAGATGCCAGGATATTGTCAATGGTTAACGCTGTGTGCACTGAAACACAAAAAGTGCTGAGATAAGAACCTTTTAAATGTAGGTAAAGCCACTGCCTACAGTGTCAGCATCCCATATGGGCACCGGTTCGAGTCCCGGCTGCTCCACTCCCGATCCAGCTCTCTGCTATGGCTTGGGAAAGCAGTGGAAGATGACCCAAGTCCTTGGACCCCTGCACCCACATGGGAGACCTGGAGGAAGCTCCTCGCTCCTGGTTTAGGATCGGCACAGCTCCAGTCATTGCGGCCAACTGGGGAGTGAACCAGCAGATGAAAGGCCTCTCTCTCTGTCTCTCCTTTTCTCTCTGTGTAACTCTGACTTTCAAATAAATAATAAATAAATCTTTTTTAAAAATTGGCAGGAACATCTTCTGAACTACAAGCCTTTTCTCTAACTCTAAAGGGGAAGTGGTAGCAGGGGCAATAATGTCAAATGGTCAGACTACCTAATTTCTAGTTCAACAAAAAGGTTAACTACCAGTTGCTTACATGTTCCAGTTATTTTATCAACTCCTTTTATCTTTAATCCTCTGCAATTTTCACTCATGAGTTTCTTATAAAAATCCTATGATCGCCAAAGATGTACAAATAGCCAACAAGCACATAGACAAGATATCCATGGAACTAGAAATCAAAACCACAGTAAGACACACTGTACCAGGGCAGCACTGTGGTGTAGTGATGCCAGTATCCCATATGGGCACCAATTCGAGTCCTGGCTGCTCCACTTCCGATCCACCTCCCAAAAGCAGAAGATAGCCCAAGTGCTTGAGCCCCTGCCACCCAAGTGGGAGACCTGGAAGAATCCCTGGCTTTGGCCTGGACCAGCCCTGGCTGTTGCAGTCATCAGGGGAGCAAACCAGCAGATGGAAGATCTCTCTCTGTCTCTCCCTACCTCTTTCAAATAAATAAATACATCTTTTAAAAAAAAAAAAAGATACACTGCACTCACTAAAATGCCTTTACTCAAAAAGATAGACAACAAATGTTTTTTATGAGGTGGAGAAATTGAACGCTTATACAAAGCTGATGGAAATGAAACATCGGTGTAGTCACGTGGAAAACAGTCTGGCAGTTCCTCAAAATGTTCACCATAGAATTAGCATATGGCCCAGCAACGCTACTCCTGGGTACACACCCAGGAGGAATGAGAGAAATTCTGTTCACACAAAAACCTCACTGTCCACAGCAGCATTATCTCCAGAGCCAAAGTAGGAAACACCAACTGATGAATGGACACCAAAACGTGGGGGACCCAGGGCAGGAGTCTGGCCTGGAAGCTAAGCTGCCAGGTCAGACAGCTGAGTCCCAGGTTCAAGGCCCAACTCCGCTCCTGCTCCAGCTTCCTGCAGATGCAGGTCGGGCAGGGGTGGCCGCAGTGGTGGCCCAAGTGACTGGGTCCACTCACGTGGGAGACCTGAAGCTGAGTTCCTGGATCTGGGCTGCTCTGCCAGCCAGGGGCTGTCTGGGGCATCTGGACAGTGAACCAGCTCCTTCTCTGTCTCTGCCTCTTAAATAAAAAAAGAAAGAAAATATTCAAAGTTTCCTTCCAGGGCCAGCACTGTGGCAGAGCAGGTTAAGCCGCCACCTGCGACACCAGCATCCTGTGAGCGCCGGTTCAAATCCCTACTGGCACCTGGGGGAAGCAGAACCAGGTGCTTCAGCCCCTGCCCCCAGGTGGGAGACCAGAGTGGAGCCCCTGGCTTCAGCCCGGCCCGGCTATGGCTGTGGTGATGGTTTGGGGAATACACCAGACGATGGAAGGTCTCTGTCTTTCCCTCTAAGTCTTCCAAATAAATAAATGTTTTTAAAATGTGATATATACATACAAGGGAATATTATTAGGCAACAAAAAGTAATGAAGAACTGATACATGCTATAACATGGAAGAATAAAAGAAGATAGACACAAAAGACCACATATTGTCTGATTCCACTTAAATGGACTGTCCAGGATAGGCAAATTTAGGCAGAAGGGAGCTAAGTGGTTGCCTAGGCCTGCCGTATTCGCTGCTAATGGGCAGGGGTTCTCAACAAAATTGTGGTGAACACTACAAACCACTTGGAGCTACAGTGTATTTTTTTTGTAAAAAGTATTTATTTGAGAGGCAGAGAGACGGAAAGAGATAACTCAACTCTCCAAATGTCCACGGCACCCAGGCTGAAACCAATCCAGCCCCAGGGGGTGGCAGGGACTCGGCAACCTGAGCCATCACCTGCCGCCTCCTCGGTCCGCACCAGCCAGAAGCTGGAAGGAGGCGCAGAGCCCAGACCGGAAGTCTGGCATCCACCACAGGAGGTGGGCAGCCCAGGCAGCACCACGGGTCCCCGCGTGCACATTTCAAATAAGTGAACTGTGCGGTAGGTGAGGGATCTCAGTAACTGTCAGAAAAACACTGGGGTGGCGGGCGGGCGGCGGATCCACAGACACAAACGCAAATACAGGTTTAATAGGCTGAATGCTTTTCATTGTTAGCTCGATGTCGCCTAAAAAAATCTCGCTTTAGAAATCCTACGAAAAGGGTAGGGTTGTTTTCCATCTGTACTTGACAGAGACTGGAATACAGGTCCGGGAGAGGTTTATTAGCTTGCCAAAAGCAGGAAAAGTGAGCTGTGTTTGTGTTTTCCTCGTGAAATGTTCTCTGTTTTGTGGAAAATCCAAATTCACACGATCACTGATTGAGTTGTCCCGCGGCAACAACCGTCATCTCCCGCCAACCTGCCGCGTTAAAGCTGACTTTCTTCAACCCTGCGGTACAGAGAAGCGCCCGGGCGGTCCCAAGCCAACACTGAAGCCAAGATCATTGCAAGAAAAGGACTTCCCCAGTCCTTCCGGCTAAGACAAGAATTCAAAGCAGATCAATGTTTTTCCCTCCTCATGCAACTGCGGTCAACAACCAGAAAGTAGAAACAAAGGGGCTCCAGCACTCCAGCACACTCCCCACCGCGGCTCCAACCCGGGAAGCGCCGGGGTCCCGACAGGGTACAGAGGACTACAGGGCGGTGGGGCGGCGGCCTGCGGGCCGGACATCGGCCCCTGCCCAGGGGACGCAAGGAGCTGAAGAGCGAGAGGGTCATGCGGGGCGCAGGAACCCGAGGTGGTCAGCAAGCGGCGCGCAGAGGGGCCAAAGGGGGAGGGAAGAGGGCGCAGACGCCAGGAAGGGGCGTGGCGAAGCCGGGCCGCACTCACGATACGCTGGTAGAAGCGGACCAGCCGTGGCTTTCCGTGGTTGTTGAAAACCAGAATCGCCTGAATCATCTTTGCGGACCATGCAACCCCCTCAGCACCTGCTGTTCCCACAAAGCACCTCTTCCCGTCATAACACGGGCACTTCCGGTTGGTACGCGGCTAAGAGCCTCGCCCGGAAACCAGGCTCCGGCGCCCCGCAGTCCGAGCACTAAAGGGTCCGGGGCCCCTGAGGCCTGCAGAGGGCGGAGGGCTCGCCGGGGGCGGGGCAGATGTGGACAGCAAGCAGCGAGACCAGACTGGACGCGAACCCGGATCCTGAGCCCCTCGTCCACACGGACCGCCGGGGCGAAAAGCCGAGCACGTCGGAAAAGCAGATCCGGAGGCAGAAACGGCCCCGTCCGCGTCGAACCCGCAGTCCTTTCCCGGGACGTTCCGCTGAGTGTAGACGCCGGCTCGCGTGGCCACTCCTCGGCTAAGGAACGGTTCGTTCGTGCTTCCGTCTCAGTGTCGCGCAATGCTGCTCCGAATTAGGGCCGTCTCCAGGTGCAGGAGGGCTGCCGGCCGGGGTAGCTGGTGAATGGGCGGATGCTGGGGTCTTCAATGCAATTCCAGGGGAAGGTACTGCGGTCCCAAGTTGGGAAAGTTCTTGCTTTTTTTTCTGTTCGTGAGCTGGTGTGTGTGAGGTGCAGCCCGTCCGTACACAGCGAATGGAGCTGCAGATCCGTCTCCAGGGCTGTTAACACCTTTAAAATATGTAAATGAGGCCCGGGGATTCCAGCTCTAGATTTTGTAATAAAATGGCTGAGGGTGTGTGAAAAGGTGCCTCAAGATCCCCCCACCACCACCACCCAGGTCGACGCTGTGGTGTAGCAGGTAAAGCCACTGCCTACAGTGCAGGCATCCCATAAGGGCGCCAGTTCCAGTCCCGGCTGCTCCACTTCTGATCTGGCTCTCTGCTAATGGGCTGGGAAAAGCAGCAGAGGATGGTTCTTGCCACCCCCATGGGAGACCCAGAAGAAGGTCCAGGCTCCTGGTTTTAGCCTAGTCCAGCCCTGGCCGTTGTGGCCATCTGTGGAGTGAACCAGCAGATGGAAGATCTCTGTCTCTCCCTTTCTCTCTGGAACTCTGCCTTTCAAATAAATTAATAAATAAATCTTTTTAAAAAAGTTTTAGGATAACTGGTTAGCACTTTGGAAATAGGCAAATTAGTTACATCATTTCATACCTACCCTTAAGTTATAGGCAGAGTTTAGTATAAAACCAAATAATAATGAAAATGGAAAACAAACATCTGAAAAGAGAATATATTTATTGTAGGAGCAATAAAAAAATCACAAACAGAACATATATATATGTATATATACAATTAGAGAGATTCTAATTTTTGTAAGACAAATTTTTAAATGTAGAAAATAGTTGTGGGGCTGACGCTGTGGTGTAGCAGGTAAAGCCACCACCTGCAGTGTTGGCATCCAATATGAGCATGAGTTCGAGTCCTGGCTGTTCCACTTCCCATCCAGCTCTCTGCTATGGCCTGCGAAAGCAGTAGAAGATGGCCCAAGTCCTTGGGCCCCTGTACCCTTGTGGGAGACCCAGAAGAAGCTCCTGGCTCCTGGCTTCGGATAGGCCCAGCTACTGCCATTGTAGCCATTTGGGGAGTGGATAGAAGACTTCCCTCTCTTTCTCTGACTCTCTTCTCCGATTCTGCCTTTTTTTTTTTTTTAAGATTTTATTTATTTATTTGAGAGGTAGCATTACAGACAGAGAAGGAAAGACAGAGAGAGGTCTTCCATCTGCTGGTTCATTCCAAAAATGACCACAAAGGCCAGAGCTGGGCCAATCTGAAGCCAGGAGCAAGGAGCTTCTTCCGGGTCTCCCACGTGGGTGCAGGGGCCTAAGGACTTGAGCCATCTTCCACTGCTTTCCCAGGCCATAGCAGAGAGCTGGATGGGAAGTGGAACAGCCGGGACTTGAACCAGCATCTATATGGGATGCCAGCACTGCAGGTAGTGGCTTTATCCGCTACGCCACAGCACCGGCCCCTGAAGTGTTATTATTTTTAAAAATTGTTTATTTATTTGAGAAGCAGAGAGAGAGCTCTCGCCATGGCTTGGTTCACTCCCCAAATGCGGGCGCTGGGCTGGGGTCAGAGCTGGCAGTGGGATCTCACATGAGTGGCAGGTCCACTGCCACCCGGGGTCTGCAGCAGCAGGAAGCTGGAGCCGAGAACAAAACCCAGGTGCTGACACGGATGTGGGGGTCCAGACTATGAGGCTAAGCATCCACTCCTAAAGCAGTAATTTTTACCTTAGCAAATACCATTTTAAAAATGTTTTCATACCCAATTCTGGCAAGGGTAGCTTGAAAATGGTTCTCTAACTACACTGCCGGTAATAACCCTTGGGGGAAGCAATCTGCCGAAAGAACAAGTACTTTACAGAAGACTCCAAAGCAATAAGCCAGAAATACAGTGTTTGTGTGGGAGGGGAAAGTTGGGGGAACTATACATTTTGGCATTTTTTGAAACGTTAAGTATATTAGCTAAATAGGGATCAACTTAAATATCCAACATTGAACCGTGCTAGAACTTTTCCATGACAGTCAGTCTTTAAAATGATGGCTATAAAGACTATGTAGCAGTATGGGAAGAGATTATGTAACATTAACTATAAAAGTAGTATCAAGTTTTATGTATAGGCACAGCATTACAATCATGTACAGAAATATTAATCAAAATATTAAAAATTATGAACATAACAGTGAAATTATGGGTTCTTTTCCCCTTTAAATATATTTTTAGGTCTTTTTAAAGGATTTACTTATTTATTTGAAAGAGTTACAGAGAGAGAGGGAGAGACAGAGAGAGCCTCTGTCCACTGGTTCACTCCCCAAAGAGCTGCAGTGGCCAGCGTTGGGCTGATCTGAAGCCAGGAGTCAGGAGCTTCTTCCAGGTCTCCCCCTGGGTGTAGGGGCCCAAGCATTTGAGTCATCTACTGCCTTCCCAGGCCATAGCAGAGAGCTAGATCAGGAGAGGAGCAGCCGGGACCTGAACTGGCGCCCATATGGGATGCCAGGGTTGCACATGGCAGCTTTACCCGCTGTGCCACAACACTGGCCCCCTAAATGTGGTTTCCAAATGCATTATTTATGGAGATGAGTTCAATCCCTCAAATATGTTTGCTGTACAAATGGGAGCTCGAAGGATTACTTGGGTTCCTTAAGAGACCTGAATGATGTGTCCCGTTCCATCATTAGGCTCGGCGGTGGGAACCCTGGAGGAAGAATTCAGATCCAGGTGGAGAGGAACAAAGGGGCCTCCCAACCACAGAGCTCCAGCCACACAGAGGAGGTGGGGATGTGGACGTGGCCTCCCTGGGACCAGGGCAGGCTCTCCAAAACCAGTGTCTCACGGCAGCTGTCCCACGAGATGCTCCTCACAGGGAGTTCTGTGGTCAAATATGGCGCACACGTAGCCATGTCCATCTTGAAGAGTTTTGGTGCAGATTAGGCTATTGAAACTCCCAGGGTACCTGAGTTCCATTCCTGGCTCTGGCTCTTGACTCCAGCTTCCTATTAATGCAGACCTCTAGAGGCATTTGATGGCTCAAATGATTAGGTTCTTGTCACCCCCACAGGAGACCTAGGTAGAGTTCCTGGCCCCTGGCTTTGGCCTGGTTCAGCCTCAGCTGTTACAGGCATTTGGGGAAGTGAGCCAGTGGTTGGGAGCTATGTCTCTATCTGTCTCTCTGTTGATCTGTCTCTGAAATAACCAATTAATTTTTTAAAAGCTCCAAGAAATCCCAAAGAAGTGTTTGAGTTTTAACTTAACATTGTGCCAACAAACTGGATCATAAAAGCACTACCACCACCACCTTTTGTTTCTAGCATTGATTAACCCCCTGCAGAAACTCCTTCTAGCCACTCTGGAATACAGCCCAGAGCTGATAAGGAGGGAGCAGGCAGAGGAAGGAGGGTGTGACTGCGGCAGTGTCACGAGCTCTGTGAGTTGTGAGCAGGAACTTGAACTCTTCATCCAGGGCGTGATGGGGGCCAAGTTGTTTTCAGAAAGCTTCCCTGGGGGGGGGGGCACTGGAAGCAGGGTGCAGCCCCTGCGCTTTCCTCAGCTCCCCACTGTGTCTACAGGTGCTCCGGCCCACTGGCCAGCCCCACCCTAACACCCAGCCATTCCTCGCCAACGCAGAAGCCACAGTACAACCAGGAGTGTGGGCCTCCCATGTGCTGGGGAGTTGGGGACAGCTGTGCTCTCATGGGGACTCCTGTGCGGGGTGCCAGGGTGAGCCCTATGAGCCCAGGCAACCGCTGGGCCACAGCAGCTTCTCATCTCCCCCCTCTCCATCCTACTCAGATGAAACAGGTGCCTCAGTCTCCCTGCCTGCCCAGCCTGGAGCCCTGTTCCTGTCCCCTTCTCCAGGGTGTGGATCTCTGCTCTGTCACTTGTGGGCTACAGCCAGGTCTCTGCTCAGAACCTCCACACACTTGTGACCTGGGCGTCACTCCCAACCCTTCCTCTCTCCTCAGTTCCTTGGGGTCCTGCCCCCCACCCCCCAAAATGCCCCTCAAGCCATTTTCTTCTTTCCATCAGCCCCCTGCAGGCTCACCTGGTCAACGCCAGCGGTCTCCCCAGTGAGCTCTCCGTGGCCACGTGATCAGAGCAGACTGGGTCGCCCTCCCTGGGCTTACTAGCTTCCCAGATGTTAGCGTGAAGTCTCTGAATCCCTGCTCTGCCTGGAGATGGCATAAAACCCGACCTCCAGCCTCGGCTCCCACACGCCTGCCCCACCCCCACCGCCGATCTCCCCCACAGTAGCCTTTGTCTTCCTGAATCCTATCCAAGACCCCCAGCCCTTTCTCTTGCTTCTCTGTTGACACACGGGGCCTCCTTTTCTGGAACAGTGCCCTACATATGGGCCTGCGTCCCCTTTAGCCACAGTGCATTGGGCAGCAGGACCCCCCTCACTGGGGCCTCCATGCCCGGTCAGTAGCCCCAGTCATCCTCCTGCTCACTCACCTCCCTCAACACCCCCATAGCTGAGGCCCTGGCATGAGCTGCCTAGGAGCCAGCCCCATCCAGATGCTGGACCCCAGTGAGGCGGCTCCGCCATCTCTGGCCGCTGTATCAAAGACCCTACTGCAGACGAGGGAAGCAGAGCACCGTGCACGGGGCATAAACTTGGCCTCTGGCTGCTCTGGATTTCCATCCTGGTTCTGCTCCCGTGAGCAAGTTGCTGAGCCTCTTCCCAGCTCCTTTTTCTCCTTTTGTCGTATGCACAAGGAAGCAGACTGCTCCAGAGAGTTAAGAATGTGGGTCTTGAAAGCTGACTGCCTGGGTTTAAATTCCTCTCTCCTGGCCGGCACCTTGGCTCAATAGGTTAATCCTCTACCTGCGGGTCTAGTCCCGGTCAGGGCACCGGATTCTGTCCCGGTTGCTCCTCTTCCAGCCCAGCTCTCTGATGTGGCCCAGGAGTGCAGTGGAGGATGGCCCAAGTGCTTGGGCCCTGCACCCCATGGGAGACCAGGAGAAGCACCTGACTCCTGGCTTCAGATCAGCATGGTGTGCCAGCTGCAGCGCACCGGCCACAGCAGCCATTGGGGGGTGAACCAACGACAAAAGGAAGACCTTTCTCTCTCTCTCTCTCTCTCTCTCACTGTCCACTCTGCCTGTCAAAAAATAAATAAAAATTTTTAAAAATTCCTCTCTCCTCCACAGAGCGCCCAGGGAGCCCAGCTGCAGCCCTATATAAAAAACATGACAAGCGTACAGACTTCAGGGGATGGCTGTGACAAGTAAGACCTCGCGAGTGCTTAGCACCAAGTACCAGCACCGGGAGCACTCAGCAGTCAGTGTGTTTAGTGATTACTGTGACCAGCACAGGAGGGGGCCTCGATAATTCCTAGGTCACCTCCATCTCCCCTTTCCCAAGTCACATGGGATCCACCTGCGTAGACGTCAACCCCAGATCCCTTCCCAGCGTGGGCATGTTCATGACCAATGCTCGGGCCCAGGGGCGTGGCTCAGCTGGGAGGTTTCTGACCCAAGGCCGTGTGCAGAAATTGTTTTCTGAGGATTTACTCATCATATAAAGTTCTCAAGGTACAAAACAACCACAAAAGTGTTCTCCAAATGTGGCCTTGGCAGAGTGAACCTGAGCGAGGCAGACCAGCCAGCCATGCCTGTGAACACCATCGGCCTCCCTGCCAACAGCATCCTCCAGGAACGTAGCCAGGGAGGCCCCGGAGACAGTCGGGGGAGGGAGAAAGAACCAGCACCCAAGGGCGAGGTGATCAGGGCAGCAGAGGCCACGGCACGGAGCACCAGGGAGGGGGAAGGAGTGGAAGGAAAGTAGGAGGCAACAAAGATGGAGCAGGGAACCCCCTGACTTCTCTGAGCCACTCTGCACATGGACATGGGATGCTCCCCAAGTCTGCACCAAGCCCGAGTCCAGCTCCTCCGGGCAGCTCAAGGGGAAGTTGCCCTCCGCCTGCCCCTGAAGCAAGGCTGCCATCCAGGAAGGCTTGTCCTGCACATGGGCAGGGAAGGACCCGCCGCGAGCCACAGCGAGGGCCCCACAGCCAATGTCACGGCCTCGGATTTGGTTTCAGCAGAGCCTGTTCAAGCAATAAGGCAAGGCAGCCGTCGGGAGGAACCAGGTAAGGCTCGGTGGGCTTCAGCTCCAGGTGGCAGTAGTGGATGGAAGACATTCCCACTTGTGTTGTAGAAGGTGCTGGTGGGCTCAGGAGGTGTCCATGTCCCGGTAACTCAGTCATCCTGGGAGAAATCCAAACGGTAAAGAGATGTGAACAGAGCATATGCGAGGACTTCAAATGGTTTGGAGAAAAATGGAATTAAAAGGGAAGTCTAGGCCGGCGCCATGGCTCAACAGGCTAATCCTCCGCCTAGCGGCGCCTGTACACCAAGTTCTAGTCCCAGTCGGGGCACCGGATTCTGTCCCGGTTGCCCCTCTTCCAGGCCAGCTCTCTGCTGTGGCCTGGGAGTGCAGTGGAGGATGGCCCAAGTTCTTGGACCCTGCACCCCATGGGAGACCAGGAGAAGCACCTGGCTCCTGCCATCGGATCAGCGGCGGCGGCCATTGGAGGGTGAACCAATGGCAAAGGAAGACCTTTCTCTCTGTCTCTCTCTCTCTCTCACTGTCCACTCTGCATGTCAAAAATTTAAAAAAAAAAAAAAAAAGGGTAAGTCTAGGGGCGTAGCAGGTAAAGCCACCACCTGCAGTGTCAGCATCCCATATGGGCACCAGTTCAAGTCCCAGCTGCTCCACTTCCGATCCAGCTCTACTATGGCCTGGGAAAGCAGTAGAAGATGGCCCAATTCCCTGGGCCCCTGCAACTGCATGGGAGGCCCAGAAGAAGCTCCTGGCTTTGGATCAGCACATCTCCAGCCATTGAAACTCACACATAGTGTTTCAATAATATGCATTTCCATGAACTTTTTGAAGACCCTCATATACACGGATTTTAAATTGCTGGCACACCAATGAACGTATTTCAATCCCATTTTCCATGGATATTTGAAGCGCCTCATGCAACGGCACCAAGACCAGGCACACGGCTTGCCCTTGACCTACCCACTCCTCGTCCGCAGCTCCATCTCCCTGCTCGCGGACCTGCACCGCGGCCGCTTCCGAGGACTTCCGGGCCATGATGTTGTCTGTCCAGGAGGCACCTGTCTTGCTGTCGCCAGCGAAGTTACACTTGGTCACCGTACCAGCCTCAAGTTTGGCTAATGACTCTGAGAGAAGAACAGACGTTGATGTAGCCTCTCTGCTGATGGCAGACACACAGGGACTGGGGGGGCTAGGCCCAGACTGGTGGAGCCCCTAAAGCCCTGGGTGGGAACCCCCCAAAGGAGCTAGATGGAAGTGGCCACTCACAGGAGCCATGGGATTGGGTGGCATACCCAGGCTGCACGGCCCCAGGGCACTTGCCCAGGGTTTAATCCCAGGGGGCGGGTTGTGCCCCTACAGAGGCCAGACCCAGCCTGCTAGGATGAGCGCTCACGAGCTCTGGGCAGGAGGTGCAGGGGCAGCACAGAGGAGGCTGGAGGCCCTTGGGGGCCACCCAGCAATGTGGGGTCAGCTCACCCAGGAAGGGACCATCTCCCCGAGTCTTCAGCCGTACCCCGGCCCCCAGCTCCAGCTCCATGGCCTCCATCTCTGACTCAGGCATCCAGAACGCCACAGTCCCGTCAGGGGCCAGGCTCTCCGTCAACGCCAGCAGCTGGGGCTTGTTCACCAGTGCCATCAGCTCCTCGGGCGTGAGCCTGTCGCTGTCCCCCTTGGCTTCCACCTCTGCGGGCACACAGGGTTGGCATTGCCGTGTCAGCAGCACCTGTGGGGGCCTGTGCACAGCCAGGGGAGGCTGGGTGATCTGCACGCTCAATCACTCAGCACCCACATTCCGGCTCTCCAAGCTGTCCTCCTCCCTGGAGAATTTCTCAAACCAATCAAATCGCATCGCATCGCTTCCCTACTGACAGCCACTCAAGGAAGGGCTTCCTCGAAGCTTCCATGGGAGCTCAGCTCCTTCAGGCCCCTGCCCCTCACATCACACACATCTGGTGGCCCGGATGGGACACCTGGGCTCACGTCTGGGCACATTGCCCCCCCCCCCCCCCCCAGGGAAACACAGGCTGGCTTCTGCTGATCTAGAAAGATCCGGCATGGGTGTTCCCACTTCTGGGGCTCCCCTGACTGAGCCTCCCACGCGCCAGCCCGGGTCTCCTCCACCAGCCTGGGACACCTCAAGTGCAGGACTGAGTGTCGTTCATCCCCGCCCGTGCCCAGCAAGGCCCAGGGCCCAGCGGCAACTCACTGCGATGTTCCAGGAATCAATGAGCAACCAACGGCATGAATGAATGAATGAATGAATGAAATGCCCGATTCCCCTTCAACCTCAAAGTCTTCTCACACAGCGGCAATCAGCAAAGATGCCCTCCCTTCTATAGGGAAAGCTGGACGAGGCCCCAGATCTTTGGTGAGCTGGAGAGGGTCTGGATGCAGAAATGTTAGATGCTGAAACCCAGTCCCCGACGCAATGGTCTTCCCAAGGGGGACTTCAGGAGCAGGTCACCAAGGCAGAGTCTCAGGGATGGGACTGGCACGCTCATAAAATCAGTGACACAGAGGCCAGTGCTGTGGCATCATGGGTTAAGCTGCCGTCTGCAGCGCCGGCATCCCATATGGGCACCAGTTCGCTGCTCTACTTCCGATCAAGCTCCCTGCTAACGCACCTGGGAAAGCAGTGGAACACGCCCCAAGTTCTTAGGCCTCTGCACACAAGTGGGAGACCCAGAAAAAAACCCTGGCTCCTGGCTTTGGTCTGGCCCAGCCCCGGCTCTTGTGGCCATTTGAGGAGTGAACCAGCAGATGGAAGATCTTTCTCTCCCTGTCTCTCTCTCTCTATCTCTTCCGCTCTCTCTGTAAACTCTGCCTTTCAAATAAAATAAATCTCTTTTTAAAAAAAAATCGGGTAAGGGAGCTGCTTTGCCTTTCAGCCATGGCAAAGAGACAGCAAGAAGGCACCACCTCTGAAGCAGACACTGAATCTGCCAGCACTTTGACCTTGAACTTCTCAGCCTCCACAACTGTGAGAGGCAAACCTGTGCTGTTTATAAATGACCAGCTAGCAGCACCGACAGACTAAGGCAGGGCCCAGGAGCCTAACAAGGACTTTGGTGATGAGACAGCGGCTGCTGGGGGCCTGGGCTGGGCTCTGCATGGAGGCGCTTGGAGCTCACAGCCAAGGTTGCCAACAGTTCTACCAGGCTGCAGGCAACGGCGGGAGTTGGGAGGGCCAGCCTGGATTACGGTGGGGCAGTGGGAGTCTCTCAGTGAATTTGGGGGGCAGCAAGGAGCAGTGGGGGCAGGGGCCCTGTGGCAGACACCAGCTTCGAAGCTGGGACCAAGAGGCACAGGGACAAAGGCAGGTTCCGCTGTGGAGGACTGGGGTAGGGGGGAAAGACACCTACTGTAGGACGACATGAGGAAGCCAGTGGTCACCTTCCTGGTGTCACTGAAGTTGGGCTCGATTTCCTTTCCCTTGGGGTCAAACTTACGGCGATGGATGCGACTGGGCCGGACGTACAGCACGTAGTAGCGCTCCTGCAGCCAGGCAGAGAGAGAGAGGGAGAGAGAGAGAGTGAGGGGCTGCTTCACCCTCTCCCTACCCCAACACATCCTGCAGGCCCTGACCATAGCCCGCACCCACCTCATCCTCTACCCTGGAATCCCACCTTAGCCCCCAAAGACGTGCAGGTTGGGAATATGCTCCCCCCCCCCCCCACTCAACTATTCCTTCATTCACCTGCTCACTGGACCTCAATGTCTCCACATGGCCAAAGACAGGTGTGTACAGTACCCCTGAACCCAGGCACCAAGGATTGCAAACACTGGTGGCATCACATGGGTGCCCCCAAAGTTTCAGATTTTGTACTTTTGGACCAGGGATGCTCAGTCTGTCTCATGAAGTAGGACTGGTTGCTGGGGAAAGGGTAGCCTCTTTGCAACTCGCGACAGGTGCAGCACCTAGGGCAAGTCACTCCTAGCCCCACCCCTACCCGAGTCTCAGTGTCCCCATGGGGATGACACAACCTCTAGGTCAGGAACGGGATTACATGCAAGCACAGTGCAAAGCCTGGACTGTGCCAGTGACGCTGCTCACTGGCTGCTCCAATCCAAGCAGCTGAGACCATTTCCTGGGAGGAGGAGGAAGGCCAGGTCTTGAAGGGTGGGATTCGCCTATGGAGTGGAGGAGGAAGTGCAAAGCCTGGGACAGCACAGGCCAAGGCCACATGCAGGCTTGGGCAGTGCAGTGCGTTTGGAGGCTCCAGGGCAGCTTGGGCTGGGAGAGCTGGTGGGACCGGTTTGAGTGGGGCCTGGTGCTGGCATCTGGAGTTGGGAGTTATCTGGTAGACAAGAGGGGATCCTGGAAGGCTTCTGGGCAGCAGTGGGAGCCTCGGAGATGCCAGCGGGCCAGGGCTAAGCTTTGGGAGCAGCCAGGGGCAGGGGGGCAGGTGTGAGGCTTTGCTGGCAGAGGCTGAAGGTTCACCAGAGGCGAGTGGAGGTGAGAGCAGGGAGGGGAGGGGAAGACAGGGAAGGGGCTTGGCAATGCCCACCCAGGCTGGGAGGAAGAGGGGACAGTGGGGTGGCCGTTGGGTGCCTGGGAGGAACCAGCAACCCAGAGCACGCAAGGTGGGTGAGAGCACAGCCTGTACCAGGGCAGCCCAGGATGGTTGTTGTCCCCCTTGCTGAGCTGCGTGCCAAGGAGGCGAGGGTACAAGCAGCCTCGCCTGGCACGGGGGTCAACAGTGAGCTGGAGCTGAGGCCACTCCCGCCGGCGTGGGAGACCAGCAGGCAGCCCCTGGGGAGGGCCTGCAGGAGAGCCCAGGTTCAGAAAGGGAAACAGACAGCACATCAGAGTGCGGTGTTTGGAAGGGGAGTGGACAGCAGGTCTCACACTCAGAAGAGACAAGGCAAACACGCAGGGGACTTCTACAAGTTCCAGGAAAACACAGAACTCCAGGACAAGTGCGCTGGGTGCAAAGAAGTGCTGAAATCCATACGTGGGTTTTCCATTATCCGCATTTTCCACGGCCGTTTATGAATGGGTTTCAGGGGCTTTTTACACCAAACTAACGTCATTTAATCCCATGTTGCATGCACTTTCCCAAGCCCGTGTACGGACACCTGTCCCATGTCCATCAAAAATAGATAACTAGCAAAAGGCGCGGTCAGGTCCGTGTTAGGAGGCTGAGAAGGCAAAGGGGCAGGCAGGGGCATGGGAGTGATGGCTCAGGGGGTGTCTGCGAAGCAGCCTTCACACACACGTGGGTCAGGGCCTGGTCTGCTGCCTTCCCACCTGGGCCCAGGCCTTTCTGGCTGGAATCTAGGCTCCTGCACCCATCTGCCGCTCAGCCCAGCCCAGCCCTGCGGTTCCCTATCCAGCCGGTGGCCCAGCTTGGGCTTCCGTTCCTACCCACTCTGGGAGTCCACCAGGAAGGAGCAGAGCCCAGCACAAGGAGACGCCCAGGGAGTGAAGACGGAGAAGCCACTGGGGACACAGCCTCACCTTGCTGCCATGGGCATCCAAGATGCAGTGCCGAGACACATCCAGCAGCTCTCCCTCCAAGAGGACGCCGCTGCCCCTGGCAAAGAGAGGAAAGATGGGACGCTGGCTATGGCAGTGCCCAGGAAAGAGCTGCCGCTGAGTCCGCCGGCCCAGGTCAGGGCCTGCACCAGACACGGCAGGCCACGAGGGCCCCGTCCCTCCAAGGGTCTCAAAGGCTGGGGTGGTGCCCAGAGCACAGCAGGAACCTTGCTAGACAGCCCTGAGACCCAGCTCTGGGGCCCCTGCAGGGCCGCTGGGAGTTATAACTACCGCCTCAGTGTTCCTCATCTACAAAATGGGGAGAACACAGCCGCCTCTCTCTGCTCGTCCAGTGAGAAGCTGAGAATGTACATTTAGATGTGCTTACTACACAGAAAGGGTTTTATCTTTATGTTTCACCAGATGTGGGGGAAGACATCTAAGCTGCTGTATGCGCTCTCCCGTTTCCACCTGTGTGAAACCACTTCCTGTCCTTATAGCCACACGGTCACCAGCCCACGGAAGACGAACAGGAGTGGGAAGAGGAAAGGGGGCTCTCTCCTCCCTGCCGCAGCCACCCTGTGAGGGGTGGCTATCAGGCAGGGCGCTGCCTATCCCTGGAGCCCTTTGTTAGTGGATTAATTAAGAACTTAATCCAATTGTGGCCTCTGAAGATGGGGCCCTGGGCAGGTGGTTTCCCAAGGGGGAACCACGCGGCTACAGGGGGAGGGGATGCTGTGTCCCCCTCTGCACCCTTCAACCGTCACACACCAGATTCACGGGGGCCCTGATCTTGGGCTACCTGCAAAACCCAGAGCCCAGATAACCCTTCTCTCTTAAGTAGCTTCTCTCTGTTACAGTAGCAAAAGGCTGCCTGACACACACACACACACACACACACCCCGGAAATTCTATTTTTTTCCCAAGAACATCAGCTGACAAAGCCTGTGTACACTCGAGGTGTGCAATGGTTCAGTGCTGTCTACCACATTGTGTGTGATGACAGTGAAATGCACGATTGGCTCCCTAGAACTTGCTCATCTTGCAGCTGCCCTGGGTACCCTGTAGCTCCCCACTCCCCCCAGCCCCAGTCCCCGGGAACCCCCACTGCGCTCTCTGCTTCTCAGTTCCACTGCTCCAGATGCCCCCCGGAAGCGGGATCATCAGGATTTCGGTCTTTTCTGCGTCTCACTTATTTCACTTAGCACGACTCCTCCCTGCTCCTAACTGCCCAGGGGCGGTCCTTTCCCAGCTTCCCGGCTCCCTGGCTCTCCAGCAGGCCCTGCCCTCGCCCGGCCGCTGTGCAAAGGCCCGGGGGTGCCCAGCAGCCGGCGGGGGACCCGCAGCCAGCGCCGCCCCGGGAGCCCCGCGTGGGGGTCGGGATCCTCTGCCCAGGGCCGCTCAGGCCGGCAGCCGCAGCCCCGAGCTCCCGGCCCGGCTCCCGCCGGCGGGGCCTACCCCTGGTGGGCGCCGGGCTCCCAGGCGCCCGGCAGCCGCGCGCTGCGCACCGCCTTGTTCCGCAGGGCGCTGTCGTGGTAGATGCGGCTCATCGTGCCCTCCGCGAGCCGGCGCTCGGAAGCACCCGGAGGCCGCCGAGACCCGCACCGCCTGGCCGGCCAGCTGGTCCCCGAACGGCGCCGCCCGGCCCCGGGCGTTCCCGGGCGGATTTAAAGGGGCCGAGCCGCATTCCTGCTCGCCAGACCGTGCTCAGCGGGGTGGGCCTAGCGCGGGGGTGGGGAAGACCCGGGCAGGGGATGCCGGGGAGGCGGGGCTGTGAGCTTCTCTTTTCTCTCCCTCCTTCCTGGTGCCAAGAGGGAGACCCCTGCCCCAGCCCATGCACGAGGGAGAAAATGAGCCCCCAAGGGTCGCTCTTGGTGTCAGCTCTGAGTAGTGGACAGGACGGCCCTCAGCGTGGTCAGCACAGAAGCTTCTCGCTCCTTGGGCCCTGTCCGCGACCTCACCATGGCTAAGGGAGGAATCCCCCAGCCGCGGGAGCCTGGGCAGGTCCTGCACCCTCTCTGAACCGCGGCTTGGTCCTCTGTGTAATGGGGTCAGTGTCACAGATTAATGGGCACACACTCTCCTGAACTTGGCCTTGCCTTCGGGCAGGAACCCTCCTGCAACTCTGCTACAGCCCCCCCACCCCCCACCCCCACCGTTGGCCCACCCGTGTCACTTCCTGCAGGTAAGGTTTCCAAGTCTGGGGGCAGGGCTCTTTTGTACCAGGCCTTGGGGCAGGTGGGCTCTCTGGGGTGGAGGTGGGGACGTTCAGAAGGGGAGGTGGCCAGAGATCAGGGAGGCACCTGCCTCAGCACACCTCCACCTGCCTGCGCCCTGGGCACTCCCCCCATTAGTATTTGTTTATGTTTTATTTTTTTAAAGATTAATTTATTTGAAAGTCAGAATTACACAGAGAGAGGAGAGGGAGAGAGAGAAGTCTTCCATCTGATGGTTCACTCCCCAAATGGCTGCAATTGCCAGAGCTGGGCCGATCCAAAGCCAGGAGCCTGGAGCTTCCTCCGGGTCTCCCAAGCAGGTGCAGGGGCCCAAGGACTTGGGCCATCTTCTACTGCTTTCCCAGGCCATAGCAGAGAGCTGGGTCGGAAGTGGAGCAGCCAGGACTCAAACTGGTGCCCATATGGGATGCCGGCACTGCAGGCAGCAGCTTTACCAGCTATGCCACAGTGCCAGCCCCTGTTTATGTTTTATTTGACCACTGCGTTAGCATAAAGGTGCCTGCCTCTACCGATATTATACATTACAGCATTTTTTTTAGCTTACACATTTTTTTTTCTTGCTCATCTTCAAAGACATTAAAACAGTCTCTAAAAGCACCATGGGCCCAGCCATTGTGTTTAAGGGAGTGGCCAGCCCCGGCCCCTGTCTGGCCTCTATGGCTGCTCAGGCTGTGTCTGTACTGGTGCCCTCCATGGTAGGACTAGCCATGTGTGGCTACTTAAATTTTAATTAAGCCCAAATAAGATTTAAAATTCAGTTCCTCCATCTCCTTGGCCACATTTGCAGTGCTCAATAGCGATGGGCAGTTAGTGCAAACACAGAACTTTTTCATCATTACAGAAAGTTCTATTGCTCTAAACTTTTCCTTTCTTAACATCTTTGTTAAGGCACCCAAAGATCTGGCATCCAGGCATCTCAGATTACCACAAACAGCCAGCCCTGCTTGCTCTGATGTCATCATCACTAAACAGCCTTTTAAAACTTTTTAAAATTTATTTTCTAAATTTGAGAGGCTAGCATAGTGACACAGTGGGTTAAGCCACCTCTTCCAACGCCAGCATCCCATATCAGAGTATCGATTCAAGTCCCGGCTGTTCTGCTTCGGGTCCAGGTCCCTGCTGATGCACCTGGGAAAGCAGGGGAGGATGGACCATGTGCTTGGGCTCCTGCACCTACCTGGGGGACCTGGATGGAGTTCCCAGTCCTGCCCAAACTGTTAGGGCATGGTGGTGGTGGGGGGTCAATCAATAAATGAGGATGATGACTTTGCCTTGTCTCTGTCTCTCAAATAAAATGAAAATAAATAAATAAGATTTTGTAAAAAAAGAAGGAACAAGGTATGAAACACAAAGAACAAGAAGCTAGTATGTAGAAAATTCTTCCAGCCATGAGACAGGTAAAACTGTAGGAGAAGGATTTGGTTCTCATTAACACAAGTCAAAATCGAAGTTCTCTTAGGAATGGTCTTGCTGAAGCTGTGCATGTAATTACAAACACACTGACCTTCCCCCCCCCCCTCTTTTGATGGGCATTGGGAAGACACAGATCTCAGGATTTCTGTGCCAGGCACAAATGCATAGCAGCAAGGCAAAAGGGAGCATGCATGTGCGTGCAGAGTTGCAGGTTGCCTGCATCAGCTCACATGTTTGCATAGCTGACATGTCTCGTCCTGACAAAGTCGGGTGGTTTCCCGGAGAAATAGCACCCGACGTTGCCACCAGTGCAGGGAAGTAGCCTCCAGAAAACACGCACACACACCGCACACCGCAGAGCCAAAGACACAAACAAAGGAAGCACTCAGGGGAGAAAGCTGACATCAGATGAGATACCAGAGTGAGGACGGAGCCCATCCATCACATGACATCAATAAATGCAAATGGGGGGAGCTCGCTTAGAAAGAAAATCCATGATCTGTCTTGGGCTTAGACGTCTCTTAATGCCTCATCCGAGCTTCCCAGCTCCATGTACCACACCCCCCCGCCTCTGCCGCCGCCTCAGCCCTGACCGCACCTGGCCCTGCCTTGCTACCGTGGCTGCCCTGGCTTCACACACACCATGCCTCGCACCTCACCCCATAGCCATACACATCGCTTGCCCCTAAGCCAGCGGGTCCCTAGAATGGTCCCAGAAAGGAGCGTCTCAGAGTGGGGTTGTGAAATCCGATCATGACTGTTCTGATGGCAACAGGGACACTGAGTTGGGAGGCTGGCCATGGCCCTCGGCGTGAAGTCCCACCAGAATCACCTGTGCTGAACAGGGTGGGTGCAAGTGGAAGGCGGGATTGGGCAGAAAATGGGGTGTCTGTGACATTTGGCTGGTTTGGGAGTAATGATAATTTTAGGAAATGTAGAATAGGCTAGCTTTTACTGTTACAAAGGGCCTTCAAGGGGCCAGGGCTGTGGCACAGTGGATTAAAGCCCTGGCCTGAAGCTCCGGCATCTCATATGGGTGCTGGTTCGAGTCCTGGCTGCTCCACTTTCAATCCAGTTCTCTGCTATGGCCTGGGATAGCAGTAAAAGATGGCCCAAGTCCTTGGGTCCCTGCACCCACGTGGGAGACCCAGAAGAAGCTCCTGGATCCTGGCTTTGGATTGGCACAGCTCCGGCCGTTGCGTCCATCTGGGGAGTGAATCAGTGGATGGAAGACCTCTCTCTCTGTCTCTACCTCTCTCTATAACTCTGTCTTTCAAATAAATAAAATAAATCTTTTTTAAAAAAAAAAAAAAAGGTCTTCAAAAAGTTTATGGAAATGTATACATGAAAAACTAGGCATTGGTTTCAAAGGGCTTTTTGCATCCAAAAAGACATCTTTAAAAAACAAGAATTTTTTTTTTATTTGAAAAGCAGAGGGACAGGGAAAGGGGACAGATCTTTCATCTGCTGGTTCACACCCCAAATTGTCCTAACAACCAAGGCTGGGCCAGGCCAAAGCCAGGAGCCAGGAACTCCATCCTGGTCTCCCACATGGGTGCAGGGGCCCAGGTACTTGGCCATCCTCTGCTGCCTTCCCAGGTGCAGGGAGCTGGGTCAGACACAGAGCAGCCGGGGCTTGCACCAGCACTCTGATACCGGAAGCAGTTTAATCCCACTTTTAATCCCACTTTCCATGAATGTTTTGAAGTACCCCGATAGCATGGAAATCTTGCAAGAAAGCAAATGCCTGGCTCAGGCAGCTAACAGCCGCCTTAACACAGGTAAAAGCCACAGGAGCTTTCCAACAGGTTGTAAGGCGCTGCTCATCTCCTGCTGCTTCCGGGCCAGCTGCTAAAAATCAGGGTGAGCCTGAGTGCAGGGGTGAGAGAGCTGCCAGTGCAGGCTGAGTGTGTAGCCTTGGTACATTTGTCAAACTCATGGCGCCACGCGGGTGGGGCTTTGGGTGGATGAGCCTGAAAACCTTGAACCTTGAACCTTGAACCTTGAACCTTGGGGTGGAGATTCCAAAACTTCCTTGCCATGGCTAAGAAAGTGCTTACAAGGCTCAGGAAGAGAGCATGAGGATACTCCAAACAGTCCATGGGGTGCAGCATTGTGGCCCATAGGACTAAGCGGATCCTTGGGACAACCACATCCCATAGAGAGTGCCCGGATGGAGCCCCAGCTCTGCTTCCAACCCTGTTAATGTACTTGGGAGGCAGCAGATGATAGTTCAAGTGCTTGGGCCCCTACCGCCCCAGTGGGAGATCCTGATGGAGTTCTTGGCTCCTGGCTGTAGCCTAGTGCAGCCCTGGCTATTACAGACATTTGGGGAGTGAACCAGTGAATGGAAGATCTCTCTGTGTCTCTCTGTCTCTGACTCTGCCACTCTGCCTTTTAAATACAATAATTGATTGATTTATAAGATGTTTTAAAAACCCGTGGAAATGGAAGTAAAAGTTTGGTTTATTTTGGTACAATAACTTTTGCGATCCATGCATAGCTTTTTCATAATACACATTTTTACAATTTACTTTCATTTTTGTGGCCGGTGCTATGGCGTAGTGGGCTAAGCCTCCTCCTGAGGCGCCAGCATCCCATATGGGTGCTGGTTGGTGTCCCAGTTGCTCTTCTTCCAATCCAGCTCTCTGCTATGGCCTGGGAAAGCAGTAGAAGATGGCCCAAGTCCCTAGACCCCTGCACCTACATGGAAGACCTGGAAGGAACTCTTGGCTCCTGGCTTCGGATCAGCCCAGCTCTGGCCATTGCAGCCATTTGGGAAGTGAACCAGCTGATGGAAGACCTCTCTCTATGTCTCCCCCTCTCTCTGTCTGTAACTCTACCTCTCAAATACATAAAATAAATAATAAAATAAATTATTTTCACTTTCTAAAATGCAGTTACAAACACTTTTTTAAAATTTCATTTCTTTTTTATTATTATTATTGTTTGAAAGAAAGCGATAGAGACACTGGTACATTTTCCAAACGCCAGCAATGCCTGGGGCTGGGCCAGGCCGAAGCCAGGTTCCTGGGGCTCAGTCCAAATCTCTCACGTGACAGGGACTCCAGTACTTGAGGCATCACCTGCTGCCTTCTAGGGTGTGCATTAGCAGGAAGCTGGGGCTAGAAATGAAATCGAGGCTCAAACCCAGAGATGGCAGTGTGGTAAGCCAGCATCCCACGTGGCAGCTTAACCACTGCACTGTACGCCTGCCCCTATTTTCATTATATTTGAAAGGCAGACAGAAGCAGAGAGATCTCCCATCCACTGGGTCACTTCCCAAAATGCCTGCAAGAGTTGGGGCTCGGCCAGGCTGAAGCCAGGAACCCAGGACTCCATCTGGGTCTTCCCCTGGGTGGCAGCACCCCAAGCGCTTGGGCAATTGCCACTGCCTCCCAGGGGGCCCAGCTATGGATTTCAAAATTTTTTGCACTGAAATTAACATCCTTTAAAAAAAAAAAAAAGAGAAATTCATTTATTTATTTTAAAGAGACAGAGAACGAGAGAGATTTTTCCATCCACTGTGTTCACTGTCCAAATGGCTGCAATAGCTGGCGCTGGGCCAGGCAGGAGCAGGGAGCCCAAAACTCCACCTGGGTCTCCCACGTGGTTGGCAGAGGCCTGGACATTTGGGCCGTCTTTAGCTGCTTTACCAGGCGGATTAGCAGGAAGCTGGATCAGAAGCAGAGCAGCAGGGACTGGAGCTGATGGCTCCAGTATGGGATACCAGCATCACAAGCAGTGGCTTAAGCTGCTGCATCAGCACTGGCCCCCAAACTTCTCTTTTAATTGCATTTCTCACTAACTTTTTGAAGTACCATAGTAGATACCACGATGGAACTAGACTCACAAGTAAAAGAGGACGATGGGATCTGAACGGCAGGAGCCTGCTGGGCCCACCTACCTGCCAGGCAAGGTAGATCTCATCACTAGAAGGCAGAGCAAGGCCAGACTAGGCAATCTGGGTGCCTTCGCTGTTCTGTCTTGCTAGGTTGGGCCAAGATAGATGGGTAGCGCAAGAGAGTGATGTGTAACTCATATATATATATATATATATATATATATATATATATATATATGACAGGCAGAGTTAGACAGTGAGAGAAAGAGACAGAGAGAAAGGTCTTCCTCCCGTTGGTTCACCCCCCAAATGGCCACTACAGCCGGCATGCTACACTGATCTGAAGCCAGGAGGAGCCAGGTGCTTCCTCCTGGTCTCCCATGCAGGTACAGGGCCCAAGGACTTGGGCCATCCTCCACTGCACTCCCGGGCCACAGCAGAGAGCTGGGTTGGAAGAGGAGCAACCAGGACAGAATTTGGTGCCCCAACCGGGACTAGAACCTGGGGTACCAGCGCTGCAGGTGGAGGATTAGCCTAGTGAGCTGCGGCGCCAGCCATAACTTATATTTAAGAGAAAAATCTTATCTTCTCTTGCACCACTGAGATGTATATTCTTTTAAAAAAGATTTATTTATTTGTTTGAAAGTCAAAGCTACAGAGAAAGGAAGAGACAGAGAAAGAGAGAGCTTCCATCCACTGGTTCGCTCTTCAAATGGCCACAATGGCTGGGGCTGGGCCAGGCCAAAGCCAGGAGCCAGGAGTTGTATCTGGGTCTCCCACATGGGTGGCAGGAGCCCAGGCACTTGGGCCACCTTCTACTGCTTTTCCCAGGCCATTACCATAGAGCTGGAATGGAAGTGAGGCAGCCCAGACTCAAACTGGCACCCATATGAGATGCTGGAGTCGCAGGTAGCAGCTTTACACGCTAAGCCACAACGCGGGCTCCTGCAGAGTTTTGTGAAAATCTTATAGGAGGGCCAGGTGTTTGCCCTAGTTGATTAAGCCACTGGTTTGGCTGCCTGCCCATAGACCACATGTGAGTATCTGGGTTCAAATCCTGGCTCCAGCTCTGGCTGCTGATTCCAGTCTCCTGCTAATGTGGACCCCAGGCGGCAGCAGTGATGGCTCAAGTATTTGGGTTCCTGCCACCCATGTGGGAGACCTAGGTCATATCCCTGATTCCTGGTTGTGATTCCAGTGTTGCAGGCATTTGGGTAGTGAACCAGAGGATGAGATCTCTCTCTCTCTCTCTCTCTCTCTCTCTCTCTCTCTCTGTCTCTGTCTCTGTCTCTCTCTCTCTCTCTGCCTCTCAAATAATTAAATAGAAATAATTAAAAGTAAGTCCTTACAGGGAAGCCCATCCTTCTGAATCCTCAGATACAAGATCCAGGAGAAGGAGGGAATTCCTCCTGACCAGCCAGCAGGTTTTTGCTGTCAATTCGGCTGGATGATGGATGCGCTTTGTCTGACTACAGCATTCAAAAGGGGTTCACTCTGTGTCTTGCGTTGAGACTTCGTGGTGGTGGTAAGGACATGATCTTACGCCACTCCCAAGAAGAGTAGGAGAAGGCCCGGCTGGCTGTCCCGGGGCCTGGAAGTTGCATGAGAATGGCAGAAGTGGTCACCCCCATTGGGAGTGTCCTTTAGCTGAAAGTGGTGCCGGAGCTGTCACGGCCAATCTGTTTGAAGACCTTACTGTGGCAAATGTCTGATGGACTGCTTCAACAAACCTAATAGTGTGTAAGTTACCGAAAGGCTTGACCCACAAAACAAGACAAAAACCTAGAGTCGATGGATGTGTGGCTACACACTCTGTTGAACTATTAAACTTACTGTTAAGTGAAAATCGCAAAGCACAGGACATTGTACAAAGTAGTCATCCCTTCATCAGGAACTGTCCTGGGTGCTGTTCTGGGTGCTGGAGACACACAGGCGAACAAAACAGCAGATCCAAGCAGCCACGAAGCTGACGTCTGGTAGACAAGAGGGACGATGAACAAACAAACAAGCCCGAAAGGAGAGAATCTCAGATAAGATCTCAACTAGTGGTAGATGCTATGACGGCCACTCAACCAAAGCTTGTGACAGTGAGAGTTTGGGTGCGGGGAGCTGCTTTAGAACGAGTGGCTGGGGAGGAGTCTTTGGCCTACCAGTGAAGCTGCTGTGTCCCACGTCAGAGTGCCTGGGTTCAATACCCACCTCTGGCTCCCGACTCCGGCTTCCTGCTAATGCGGACCCGGGGAGGCAACAGATAATGGTTCAAGTAGCTGTGTTCCGCCACCCATGTAGGAGACCGGGATTGGGTTTCTAACTGTGGCCCTGGCTTGGCCCAGTCCCAGGCATGGCAGGCATTTTGGGGAGTGAACTATTGGATGGTATGTGCTCTCCTCCCTCTCTCCCTTACTATGTCTGCCTCTCAAATAAATAAATAATTAGCAACTCAATCTATAGAAGAAAGAACAGGTGGTGAGGGCAGATTCTCAAGGCGGTGCCGTTGGAGTTGAGACAGGAGACACCAGCAGGGCAAAGTCCCAAAGACAGGAAGGCGCTAACAGCTTGGGGGGCACCTGGTGGCCGTTCAGGGACCCAGGGTTGGGGGAGGGAGGGACAGATGGGGTCTGAGTGACAGACAAGGCTCAGAATTCCTATTTGGTTCTAGAAACACGTCTTCAGAGTGTAAAGGGCTGGTCCAAGTGTACGTAGCGCGTCTCTTCTTGTACGTGTGCTTGTTGTTGTATGTAATGGTTCCATCAGGGGAAACAGGACACTGGTGACAGTGGCTGCCTTGGGCAACGGGGGCTCCAGGCCAGGGAGGAGACTTTTGTTGCCCAGTGTGGTGCTTTATGCTCTTTGGCATTTTCACCATGTACATGAATTCTTTTCCAATTAAAAACTAGTTAGTTTTTTAAACTGTGGAAGCATTTTAATATTCAATCTCTGTTGCAATCAGAGAAATGCAAATTAGAACATCAGGGAAATAAGGTTTTTTTTTTTTAATTGGGGATTTAAAAAACTCAAAAAACCCACATTGGTGAGATATAAAACGGACTTCTTTATTGCTTGTGTATTTTGTTTGCTGGAATGTGCACTGGTAAACCTTTTCTGAGGATCATTTGTTTGATATCAAAGACCTTAACCACTCCACATCCATGAGTTTCCCTTTTTTTAATATTTATTTATTTATTTGAAAGGTAGAGTTACAGACAGAAAGGGAGAGAGACATAGAGAGGTCTCCCATCCCCTGGTTCACTCCCCACATGGCTGCAACGGCTAGGGCTGGGCCAGGCTGAAGCCAGGCGCTTCTTCTGGGTCTCCCACGGGGGTGCAGGGGCCCAAGTACTTAGGCCATCTTGCACTGCTTTCCCAGGTGCATTAGCTGGATCAAAAGTGGAGCAGCTGGGACTTTAACCGGAGCCCGTATGGGATGCTGGCATCTTAAACTGCTGTGCCACATCTCAGGCCACCACACATTCGTGAGTTTCCCCCAAGGAGAAAAGCCGGGACAGGGACAAGGATAGAGCTACAAGGATATTTGTCCCGATCTGTTGACAGCAGGGAAATTGAGAGGCAGCAGTGGTGACTCCAGCATTTGGGTCCCCAATACCCCTGTGGGACACCTGGATTGAATTCTTAATTCTTGAATTCAGCCTGGCTCCCTGCTGGCCACAATGAGACATCTCTCTGTCTCTGTCTCTGTCTCTCTCCTTTCAAAACAACAAATAAATGAAGTTTAGGAAATAAACATGGGGCTGGGGTTCTGATGCTGCAGGTTAAGCTGCCGCCTGCAATGCTGGCATCGTATATGAGCTCTGTTTCAAGTCCTGGCTGGTCTGTTTCCAGTCCAGCTCCCTGCTTATGTGCCTGGGATAGCATGAGAAGATGGTGCAAGTACTCGGGCCCCTGCTGCCCATGTGGGAGACCCAGAGGGAGTTCCAGGCTCCTGGCTTTGGCCTGGCCCAGTCTTGGCCAATTTGGGGAGTGAATCAGCAGATGGAAAATATTCCTCTCTGTCTCTGTCTCTCTGTCTCTCTGTCTCTGTCTCTGTCTCTCTCTCTCTCTCTCTCTCTCTGTCACTCTACCTTTCAAATAAATAAACTAAAGAAAAAGAGCAAAAATCTCACATGTGCAAGAATATTGCAAGTTGGAACAAAAAAAGAATAAATAAATTAGTAGGGAAGCTATAGGAAGAATTTAAATGCTAACAATAGTCATTTCATTTACATAAATTCTCAAATATCCACACCATGCAGTTGTATGATTCTATTTTAAAGGTTATTAAAGAATATTTAATGGTGTGCAAAAACATTATCAACTTACTGTTAGATGAAAAAGAAATGTTTCCCTATCCTGGTGTTGGCACGTGCACACACACGCACACACACACACACGCACACTGAAGCCTGCAAAGACATTAACCATAGCTAATAAATCATGGGTGACTTAGCAGTCTGTTTGCTTCCAGCACATTTTTAAAATGATTTTTACTTTTTGGGGCTGCTTATGCACGCAATAAGATAGATTGTCACTCTTGGTTAAGGACAAGCTATCATTTACTCCGTGCCTGGGTGCTCTCATCTCATTGTCTTTCATTTGCTTACGTGTGCATTTGTGTGTGTGTGTGTGTGTTTGTTTATTTCTAACCAACCCTCCTTAACCCACTCCCCAACAAGAGCATTGCCAATCGCTACCCAGGGCTCCTAGCCTCTCTGGGCCCCAGCCTCCCCCAGTGAAAAGTAACCACCGGTCTGAACAGTGTGTTTCTCATTCCTTTGCTTTTCTGTTTTCCATTTTCTCAGTTGAAGCTGGGGTCAGCTTGCCGTCTTAGCCAGCTTCAAACGCACAGCTCCAGGGTACCCAGTACGTACACCTTTGCTGGGTGGTCATCTGACGTCTGACCACAGAACACATTCCAGCTTGCAAAACAGAAACTTTGCCGGATGCGCAACCATCCTCACCCCCTCCCTTCCCCACTGCCGGCCCTGGCAGCCCCTGTCCTACTTTCCGGTTCTATAACTCTGTGGCTATTCTAGGTCCTTCATGGAAGTGGAGTCCTACAGTATCTGTCCATTTGTGACTACCTTGCTTCACTTATCAGAACGTCCTTAGGTGTAGCAGGAGTCCGAATGTCCTTTTTCAGGGCTGACTAATATTCCATTGCGGGTACACCTGTTCACCCTCTCCTGTGTGTCTCTTCATCTACCAGTGGGTATTCGGGTGTCTGCTACCTTTTGGCTATTGGAAATACGGCTTCTAGGGCGCAGGGGTACTAGTACCTCTGTGAACCCCTGCTTTCCATGATTTTAAATGAATACTGACCAGTGTAATTACTGACTCATATGATATTCTATTTTTGCTTTGCTTTTAAAACTTTTGATTTTCATTTTATTTCAAAACCAGAGAGAGAGAGAGAGAACCTTCTATCTGCCGATTCACTCCCCAAACTCCTACAGCAGAAAGGGGTTGGCCAGGCATGTGATAAGCTGCATCCATCCAGGTCTCCCACATGGGTGCAAAAACCCAAGTACTTGCTCCCACCCAGGGTATTGTATACATTAGCAGGAAGCTGGGTCAGAAGCAGAGTAGCCGGGACTTGAACCAGGTGCTCTCGTACAAGATACGGAGTCCCAAGCAGTAATTCAACCGCTGTGCGACATACCAGCCCTGTGGTTTCCGTTTTGAAGAACCCGCATGCTGTTTTCCATGCTGGCTGTGCCGTTTTACCACCCACAGTGCACAGAGTTTCAAGGCCGTCACATCTAGACTTGAGTTCTGACAGCCACAGACCTGTCGCGGGGCACTGGTGTCTCCCAGAGCAGGCTGCAGCTCCAGGTGCGAGGCAGAAGCCTTGCAGGGGTGGCACAGCAGGGCCAGGCAGAGAAAGGATTCCAGGGCCTGTGTCTGTCACCACAGCCCAGCCACTCCTCAGGTACCTGGGGGTAAGTGCAAGGTTTGTGTGCTGAGGATCGTGCCATGAGTTGGCTGTGTCTTCGCGATCCAGAGCTCCTTGTGCTTGTATTCCCCCCAGTTCATCTGTCCACACGAAGGACACCTCTGAAAGGGTGCTATCTTTGTCAGATCCTTGTTTGTTTTTTTTTTCTTAAATTATTTATTTATTTGAAAGTCAGAGTTACAGAGAGGCAGAGGTGAGAGAGAGTCTTCCATCCACTGGTTCACTCCCTAGATGACCACAACAGCCAGAGCTGCACCAATCCTGCACCCACATGGGAGACCTGGAAGAAGTCCCAGGGTCCTGACTTCAGATCGGGCTCAGTTCTGGCCATCGCGGCCATCTGGGGAATGAACCAGCAGATGCAAGACCTCTCTCTCTCTCTCTCTCTCCTCCCTCCCTCACTCTCTCTCTCTCTCTCTCCCTCTGCCTCTGAAATGCTGCCTGACTTCAGGCTGACCCAGCCTTGCCTGTCGTGGACACATGGGGAGAGAACCAATGGATGGAAGATCTCTGTCTCTGTCTCTCTCTGTCTCCCTGCCTTTCAAATAAATAAAAATAAATGTTTTAAAAAGAGTCACAAAGGGGAACATGCCCCTTTCAATACTGGACTGTTTCCTAGAACTGCAATAATTAAAACAGCAGGGTACTACATGTCCAGATCAGTGGGCCAGAATAAAAAGCTAAGAAATGCTCGCAAGCAGATTATTTAAATGGTTTTTTTTAAAAGGATCTGACAGAGGCCGGTGCTGTGGTGTAGTGGATAAAGCTGCTGCCTGCAGTGCCGGCATCCCATATGGGCGCCGGTTCAAGTCCCGGCTGCTCCTCTTCCAATCCAGCTCTCTGCTATGGCCTGGGAAAGCAGTAAAGATGGCCCAAGTCCTTGGGCCCCTGCACCCATGTGGGAGACCGGGAAGAAGCTCCTGGCTCCTGGCTTCAGATCCGTGCAGCCCCGGCTGTTGCGGCCAATTGGGGAGTGAACCAGTGGATGGAAGACCTCTCTCTCTACCTCTCTACCTCTCTACCTCTCTCTGTAACTCTGTCTTTCAAATAAATAAAATAAATCTTTAAAAAAAAACCCATTCTTCAACTGCAATACATGTAAGTTACTTCCACACTTTCATTTTTGTCAGAGTAGGTTTTAAAAATGCAGTTCAACTATGTCTGCATGCAAAGAAAAAAGTGTAGCTGTGAAGTTGTTTTGGGTCTTCACGCGTTCCGTTCTCTGGCTGGTGCTGGGGGATCAGTTACTTTCGAACTTGCCTGGAGCAGGTATTTGGCCTAGCTCTTAAAACATGAAGATGTTCACGTCACACATCAGTGCATCTGGGTCAGTGCCCAGCTCTGGCTACCGACTCCAGCTTCCTGCTACTGCAGAGCCAAAGAGGCACTAGTGAGGCTCACACAGTTGGGTCCCTGCTCCTCGCACGGAAGACCAGGATTGAGTTCCTGGATTCAACCTGGCCTAGCCCCGGCTGTTGTGGGCATTTTAAGAGTGAACTACCAGGTCGGAACTCTGCCTGTCTCTGTTTCTTGAAATACAGGTGATAGATACAGACAGACAGACAGACAAATGGATGATGATAGATAATCAATGATCGATAGAGATGATGATAGATAGATAATCAATGATCGATAGAGATCTATTGCTAGCCAATAACTGTGCACGCAAGGCTCGGCGTCTCCAGCAGAAGTGGCCGCTCTGTGCTCCTGGGCGGGGCGCCGTTGAATTGCTGGGGAAGGCGTGTAGCTCCCTAGATCCAGGGCTGGCTGGAAGGTTATCTGTCTGCAGCCAGGGATTCTGCTCAAGCCCCTTCTGGATTCAGGGTGACCCTCCCCCCACCCCGGATGCTCCATAGCCTGCGGCAGATGCAGAGGACCCCACTCACCCCGGGGCTCTGCAGAGGTTCAGGAAGGTGGACGCCAGGGCCTCCCTCCAAGTGGCCCAACTGCCCACTGAGCTGATGTGCCGATGCCTCCAAGAGATGCAGGGCTCTTTCTCCCCTAGGGGCTCCAGGCAGGGGGAGAGGCAGAGCCCCTCCCCCTCAGCAACAGTGTTATTGAATCCCTTACTCCAAGTCGAGCGGCATCTCTGCCCTATTTGCTCTCTTCCACAGTTCTCATCTCCCCACTGCCCACCCCTGCCCCCCCGGGGCCTGAGACAGGCAGGCGGGCCTCCACACCCCTCTTTCTGGAGCCAGAGTGCTGTCTTCTCCACTTAGGCCGAACCAGGGGGTTGTGTGTGCCTCGGATCAAAAGGGGAGGATTCCTATTTCCTCTTACGACAAACACCGGCTTTGCAAGGCTAATGTCTATGTTGAATGTCAGAAGCTGGATATTAATTCTTTCGGTCTCCATCCTCTCTCTGATTTTGCATTTCACTGGAACGGGTGCCTGGTTGTAAGCTGCATTTGTTATTTTTGGTTTCCTAAGAAAGAAAACAAGCTGCCCATTTAAGTACAAACAATGCTTTTTCATACGTAGAAGTGTGGCTTACTCTTATTGGGAAAGCTCCTTATGGCCTGATTTAGACATATATTTTTATCATAGATCACTCTTGTCCATATGTAAAAGGGAAACGCTCAGTGAAGTAGACGAAGACATTCCTGAAACTTCTTTACAGGAGACATGACAGTGGTGTGGACACTGCGGCTTCTCAACACCTTTCCTGCTCAGAGGTGGAAACACTGTGACTTTTTAGACCAAACTGATGCCTGACTATTGTTGGTACAGGATCCTCAGTGTTGTTGTTGTTGACAGGCAGAGTTAGACAGTGAGGGAGAGACAGAGACAAATGGCCGCTACAGCCAGCATGCTGCGCCGATCCGAAGCCAGGAGCCAGGTGCCTCCTCCTGGTCTCCCATGCGAGTACAGGGCCCAAGCACTTGGGCCATCCTCCACTGCCCTCCCGGGCCACAGCAGAGAGCTGGACTGGAAGAGAAGCAACCGGGACTAGAACCCGGTGCCCATATGGGATGCCGGTGCCGCAGGTAGAGGATTAACCAAGTGAGCCACGGCGCTGGCCCCCCTAGGTTTTATTTATTTATTTATTTTTTCATTTTTGTTTTATTTATGAGGGAGAGAAAGAGAGATCTTTCATCCTCTGGTTCACTCCCCAAATGAAAGGGTTGGTGCTGATCCAAGGTGAAGCCAGGAGCCTGAAACTACATCCGTTGTGGGTGGTAGGGACCCAAGGACTTGAGCCATTTTCTGCCTCTCTCTCTCTGCCTCTCCTTCTCTCTGTGTGTAACTCTGACTTTCCAATAAAATAAATAAATCTTTTAAAAAAAAAAAAAACTATGCGCAGTTACTGGATCAGATGCGAGGGAGGTGGACAGCCAGCATGACAGCACAGGGAAGCAAGGTGCCTTAGGCCATCTGCGCTGCTGAAACCAAATTCCACAGATTGGGCAGTTTGTGCAGGAAAGGAACTTATTTCTCCCAGGTCCAGAGGCTCCAAAATCTAAGAGCAGGTGCTGGAAGGTTCGTTGCCTGGCGAGGGCTGGGTCTCTGCCTCCAACGATGGCACCTTCAACGCCGTGTCCCTCCAGGGAGGCTAAACACTGTGTCCTCCCATGGCCAAAAGTGGGGGCACCAGAAGGGGAGGAGTCCCTCAGTCCAACCGTTTTATACGGCCCCTGATCCCAGGCACAAGGCCTCCGCTGTCCCGATGCAGGCACCTCCCAGCGGCCCCGTGGTTTCTCTGTCCTGTTAGGTTGGCCATCAAGGTCCCGGTGTAGCACAACGAGCGCCCTCAGGAGAGCAGACATCATAAAGATGAAGGCAAGTGAGGCTGGACTGAGGGAGCATAAACCATGAGCGAGAGAAGATTGATCTAGAAGAGTAGCTTGGGGGCCGTGAGTCAGCGACGGGAGAGCCAGCCCCCTTGGGGGTGGTTAGTTAAGGGGGCAGAACCTGCCCTTCCTCCGCTCTGACTGTGAGATTCAGGAAGTAGCCGGTGGTGACCGTTTGCGTCTTAGTTAGGACTGTTCAGTCGTTAATAACAAAGATGACTAATCACAGCTTACACACAGAGATGTTTAATTAAAGCGCATGGCGAGAGGCCTAGAGGTGGGTGTCTTTGGGTCTGGTGCTTCTGACTCTGTGAAGCTCCCCCGAAAACAGCGCTTCACCGTCCTTAATGAAGGGCCACCTTGTGGTCCCACAATGGCCGCTGTCCTCCCCAGACAGCACGTGTCAAAGGAGAGGTAAGGAGAAAGCCAGAGAACCATTGACATTTCCCTTATAAAAACGTCCCTTGGGGCCAGTGCTGGGGGGGGTAAAGCCGCCACTTGCAATGCCAGCATCCCATATGGGCGTTGGTTTGCATCTTGGCTGCTCTGATCCAGCTCTCTGCTATGGCCTGGGGAAGCAGTAGAAAATGGCCCAAGTCCTTGGTCCCCTGCACCTGCGTGGGAGACCCAGAAGAAGCTCCTGGCTCCTGGCTTCGGATCGGCACAGCTCTGGCCATTGCGACCAATTGGAGAGTGAACCAGCAGATGGAAGCTCTCTCTCTCTCTCTCTGCCTCTCCTTCTCTCTCTGTGTAACTCTTTCAAGTAAATTAATAAATCTTAAAAAAAAAAAAACAAAAAATGTCTCTTTTATAATAAAGCAATCGTTTTCCCAGAACTCCCTAAGCAGACTTCCACTTCTAGCTCTGTGGCCGGAACTTTGTCACACACCGGCCCTAGCTGCAAGGGAAGTGGAACAGAGATGGGCTGAAGGGACAAAAAGCGTTCAGTGCCGTCACAATCTGTCCTTTGCACCGGCTGGCTGAGCACACAGCTACCAAAGGCAAGGAGAGTCCTCCTAGGAAGCAAGAAGCAAGGACCCTTACCTCTGACATTGCAGGGCCTCTGAGAAAGGTAACCGGACATTCAAATACAGACACACTCACCCCAGAACCAGAGACCTCACTCAGCAAGCAGAGGATGCAACACGACTTTACATGAATAACGTGGGATACCCTCAGGTAGATAAAAGCTTGCAAAATAATGAATTGAAGCCGTTGGCTAATAGATAATTAAATGTTAAAAGAAAGGAAGAAAGAAAAAAGCCCTCAGCCAGACACAGAAAGACAAATGCCACATGTTCTCTCTTATATGTGGAAGCTAAAATTAAAACAGAAAAAATTCAAAAAACAAAAGAAAAAAAAGAAGAAGAAGAAGAAGAAATGCCTGTGTGTATCGGTGTTACAGCAAATATAGTTTTCTCAAACTGTTCTTTTTAAAGATTTATTTATTTATTTCAATATCACAGCTAGAGAGAAAGGGAGGCAGAGGCAGAGAGAGAGATTGTCCACCTGCTGATTCAATCCCCAAATAGCCACAACTGTTTGTGGCCACTATTTGTGGCTGGGTCAAGCTGAAGCCAGGAGCCAAGAGCCAGGATCTTCATCAGGTCTCCCATGTGGGTGCAGGGGCCCAAGCCCTTGGGCCATCTTCTGCTGCTTTCCCAGGTGCACTAGTAAGAAACTGTATCAGAAGTGGAGCAACCAGCACATGAAAACAGCACCCACTTGGGATGCTGGCACTGCAGGCAGCGGCTTAACCTACTGCGCCACAGTGCCACACCTGTCAAACTTTGTTTTATATATATATTTTTTTGACAGGCAGAGTGGACAGTGAGAGAGAGAGAGAGAGAGAGAGAGAGAGAGAGAGAAAGGTCTTCCTTTTCTGTTGGTTCACCCCCCAATGGCTGCTGCGGCCAGCGCACCATGCTGATCCAAAGCCAGGAGCCAGGTGCTTCTCCTGGTCTCCCATGGGTTGCAGGGCCCAAGCACTTGGGCCATCCTCCACTGCCTTCCCGGGCCACAGCAGAGAGCTGGACAGGAAGAGGAGCAACCAGGACAGAATCTGGCGCCCCGACCGGAACTAGAACCTGGTATGCCAGCGCCGCAGGGTGGAGGATTAGCCTAGTGAGCCGCGGTGCTGGCCTGTTTTATATCTTTTTCAAACTGATAGTTCAGAATGATGTACTACTACAATTGTACTGATTTGTGATTATTTTAGCATTTACTGTATATGAGTGAAGTGGAAATCATTTCATTTTTTAAAGATTTATTTATTTATTTGAAAGGCAGAAGTAGAGAGAAAGAGAGAGGTCTTCCATCCGCTGGTTCACTCCCCAGGTGGCCACAATGGCTGGAGCTGCACCAATCTGAGGCCTCATTATTGTCTATGGGCCTTGCCTATATTCCTGCTTAACCAGGGTCTTTTTATTTGTTGAACTCTGTATTTAGTAGAGCAGTAACCCTTGGACTATAATGTAAATTAAAGATATGTCATCTCAAGAAGGAAAGAAAGAAAGAGAAAGAGGAGAAAGAAAGAAGGTGGGAGAGGATGAGGGAGGGAGGAAGGGAGGTGTCATTATATTCTTAGAATTGTATCTAGGAACCACATTGAATTTGCTCTCTTTGTATTAATATCACATTAACATGAGAATTGATGAGCATTGTGTCATAGTAATTAGCATGCGTTTGCTGTGACCTGAGAATCTAATGTATTAATAAATTCCTTTAAAAAGAAAAAAAAAAAAACACCTCGGAGTAGAATAGACACAGTTGAAATGCAAGCCACCGGGCAGAAAGATAGACCAAGCAAGAAGGAAGAAAAAGAAAGATCCATCAGAAAAATGAGAGATAACAAATACTGGGGAGAATGTGGAGAAAGGGGAATTCTCGGACAGCGCTGGTGAGAATGTGAATTAATACAGCCGTCATGGAACTCAGGGAGGAGGTTCCTGCAAAAAATTCAAACTACAGTTTCCACAACCTCCCCGCTGGGTCTGCGCTGAATGGAGAGGAGACACCTGCCCTCTCCTGTTCGTCACATTAGCTGAGTCAGGGAGACCACCCAGGTGCCAGCAGTGAGTGAATGGGCACACACGGGGGGGGGGGGGGGGCCACTATCTACCCTTAAAAATGAAGGAAATTCTGAGCCTGGATGGCATTATGTTGATAACCTGGACATACACAAATAGGAGCAGGCGTTTAGCCTTAGCGGTTAAGTCCCCCCGATTCCCACATCAGAGAACCTGGGTGCAGTTCTCAGCTCCAGCTCCGGACTCCAGCTTCCCGCTAATACAGACCTTGGGAGGCAGCAGTGACAGCCGGGTTCCTGCCACCCACGGGGGCCACCAGGGTGGAGTTTCCAGCTGCAGACTTCAACCCTGGCTCAGTCTCAGCCATTGTGGCCATTTGGGAAGGGACCAGAGGAGGAGAGTGCTCTCTCTCTCTCTCTCTCTATCAAAATAAGGAAAAATTTAAAAGAAAAGAGAGACAAAAGCCACATGATCTCATTTACATGTGGATTCTAAAAAAGTCAAACTCACAGAAGCAGACAGCAGCAGACTGGTGGTTGGCAGAGCTGGTGGGGACTGGGGTACAGTGGGTTGGAAAGATGTTGGCCAAAGAACACACAAGGTGTCGGGCAGGAGGAATCAAACCAAGAGATCCATTGCACAACACAGACGGTGACTGTGGTTGATAACAATGCATTGCATACCTGAAGACTGCAAGGAGATTTTCAGTCTTCACAACACAAATACATAAGTATGTGAGGTAATGCATATGTTAATTAGCTTGATTTAGCGATTTGGCAATGAATGCATATTTCAAAACATGGTGCTGCGCACTATAAATATATACAATTTTATTGTCAATTAAAAAGGAAAAGTAGGAGGAAAAAACCTTGCTGATCTATACTGGAGACAGCATGGAGGCTTTTCACACTGACGATAAAAGAGAAATTTTTAAGAAAGAAAAAAAGAGAGAGATCTTCAGGATAATCTAAAAATGAACACAAATTTTTATCAGCTTTTTTTG
Source organism: Lepus europaeus (assembly GCF_033115175.1). Lineage (NCBI taxonomy): Eukaryota > Metazoa > Chordata > Mammalia > Lagomorpha > Leporidae > Lepus > Lepus europaeus. The sequence continues at coordinate 104,543,281 of NC_084837.1, forward strand.
TTTGTTTGCAACACTGGATGTAAGAAGACAATGTCAGGGCTGGCATTGTGGTGCAGTGGATTGAGTTGCTGTCTGCGATGCTGGCATCCCCTGTGAGCGCGGTTCGAGTCCCAGCTGCTCCGCTTCCAATCCAGCTCCCTGCTAATGTGCCTGGGAGGCAGCAGATAATGGCTCAAGTACTTGGGCCCCTGCTACCCATGTGGGAGACCAAGAAGGAGTTCCAGGATCCCCAGCTAGGCCTGGCCCAGACCTGGTTGTTGGAGGCATTTGGGAAGTGAAACCGGGGGTGGAAGATCTCTTTCTGTCCTCTGTCTTCCATATAAATAAACTCATTAATTAAAAACGGGGCCAGCATTGTAGCATAGTAAGCTAAGCTGTTACCTGCAGCACTGGCATCCCATATGGGAACTGGAAAACCTTTCTCTCTCTCTTCCTCTCTCTTTTTTTTAAAGATTTTATTTATTTATTTATTTGAGAGGTAGAGTTACAGACAATGGGAGGGCAAGACAGAGAGAGAGGTCTTCCATCTGCTGGTTCACTCCCCAAATGGCTGCAACGACCAGAGCTGCACCGATCCAAAGCCAGGAGCCAGGAGTATCTTCCAGGTCTCCCATATAGGTGCATGGGTGCACACACTTGGGCCATCTTCTACTGCTTTCCCAGGCCATAGCAGAGAGCTGGATTGGAAGAGGAGCAGCCAGGACTCAAACCGGCGCCCATATGGGATGCCAGCGCCACAGGAGGAGGATTAATCTGCTTCGCCACAGCTCCAGCCCCAAGACTTTTCTTTCTGTCTCTGCCTCTCTCTGTAACTCTATCTCTCAAATAAATTATTTAAATCTTAAAAAAAGTACACTGTTACTGTGTAGCCCATGCACTATATTTCATTTTGTCTCACATGCATTTTCTCACACATGCATTTATGTATTATTTTTAATTGAATGAACCCATGAATCCACCACACACCCAACCAATAATGTCTATGAGCTCGTTGCCTTTCCCATCCCCCAGCCCCCAGCCCCCCACCCCCCAATTAAAGGTGACCACCTTTGGAATTTTGTGTTCTCTTTTTTCCCCTCCTTAAAAACTGTTTTGTCACCCCTATGGGTGCCTGAACAATGTATCTTTTTCTTTCACTTGGTTTAGAACCTTACAAAAAGCATTATACTCTGAGGTTTAAAAATATTGCATTGATGTTGCTTTCAGAGATTTATTTATTTGAAAGGCAGAGTGACAGAAAGAGAGAGAGCAAGGGCTAGAGCGAGTGAGCAAGAGAGAGCAAGCGAGGGGAGGGGCTCACTCCCCAAATGCCTGCAACAGCTGGGGGTAGGCTAGGCCAAAGGCAGGAGTCAGAAGCTCCATTGGGTTGCAGGAGCCCAAGTACTTGAGCCGTCAGCTTCTGCCTGCCAGGTGCATTAGCAGGAAGTTCAGTCAGAAAGGCAGGGCAACCGGGACTGGAACCGGCACCCTGATACGGGATGTGGGTGTCCCAAGAGGCAGCTTAATCTGCTGAGCCACCCCGTGTGCACTTTTTCATTCATTACGATACTGGCCAAATGTGTGCCTGTTGTTTGCTTGTCCTATAGTTCATTCATTTTTTAAAAGATGTGTAATATTCCATTGTTCTAACATACCAAAGTTTGGACATTCTCCTTCCAACTTGGGAGGATTCAGAAGGTGAGTGGTGTGTGTGTGTGCGTGTGTGTAATAACCATGAAAGAGTTTAATCTTTTTTTCTCCTACAGTGGAAAGTCAACAGATGATAACCAAAACTGAAACATCAAGAATTAGCAGAAAGAGAGAGAGAGAGAGAGAGACACAGAGAGAGGTATCTTCCATCTGCTGGCTCACTCCGCAAATGGCTTCCACAGCCAGAGCTGGGCCGGTCCGAAGCCAGGAGCCAGGAGCCAGGAGCTTCTTCTGGGTCTCCCAGGTGGGTGGCAGGGACCCAGAAACCTGGGCCATCCTCTGCTGCTTTCCAGGTGCATTAGCAGGGTGCTGGGTCAGAAGTGGAGGAGCCAGGACTTGAACCAGCACCCATAAGGGATGCCGGCCCCGCTATGGCACAGCGCTGGCCCATGATTTGACTCTTATACTAAGTGCGTGTATAATATTAATAGAAGGAGGCGGGGGGGGGGGCGGGTAGGGTGGTTAAGCTGCCGCTTGGGAAGCTCACATCCCATATAATAGAGTTTGGTCCAAGTCCCAGCTTCTCTGCTTCATCCTGGCTTCCTGCTAGCGCAGACCCTGGGCCCCTGCCACCCATGTGGGAGACTGGGACGGAGTTTGTGACTCCTGGATTGGCCCTGGCCCAGCCCTGGCTGTTGCAGTCATCTGGGGAGTGAACCAGCAATGAAAGATCTCTCTCTCAAATAAAATGAAAAGAAATAAGTAAGCACTTTTTAACAGTGAAAAATTAAGGTTAACCAATAGAACAACAGATGAGGCTAGTGCTGTGGCACAGTAGGCAAAGCCTCTGCCGGTGGTGCCAGCATCCCATATAGGTGCCAGTTCGAGTCCCGGCTGCTCCATTTCTGATCCAGCTCTCTGCTATGACCTGGGAAAGCAATAGAAGATGGCCCAAGTCCTTGGGCCCCTGCACCCACATGGGAGACCTGGAGGAAGCTCCTGGTTCCTGACTTCTAATTGGCCCAGCTCTGGCCATTGCAGCCATTTGGAAAGTAAACCAGCAGACGGAAGACCTCTCTCTGTGTCTCCCTCTGTCTGTCTGTAACTCTACCTCTCAAACAAACTTTTAAAAAATCTAAAAAAAAAAGAACCACAGATACCTTGCAAAGCATTAGTGAAAAAAAAAAAAATGGAACAAGGTGGGGTGAGTTCAACAAATGTTAGGAGGGGACACAAGAAAAGCAATTCCTCTTAAAAAGTAGCAAAAACAAAACCCAATTAGTGAAAAAAAGGAGGTGCATCTGGTTTCTGTATGACATATCGCTCGCTACAGAGTGGGGGTGGCTTAAGCAGCACGGATGTGTGACCTCACGGCTCTTTCTGGGAGTCAGGCCAGGAGGGTGTGTGCGGCTGTGTGCTCTCGGGAGCCCCGGAAGAAAACCCCTTGTCCCACCTTCTCCAGGGCCCTGCCAGTTGTGCTGGTCCCACCAGCAGAATGTAGCCTGACCGTACTATTTCGAGGTCAACCCTAATTTCCTCTTTGCCTGGAAAAGGGACATGTTCTCAGATTGTGGGGATCAGGGTGTGGACGTCCCAAGGGAGGACGTTATTCTGCCTCCCACAAAAAAGTGTTGCTAATGAAAAACAAGAACAGAAAAACAAGGGCAGGTGCAGAAGGGGGGTGGGGGTGGGGAAGCGGAGAGGAGGAAGTGACTTCACACCCAGTGCAGGTGAGTTCCCTAGAATTAAACCAACAGGCTGACACAGACCAGGAGGCCGAAGGAGATGTGGAAAACTCACACCCATGCAAAGGACAGGGCGATCGGAGAGTGTCGCAAGGAGAACCGTTTTCAAGTTTGCGAGAGGCGGGAGAGACTGAATCAAGGGTGCAAAGGAGCAATCCCTCCATGGCAGAACTGGACGCAAAAAGACTTTTGAAGAGAAGGAATTTAGACAGCTCACGTTGTGCATCCATCGCATTCTCCATTCTCGCTCCAATATGAGGACCTAACAAAAGATGCCCCCAGGCGCTCTAGGCCTGAGAAGGTTAGCACAGAGAGAGACCCACCCCCCACAGCCTGCAGCCAGCGGGGCTCTGCTCCGGGCTGAGGCTCAGCCGTGTCAGTTCTGTCTAGGACTCAACTGGGACAAACATCCGCGCTAGAGACACTGCTCTTTATCTTTGTTTCTTTTTGCTTTAGATTTATTTATTTATTTGATAGGCAGAGTGACATGTGGGGGTGGGGTGGGGAGAGAGAGAGAGAGAGAGAGGGAAAGAGAAAGAGAGAGAGATCTTCCATCCTCTGGTTCACTCCCCAGATGGCTGCAGCAGCCAGGGCCGGACCAGACTGGAGCCAGGAACCAGGAACTCTATCGGGGTCTCCCACATAGGTGGCAGGGGCCCTAGCACTTAGGCCACCTTCCACTGCCTTCCCAGGTGCGTTAGTAAGAAGTGGCATCAAAGTGGAGCAGCCAGGGGCCAACGTTCTGTGTGCAGAGGTTAAGCCTCTACCTACGACATGGGCATCCCATCTGGGCACTGGTTCGAGTCCCGGCTGCTCTGCTTCCAATCCAGCTCCCTGCTAACGCACCTGGGAAAGCAGTAGAAGATGACCCAAGTGCTTGGGTTCCTGCCACCCACATGGAAGATCCTGATGAAGCTCCTGGCTCCTGGCTTTGACCTGGCACAGCGTTGACCACTGTGGCTATCTGGAGAGTGAACCACACACACACACACACACACAATTTCTGTCTCTCCCTCTCTCTCTAACTCTGCCTTTCAAATAAATTAATTAATTAAAAAAAAAAAAAGTGGAGCAGCCAGGACTTGAACTGTTACTGTGATACAGGATGTTTATGTCACCAGTGGCGGCTGAATCTGCTGCATCCCAAGGCCAGCTCCTGGAAGTTTGTTTTTTAAATAGTAGGAGAGACAAATAGATAGTATCAGAGATATATGGATTAATAGTAATCAGAATTATCTTTAAAAAAATCTAAGGAAAGAAATGAAAGAAGGAAGGAAGGAAAGAAGGAAGGGAGGGAGAGAGGGAGGGAGGGAGGAAGGGAGGGAGGGAGGGAGGAATGGAAGCATCAATTCTTAGAATTATATCTCTGAACTACACTGAATCTGTTCTCTTTGTATTAATATCACATTAACATGAGAATTGGTGAGAATTTTGTTGTAGCAATTATCATGTATTTGCTCTGGCCCTGAGAATTTAATGTATTTAATGTATTAATAAATTTCTTTCTTTTTTTTTTTTTTTTTTGACAGGCAGAATGGACAGTGAGAGAGAGAGAGATAGAGAGAAAGGTCTTCCTTTACCATTGGTTCACCCCACAACGGCCACTACAGCCGGCGCACTGCACTGATCCGAAGCCAGGAGACAAGTGCTTATCCTGGTCTCCCATGGGGTGCAGGGCCCAAGGACTTGGGCCATCCTCCACTGCACTCCCTGGCCATAGCAGAGAGCTGGCCTGGAAGAGGGGCAACCGGGACAGAATCCGGCACCCCAACCGGGACTAGAACCCAGGGTGCCAGCGCCGCAGGCAGAGGATTAGCCTGTTGAGCCATGGCGCCGGCCTAATAAATTTCTTTAAAAATAAAAGGAAATAAAAAGAAGAATTAAAAAATCTAAGGGAAAAGTAAGAGGCAATATATGTAGAGAGGCACTATGAGGGAGTATTGTCTTCTTAGAGGGGAGATACAGAAAGTAATTTTTTAAAAGATAAGATCAAATAAAAAGAAAGAAGAATTAACCAAATAAGTTAGTGGGAACATTTCCAATTAGAAAAATAATTACAACAGTACATCAAAAAGTTCGCAGAAACGGATTCAAAAGATAAGTTTATTTTAATGTAAAAATAAATTTGAAATCCATGTATACAAAAGGTCCTCAAAAAGCTCATAGAAAATAGAAAAAAATAGAAATAGAAAAAAAAATCATGGATTTCAAAAGTTTTTGCACCAAAATAAGCTGTTTATAATGTTTATGCATTTTTAAATTTTAAATATTTAAAATGAAATTAAAATTTTTAAAAAATTATTTATTTGTGAGGGAGAGAGAGAGAGGGAGAGATCCCGTCTGCTAGTTTACTCTCTAAATGTCCACAATAGCTAGGGCTGGGCTTGGCCAAAGCCAGGAGCTGAGAACCCAGGCCAGGTCTCCCACATGGGAGGCAGGAACCTGCTTTTGTGAGCCGTCACCACTGCCGCCCAGGAAGCTGGAGTGAGGAGCCGGAACCAAGCGTCAAACCCGGGTACTCTTATGCGGGCCACAGGCACGTTAACTCGCTCAAACACCTGCCCCAAACTTACCTGGTAAGTCCATTTCCACAGACGTTCTGAAGTGCCATCCTATAATAATCGTAAACGGCCTAAATTCCTCCTCTAAAAGATAACAAGGGAAATACTGGACTTTTAAAATCCAGCCCATATGAAATCTACTCAGAACATAAGTAACACACGCATTGAAAGTGAAAGGACAGAGGGCCGGAACTGTGGCGTAGTGAGCTAAGCCTCTGCCTGAGGCGCTGGCATTCCATATGGGCGCTGGTTTGAGTCCTGCCTGCTCCACTTATGATCCACCTCCCTGCTATGGCCTGGGAAAGCAGTATAGGATGGCCTAAGTCCTTGGGCCCCTGACCCTTGTGGGAGACCCAGAAGAAGCTCCTGGCTCCTGGCTTCAGATCAGATCGGCCCAGCTCTGGCCATTGCGGCCATTTGGAGAGTGAGCCAGCTGATGGAAGACCTGTCTGTGTCTCCCTCTCTCTGTCTATATCTCTTCCTCTCAAATAAATAAATTAATTTTTTTTAAATTTTTGTTATTTTTGACAGGCAGAGTGGACAGTGAGAGAGAGAGAGACAGAGAGAAAGGTCTTCCTTTGCCATTGGTTCACCCTCCAATGGCCGCCGTGGCCAGCGCGCTGCAGCCGGCACATCGCACTGATCCAAAGCCAGGAGCCAGGTGCTTCTCCTGGTCTCCCATGGGGTGCAGGGCCCAAGCACTTGGGCCATCCTCCACTGCCTTCCCGGGCCACAGCAGAGAGCTGGCCTGGAAGAGGGGCAACTGGGACAGAATCTGGTGCCCCGACTGGGACTAGAACCCAGTGTGCTGGCGCCGCAGGCAGAGGATTAGCCTAGTGAGCCGCAGGGCAGGCCCTCAAATAAATAAATTCTAAAAGAAAAGAAGAAGTAAAAGGATGGAAAAGACTTATCAGACCAACATAAACTACAAGAACAGATATGCGCTCATATTAATAACAGGTAAGTCTTTCAAACAAAGAGCAGTCTTAAGATGCAAAGGGGACAAGCAGTGCTGCAGCTCACTAGGCTAATCCTCTGCCTGCGGCACTGGTACTCCAGGTTCTAGTCCCAGTTGGGGCGCCGGTTCTGTCCCAGTTGCTCCTCTTCCTGTCCAGCTCTCTGCTATGGACCGGGAGGGCAGTGGAGGATGGCCCAATTGCTTGGGCCCTATATCCGCATGGGAGACCAGGAGAAGCACCTGGCTCCTGGTTTCGGACCAGCACGGTGCGCCGGCCGCGGGGGCCATTGGAGGGTGAACCAACGGCAAAAGGAAGACCTTTCTCTCTCTCTCTCTCTCACTCCCCATTCTGCCTGTCAAAAAAAAAAAAAAAGAGAGAGAGAGAGAGAGAGAGAGAGAGATACCTGCAAGGCCATGTCCATAGTAGCAGTATTCATAATAGGCAAAATTTGGAATCCACCAAGATGTCCATCATCAGATAAATCGAAAGAAAATGTGTTCATATATATACAATGGAGTATTATTCAGCTATAAAAGAGGATGAAATTCTACCATTTGCAGCAAAATGGATGTAACTGGAGGACACAATTTTGAGTGAAATAAACCAGACACAGAAAGACAAATACTGCGTGTTCTCCCTTATATATGGGAGCTACAATTTACAAGCATAGAAAACAAAAAAGGAAAAGAAAGGAACGTATGGAACAGTATTGCTGCAACTATGGTTTTGTAAAACTTTTTTTTTTGTTGACAGGCAGAGTGGACGGTGAGAGAGGGAGACAGAGAGAAAGGTCTTCCTTTTCCATTGGTTCACCCCTCAATGGCCGCTCTTTTGCCAAACCAGTGGTTAAGAATGTTATGCTACTAGGGCAGGTAAAGCTGCCACCTGTAGCACTGGCATCCCATATGGTCACTGGTTTGAGACCCGGCTGCTCCACTTCTGATCCAGCTACCTGCTAATGTGGCTGGGAGTGCAGTGGAAGATGGACTGAGTCCTTGGGCCCCTGCACTCATGTTAGAGACCCAGAAGAAGCTCCTGGCTCCTGGTTTTGGCCTGGTCCAGCCCCTGCCGTTGTGGCCATTCGGGGAGTGAACCAGTGGATGATAAATCTCTCTCTGTAAGGGATTAACGTCCTGACATGAAGTGCTAGCATCCCATATGGGTGCCGGTTCGAGACCCAGCTGCTCCACTTCAAATCCAGCTCTCTGCTATGGCCTGGGAAAGCAGTAGAAGATGGCCCAAGTTCTTGGGCCCCTGCACCTGTACGGGAAAGCCAAAGGAAACTCCTGGCTCCTAATAGTTGCAGCCAATTGAGGAGGGAACCATCGGATGGAAGAACTCTCTCTCTGTAACTCTGCCTTTCAAATAAATAAATCGTAAAAAAAGAAAGAATGATATACTACTATAGTTTTAGTAGTTATATAAACTATAGTTTTTTATTTTTTTATTATTTTTTTTTGACAAGCAGAGTTAGCCAGAGAGAGAGACAGAGAGAAAGGTCTTCCTTTTCCGTTGGTTCACCCCCAAAATGACCGCTACGGCCAGTGCGCTGTGGCAGGCGCGCTGTGCTGATCGAAGCCAGGAGCCAGGTGCTTCCTCCTAGTCTCCCATGCGAGTGCAGGGCCCAATCACTTGGGCCATCCTCCACTGCTTTCCCGGGCCACAGCAGAGAGCTGGACTGGAAGCGGGACAGAACCGGTGCCCCAACCGGGACTAGAACCCGGGATGCTGGTGCCGCAGGCGGAGGATTAGCCAAGTGAGCTGCAGCGCCAGCCTATAAACTATAGTTTTAATGATCTGTGATTAAAATTTACTGTAAAAAAGTGTATTTTGTAAGAACAAGAGAAAAAAAGGCTGAGTGTTTCCATAACTATGAAAAAAATTAATCAGTGGTTGAAAAATCTTTCCACAGGGAAACCCCAGGCCCAAAGATTTTTTTTTTCCAGAGGCCCAAAAATTTTTACGGAATCTACCAAATTTTCAATAAACAAATTTACCCCTTTAATCCAAGCTTTCACTTTCAATCTTTCAGGTAAAGATAATGCTGATGCTAAAACTAGACAAAGATGTAAGAAAGGGTAATTACATGATTATAGATGTCAAATGCCTAAACAAGCTATGTTCAACCAAAGCCAAAGCTTATGAAAAACACAGTACACAACGACCGACCCAGATTCATCACAGGTATAGAGCAAGGATCAGAAAACCTAGTGGCAAGACAGTAAGACACAGAAGCAGAGATGAGTCATAGAAATAAAACATAAATGGAAAAATAAGGCACCAGGCTGGCGCCGCGGCTCACTAGGCTAATCCTCCGCCTTGCGGCGCCGGCACACCGAGTTCTAGTCCCGGTCGGGATGCCGGATTCTGTCCCGGTTGCCCCTCTTCCAGGCTGCTGTGGCCCGGGAGGGCAGTGGAGGATGGCCCAAGTGCTTGGGCCCTGCACCCGCATGGGAGACCAGGAGAAGCACCTGGCTCCTGGCTTCAGATCAGTGCAGCGCGCCAGCCACAGCGGCCATTGGAGGGTGAACCAACGGCAAAGGAAGACCTTTCTCTCTGTCTCTCTCTCTCTCTCTGTCCACTCCGCCTGTCAAAAAATAAATAAATAAATAAATAAATAAGAAGAAAAATAAGGCCCCAAAGACTACAGAGAGTGAGCTTCCTTTACATAAAGTTGAAAACATCGGGCCAGCACTGTGGCATAGTGGGTAAAGTCGTCGCCTGCAGTGCCAGCATCCCATATGGCCACCAGTTCAACTCCCAGCTGCTGCACTTCCAATCAAGCTCTCTGCTATGGCCTGGGAAAGCAGTGGAAGATGGCCCAAGTCTTTGGACCCCTGCACCCATGTGGGAGACCCAGAGGAAGCTCCTGGCTCCTGGCTTTGGGTTGGTGCAGCCATCTGGGGAGTGAACCAGTGGATGGAAGACCTCTCTCTCTCTCTCTCTCTCTCTCTCTCTCTCTCTCTCCCCTTCCCTCCTTCCCCCTGCCTCTCTGTAATTCTGCCTTTCAAATAAATAAATATATCTTTTTATAAAAGTTGAAAATACTCAAACAAAAATATATAATTGTTAGGTACAGTAATCCTCTTTTATCCACAGGGGATACATTCCAACCTCCCCAGTGAACTCTATAGCCTACTTTTTCCCTATACATATACCTATAGGCGTGCAAAGGTCCAGTTCAGGGACTGGTGTTGTGGAGGGGTGGGTGAGGCTGCTGTTTGGAACACCAATATCCCCCGTCAGGACACCGGTTCAAATCCCAGCTGCTTTGCTTCTGACCAAGATCCCTGCTAATGCACCTGAGAAGATAAAAGTGACCCCAGCGCTTGGGCCCCTGCAGCCCATGTAGGAGACCCAGAGGGAGCTCCTGGCTCCTGACTTTGGCCCGGTCCAGACCAGGCTGTCGCAGCCATTTGGAAGTGAACGAGCTGATGGAAGATCGATCTCTCTCTCTCTCCCTCTCTCTTTCTCTCTCTGTCTTTCAAGTAACTAAAACAAATCTTTAAAGAAATGGTATCAGTTAGGCATGCTAAGACAACAGCTAACAATAGCAGAATCGTTACAATAAGAATGTAATGTGATAAAAACTATGGGAACGTGGTTGCTATCTTACAATACCTCCTGCATTGTCCTGGCCTCTGTTCCGGAGACGTGTGAGATGAATGAAGGGAAGTGGACTCCGAACACGCTGTCACACGCGGGCTGAACACAGCACCGACCCTGTGACAGAGAAGGCTGTTGGGTGACCGACCGGAGGGAGCTTCCGCAGCCGGGATGCCCCCAGACAAAGGATGACTCACGCCCCAGGCAGGACAGAGCCAACACAAGACTTCATTATGCAGGGTGGGCGCGATTGAAAAGTCAGGAACTGCTGATTTTGGGAATTTCCCACTCAATGCTATCAGAACGTGGTTGGCCCCGGGTAACCAAAAGGGCAAAAGTGAGGCTGCAGGTGCAGGGGTGGGGGTGGGGGGAGGGGTGCGGGGGGGGGGGAGTACTGTGCATAGAGCATGCAGTGCAACAACTCTAGGGCAACGATGAGCGTAGGACTGGGGTGACGCTTATCTTGGGGGAAGCCTGGAAGCGACCCATCAGGACAGGGCACACAAGAGGGGGCGTCGTAAGGTGTGCAGGGAAATGGAATTAAAAGACAGATTTATTTTTGGTGCAAAGCATCTTAAAGAGCATTATATTTTTTATTTGCATGTATTCCTTTTTAGAACTTATTTGAAAGGCAACAAGGCAGAGAGCTTCCAGCGTCCGCTCATGCCTCAGAGCCTGCAGCAGCCAGGGCTGGGCCAGGCTGAAGTCAAAGCTCGGCACTCAGTCGGGATCCCCCATGTGAGCAGCGACGGCTTTGAGGTACACATTGCCAGGAAGCTTGAATTGACAGTGGACCTGGGACTGGGGCCCTGGCACCCAGAGTGGTCTAACCACAGCACCAATGCCTGCCACATGACATAAAAAATTATTTTTTAAAATTTATCTTATCTGTTTGAAACACAGTGTCACAGAGAGAGAGAGAGAGAGAGGTCTTCCATTCTGCTGGTTCACTTTCCAAATGACAACAGCCAGAGCTAAGCTGATCTGAAGCCAGGAGCCAGGAGCTTCCTCGGCTCTCCCATGTGGGTTCAAGGACCCAAGGAATTGGGCCATCTTCTACTGCTTTCCCAGGACACAGCAAAGATCTGGATTGGAAGAGGAGAAGCTGGGACTTGAACCGGAGCCCATATGAGATGCCAGCTCTGCAGGCTAGAGCTTTAACCTGCTGTGCCACAGCGCTGGCCCCCATAAAAATTGTTGAAATCCACGAGTTTAAGGAATCTTCAAAACACTTAGGGAAAATGCATGTTATGAAGAACTATGCGGGGATTTCTTTTTCTTATGATTTATGTATTTATTTGAATGTCAGAGTTATAGAAAGAGAGGGAGAGACAGAGAAAGAGATCCTCCACCTGCTGGTTCACTCCCCAAATGGCCACAGCAACCAGGGCTGGACCACGCCAAAGCCAGGAGCCAGGAGCTTCCTCTGGGCCTCCCACATGGGTGGCAGGAGTTCAAACACTTGAGCCATCTTCTGTTGCTTTTCCCAGGCACATTAGAAGGCAGCTGGATTGGAAGTGGAGCAGCCGAGTCTCAAACTGGCTCCCACATGGGATGCTGGCATTGCACCACAACACTGGCCTCCTGCGTTTTTAAAGAAGGTTTGTTTTGGGGCCGGCTCTGTGTGCAGTGGGTTAACACCCTGGCCTAAAGCACCAGCATCCCATATGGGTGCCAGTTCAAGACCTGGCTGCTCCACTTCCTATCCAGCACTCTGCTATGGCCTGGGAAAGCAGTAGAAGATGGCCCAAGTCCTTGGGCCCGTGCACCTGCATGGGAGACCCGGAAGAAGCCCCTGGATCGGTGCAGCTCCAGCGGTTGCGACCAACTGAGGAGTGAACCAACGGATGGAAGACCTCTCTCTCTCTCTCTCTCTGCCTCTCCTCTCTCTGTGTAACTCTGACTTTCAAATAAATAAATAAATCTTTAAAAAAAAAAAAAAAAAAAGCTTCTAAGAGCTGCAAACTGAGAGCCGGCGTGCTCAATGGGTGGGCACAATGGGTGGGGATGGTGGTTGAGCAGGTCTATCTCACGCCACCATCCTCAGGGGGTGGGGATCATCCACAGCCGTCCACCTTTCTCAGAAGTGTCCGCATTTCTGCCAGCCGAGGAAAAGCTCCAGGAAGGTTCTTTCTGCACTTTCTTTCAAAGTGACCTTATGCCGAGGGTGCACACTCCAGGAAGGGGTGTTTCTGTCCCTCCCCAGGGAGTCTCTCCTGCTCTCTACCCAACCCACCCTCTACCCAGAGACCTCAGGGCATGGGGAAGCCTCCAAACAATGTCAGCACAATGAATGCCACCTTTACCTTCTCTTTTTAAAACTTTGTTTGAGGGGCCGGCGCTGTGGCATAGGGGTAAAGCCGCTACCTGCAGTGCCGGCATCCCATATGGGTGTCGGTTCAAGTCCTGGCTGCTCTACTTTCGATCCAGCTCTCTACTATGGCCTGGGAAAGCAATAGAAGATATCCCAAATTCTTGGGCTCCTGCACCTGTGTGGGAGACCAGGAAGAAGCTCCTGGCTCCTGGCTTTGGATCAGCACAGCTCTAGCCGTTGTGGCCAACTGGGGAGAGCACCAATGGATGGAAGATGTCTCTCTTTCTCTCTCTCTCTCTCTCTCTCTCTCTCTCTCTCTGTCTCTCCTTCTCTCTCTGTGTAACTCTGACTTTCAAATAAATAAATAAATTTCAAAAAAAAAACTTTATTTGAAAGGCAGGGAGGGAGAGAGAGACAGGAAGCCAGAAAGAGACAAACAGACAGGGAGAATGCTCCCATCCACTGATTTACCTCCCAAATGCCCACAGCTGTGCAGGACTAGGCCGGGCCAACGTGGGAGCTGGGAACCGCATCCACATGTCCTGAGCAGGTGACAGGAGATCAATGACCTGAGCCACCCTGCCGCCTCCCAGGGCTGCATTGCAGGAAGCTGGGAACCGCATCCACATGTCCTGAGCAGGTGACAGGAGATCAATGACCTGAGCCAGCCCTGCCGCCTCCCGGGTCTGCATTGCAGGAAGCTGGAATCAGCAGCCGGAGTCAGGTTCGGCAGCCAGGCACGCTACTGTGGGACACGGGAGTCACTGTTAGACCGAACTCCCACCCATCTAGGAGCTTTGGAGTAAGATACGACTCCTGTGGGCAGAGGCACATGGGCAACCTGGAAGTGCAGGAAAGGGCTGGCGACTGTGACACTCGATGTAGAAACCTCACGGTGCGCACCAGCTGTCAGCTACAGAATCTTCGGGGAAACCGGCAACCCGCACCAAGGAACGAGGGTCGGAATAGCATAGATGGAGTTACAGCCGATTTCTGGCTCGTGTGATGAGTATTCACTGAGCGTCTACTGCATGTCATGCACTATACTGGATGTGCAGAGATGCCTCAGTGGAAAAGCAGCCATTGTACCAGTGCTTCCAGCTAAGTCCATCTGACAAGGACGTTTAAAAGTATAAATATGGGGCCAGCATCGTGGCGCAGTGGGTTAAGCCCCCGCCTATGACGTCAGTATGCAAATGAGTGCCAGTGCAAGTCCCGGCTGTTCCACCTCCAATCCTGCTCCCTGCTAATGCACCTGGGAAGGCAGCAGAAGATGGCTGTAGTGCTTGAGCCCCTGCATCCAGGTGGGAGACCTGGCTTGAGTTTCTGTCTCCTGGCTTTAGCCTGGCCAAGGACCGGGCATTGCAGCCATTTGGGGAGTGAACCAGCAAATGGAAGATTTTCTCTCTGTGTGTGTGTATGTATGTGTGTGTGTGTGTGTGTGTGTGAAAGAGAGAGAGAGAGAGAGAGGGAGGGAGGGAGAGACTCTACCTCTCAAATAAATAAATATTTTCTTAAAAAATGTAAGCACTAGCAAGGAAGAGCAAAAGCTGTCATTGTTTGTGTCACTCTAAGAAAGACAACTGAAAATCTAAATTTCACACTATGACTAGATATAGGGTGAAGTATTTTTGGAAAAATGAATACTGTTCTGTAGCCACCACCAACCACTATAAATGCAACAGAAAAGGGGGGAAATGATACCAGAGCTAATAACGTGAGTTTGGCAGTGCCCCTGAATACAAGGTGGAGATATAGAAATAACTTCTAGAGATGATCCCTTACAACTCTTCAGTGTTGTCATGGTATAAAACCATATACAGGGGCTGGCGCCACAGCTCACTGGGCTAATCCTCTACCTGCGGTGCCGGCACACCGGGTTCTAGTCCCGGTTGGAGTGCCGGTTCTGTCTCGGTTGCTCCTCTTCCAGGCCAGCTCTCTGCTGTGGCCTGGGAATGCAGTGGAGGATGGCCCAAGTGCTTGGGCCCTGCACCCCATGGGAGACCAGGAGAAGCACCTGGCTCCTGGCTTTGGATTGGCACAGGTGCCAGCCGTAGCAGCCACTTGGGGGTGAACCAATGGAAAAAGGAAGACCTTTCTCTCTGTATCTTTCTCTCTCACTGTCTAACTCTGCATGTAAAAAAAAAAATATATATATATACAGGGACAGGTGCTGTGGCATAGCGGGTAAAGCCACCGCCTGCAGTGCCAGCATCCCATACGGCCACCAGTTCAACTCCCAGCTGCTGCACTTCCAATCAAGCTCTCTGCTATGGCCTGGGAAAGCAGTGAAAGATGGCCCAAGTGCTTGGACTCCTGTACCCACATGGGAGACCCAGAAGAAGCTCCTGGCTCCTGGCTTCAGATCAGTGCAGCTCCAGCCGTTGCAGCCATCTGGGGAGTGAACCAGTGGATGGAAGACCTCTCTCTCTCTCTCTCTCTCTCTCTCTCTGCCTCTGGCTCTCTGTAACTCTGCCTTTCAAATAAATTAATAAATCTTTTTAAAAATATGCAGATGGCCATTGTTTCTCACTTTGAGTTCAGTGTCCAAGAAATTGCATCACATATCCAACACTTGGTTATAAAATATTCTTTGTGTTAGATGGTTTTGCCCAACTGTAGGCTAATGTAAATGTTTGAACATGTTTTGGGTAAGCTGGGCTGGGGCCCGTGCTGTAGCGTAGCAGGTGAAGCCACTGTCTGAGGCGCCAGTGTTCCATATGGATGCCAGTTTCAGTTCCGGCTGCTCCACTTCAATCCAGCTCTCTGCTGTGGCCTGGGAAAACAGTGGAAGATGGTCCAAGTGCTTGGGCCCTTGCACCCATGTGGGAGACCTGAAGGAAGCTCCTGGCTCCTGGCTTCAGCCTGGTCCAACCCTGGCCTTTGCAGCCATTTGGGGACTGAAGCAGTGGATGGAAGACCTCTCTGTCTCTGTTTCTCCTTCTCCCTCCTTATCACTCTGCCTTTCAAATAATCTTTTTTTTTTTTTTTTTAAGGTAGTCTGTGCTAAGTGAGGATGTTCCAGAGGTTAGGTGTATCAAACGCCGTTTTGACATGATATTTTCAACTTACTAGCAATGCATCAGGATATAGTCTACTGTGAAAAGACCTCGGCACTGGGACAGGGAAGAGATGGGCAGTGAGGTGGGAGGAGTGGGTGAACGGAGTTTGGGCACTGGGAGGAAGGCGAGGGAGGGCCGAGGTAGTTTCAAGGAGGGGAGGCAGAAGCCACGCAGGGAGACTGTGCACGCAGATTATCCCGGTCATCAGATCACCTGGTGCATCCCAGATGGGGCCAGCCAGGGTTCTGTCTGCGGGAGAATGGGGGCTGCAGGTCTGGGAAGGCACATAGCCACCCTGAGTGGGAGAGGCTGGGACGGAGCGGTCGTGTGGGTGCATGGTTTCCAGCTTAGAGAGACACAGACACCAATGTGTATCAGTGCACACTTACTGTCTCAAGTTGCGTCCATGGGGGGGGGGGGGGGGGGCTGGAAGAAACAACCCCCAGGGAGAAACCTGGGGGTAGGGCAATACCCGGAGAGCCGCTCCTGGCGCCCAGCCAGAGCCAGCCTGCCAGGGTCACGGAAAAGTCCCTGGAAACCACACATCACCAAAACCAAAAAAAGGAGGAGACTGGCAATCTGCAGAGTCCTGGAACTGTTAAGGACACAGAGCTTGTGCTTGAAAAAACAAAAGGTTCACACATAGCACAGGCGCAGAAGCAAACACACACACACGCTTGCACATACACAGGTTCTGCTTGAAGGGGAGAATGTATTGCTGTGCACACATCATATTAGAGAGAGAGAGAGATTTTCCAAAATCAACTCTCCACCATAAATACTAGAAAAAGAAAAGCCAATTAAACACAAAGGGGAGAGAGAGAAGGACGAGAAGAAATCAATACGATAGAAAACAGACAAACCTTAGAGGAAAATCGATGAAGCCAAAAGCTAGTTCTCTGAAGGGATCAATAAGATTGATAAGCCTGTAGATAGACTGATCAAGAAAACAGAAAGGAAGCTGCCAATCACCAACAGGTGTTGATTTGCCCTTGGATTAAGCATTCATATGATTATAGATGTAAATTTACAAAACAAGGTAAACTTAAACACACCAGCCTCTACTTCATTCTCTCTGCCTTTTTTCCTCTCCTCCAGGAAACAATGTTACTTATTCTCTGTGGTTTAGCTTCCATTGTTTGGCCAAAGAATTTGTACAGGGAATGGACTTCGTGTGAATACGAAGGAACTTCAAAAAGTTCATGGAAAATTGAATTAAAAGAGAATGTTTATATAGGTGCAAATATTTTAAATCCACGCACTTCAAAAGTTCGTGGGAATTGTATATTCTGAAAAAAAAAAAAACCATGAAATTTCAAAAATGTTTGGGCCAAAATAAATGTATCTTTTAAACTCCACTTTTCCACAAAACCTTTTGAAGCACCCTTGTATAATTTGCTTCTGATAGAATCAATACGTTGGAATTAAAACCTCATGGTGTGTTCAGAAACATGAGCTCAATGGAGCAATGAATGTGGCCCCAGTCAATATCTTTCTTTTTTCTTTTTTTAAGATGTATTTATTTATTTGAAAGTCAGAGTTACACAGAGAGAGAAGGAGAGGCAGAGAGAGAGGTCTCCATCCGCTGTTCACTCCACAATTGGCCGCAATGGTCAGAGACACGCCAGTCCAAAGCCAGGAGCCAGGAGCTTCCTCCAGGTCTCCCACACGGGTACAGGGGCCCAAGGCCTTGGGCCATCTTCTGCTGCTTTCCCAGGCCACAGCAGAGAGCTGGATCGGAAGTGGAGCAGCCAGGACTCAAACCAGCGCCCATGTGGGATGCCGGCAATGCAGATGGCAGCTCTACCCACTGCACCACAGCACCACAGCGCCGGCCCGGTCAGTGCATTTCTGCAGAGACGTTGGGAGGACTGGCCCGACTCAGCAGAAGGAGAGGTCTCTTTGTCGACTGCAGGGACAGAGCCTTGGGCCCACCCAAATTGGGTTTCCATGCCAAATCTGTCCAGCTTCTTTTTCAAGATACTATGTTGCATTCCCTTTCTATTTTGGCCACTGTGGTTCCCGGCCTCAGTATTATCAAACAAACAAGTGCCTCCTGTTGTCAGCGTCTGATTCTGTGACCCCTTTGCATTTGTGAAGCCATGAGCCTTAACTAGACAGACCTTTATGCAAACCGTAGTTGTTGGGACAGGCATTGTGCTGCAGTGGGTCAAGCCAACGTCAGAGTGTGTCTGGTTCAAGTCCCAGCTCTTCCACTCCCCAATTCCTGCTAATGCATCCTGGGAGGCATACGTGTCTGGGTCCCTGCCACCCATGCAGGAGACCCAGATGGAGTTCTGCGCTCCTGGCTGTGGCCTGCCCAGCCCTGGCTGTTGCAAGCATTTGAAGAATCCACCTGTGGATGGACGTTCTCCCTCTGTCTGCCTGTCTCTGCATGTCTCTCTTTGTGTTGCTTCAAATAGATGCAAATTAAATAAACATTTATAAAGTAATTTTTAAAAAACTAGAGTCATTTGTTTTATCTTGACATCTTGATACCGACACTGATTATATACCTTGTGAATGCACGGTGAAATTTATAGTGGTAGCCTCCTCAGTAGCCCCATGGTGAGTATATCTACCTGGTATATACCCTGGTATATCTACCTGGCGATAGGCATTTGGAATGATTTCTGATTCTGCTGTGGGTGTAAACTCACTTGCATGGCTCAAACCAGTGGTTTATTTTCAATTTGAAAGTGACAGTGTTCTAACAACTTATATTAGGTAGAAACTTTTGACTACTAGTCTTTGCATGTGTGTTTAGTAGCTGATGTGAAAAGAGATATCTTTACTCATTTCCTTTAAGAGATAGGTGGAAGGGCCGGTGCTGTGGCGCAACAGGTTAAAGCCATGACCTGTGGTGCTGGCATCCCACATGGCCACAAGTTCAAGCCCCAGCTGCTCCACTTCCAATCCAGCTTCCTGCTAATGCACCAGGGAAAGCAGTAGAAGATGGCCCAAGTCCTTGGGCCCCTGTACCCACGTAGGAAACCCGGAAGAAGCTCCTGGCTCTTGGCTTCAGTCTGACCAAGACCCGGTCTTGGGGGAGTGAACCAATGGAAGGAAGATCTCTCTGTCTCTCCTCTCTCCGAAACTCTGCCTTTGTAATAAATAAATAAATAGAGATAGAGAGATAGGTGGAGAATACAAGGGGAGTTCCTGTGCAGGAGTCGTGAACAAGAGTTGAGACCAGCTTCTGTGTGGTTTCCTGTGCAAAGCTCAGGGAGATACCATAAGGAGTCTTCAGTTGCAGAGGTCTTCAGGCCCGCGCCATGGCTCAACAGGCTAATCCTCCACCTTGCGGCGCCGGCACACCAGGTTCTAGTCCCGGTCGGGGTGCCGGATTTGGTCCCAGTTGCCCCTCTTCCAGGCCAGCTCTCTGCTGTGGCCAGGGAGTGCAGTGGAGGATGGCCCAAGTGCTTGGGCTCTGCACCCCATGGGAGACCAGGAGAAGCACCTGGCTCCTGCCTTCGGATCAGCGTGGTGCGCTGGCCGTGGCGGCCATTGGAGGGTGAACCAACGGCAAAAGGAAGACCTTTCTCTCTGTCTCTCTCTCACTGTCCACTCTGCCTGTCAACAACAACAACAAAAAAAAATTGCAGAGGCCTTCAACGGCTAATAACTTTAAACTTTACATTGCTCTTTTCTCTCCTTGTGAACGATTAGGGCTTTTATGTTGATTTCTTTTTTTACAAAATGCAGTTATTTATTTGAAAGACAAAGTTACAGAGAGAGAGAGAGAGAGAGAGAGAGAGGCAGAGAGAAAAAGAGACAGATCTTCCATCTACTGGTGCACTCCCCACATGGCCACAAAAGAAGCCAGGAGCCTGGAGTTCCTAACACGTGGGTGGTGGGGGCCCAGGTGCTTGGGTTGTCTGCTGCTGCTTCCACAGGTGCATTAGCAGGGAGTGGGATCGAAAGTGGAGCAGCGGGGACTCGAACCGGCGCTCATAGGAATCTTTGTGTTGCAAGTGGTGACTTGTCCCGCTGCACCAAAGCTGTACCGCTATTTCTTTTTAGATCTGATCTATATATGTGTGTATACAATTGTTAATGAAAAATTCAGTATAGGAGAAGTGGCCACCAAAGGCAGAAGGTGCCAAAAGATTGAAGAAAGAGGGCAAATCCAGGAACATAGAGAGTGATTTATTTATTAAGAACTCACTGACAGGGGCCGGCGCTGTGGCACAGCGGGTTAAAGCCCTGGCCTGAAGCACCGGCATCCCATATGGGCATCGGTTCCAGTCCTGGCTGCTCCTCTTCCAATCCAGCTCTCTGCTATGGCCTGGGAAAGCAGTAGAAGATGGCCCAAGTCCTTGGGCTCCTGCACGCACGTGGGAAACCGAGAAGAAGCTCCCAGCTCCTGGCTTTGGATGGGCACAGCTCTGGCCATTGCAGGAGCGAACCAGCAGAAGGAGTGAACCAACAGAAGGAAGACATCTCTCTCTGTCTCCCCCTCTCTCTGTAACTCTGTCAGTCAAATAAATAAAATAAATCTTTAAAAAAACAAAAACTTATGCGTAAGAACTTACTGACAGTAGCACATCTCGGGAGGCAGCAGGACAAGAGGATCCCTGTGCCACCAGGCACGACAAAAAGGTGGTTTTTGTTTTGAAACTTATTAATTTATTTGAGAGGCAGAGTTACAGACAGAGAGAGGTCCCCCATCCACCAGTTCACTTCTCAAATGGCCACAATGGCGGAAGCCATGCTGATCAAGAGCCAGGAGCTTCTTCTAGGCCTCCCACATGGGTGCCAGGGCCCAAACACTTGGGCCATCCTCCACTGCCCTCCCAGGCCATCAGCAGGGAGCTGGACCGGAAGTGGAGCAGCTGGGACCTGAACCAGCATCCATATGGGATGCCTGCAGGGCAGGCAGAGGCTTAGCCCACTATGCCACAGAGGAAGAGGGTTTTTTATGCTAAACTAGATGCAGTTGGCCTCTGGCCAACCAGAATTTACCTGGACCATCTCAAAAAAGTCAACATGTATTTAATTAGAGATTTATTTATTTATTTGAAAGTCAGAGTTACACAGAGAGAGAGGTCTTCTATCCTCTGGTTCACTCCCTAACTGGCCACAACGGCCAGAGCTGCGTCAATCCAAAGCCAGGAGCCAGGAGCTTCTTCCAGGTCTCCTACGCAGGGGCCCGAGGACTTGGGCCATCTCCCACTGCCTTCCCAGGCGCATTGGCAGAGAGCTGAATCAGAAGAGGAGCAGCTGGGACTTGAACCGACGCCCATTTGGGATACCGGCACTGCAGGTGGCGGCTTTACCCGCTAAGCCACAGCCTTGGCCCTAGAAATGTCACCATTTCTAAGAGATGTTCTAGGTGCCAAGGAGCAGCAGATTAGGTCTTTGCGACGACCTCTACAGCCAAGAGGCTCCTAAAACATGACACGTCAGACTTTGCGAAAGAAATGGCTGATGGCAGGCATCTTTCTTTAGGATTTATTTATTTATTTGCATGCATTTCATAAATATAACTTTAGGAGCATGGTGATTCTTCCCATTGTACCCGCCCTTCCACCCACACTCCCTCCCCTCCTCCTCCCTCTCTTATTCCCAGTCTTATTTTTTACTAAGCTCTATTTTCAATGAACTTTATACACAGCAGATTAACTCTATTCTAGGTAAAGAGTTCAACACTTTGCACAAGAAAGAAAAAGAAAAAGAAAAAAACTGCTTATGGCAAACATTTTAAATGGATCATTCAGAAAACAGGAAAAAATGAAAGCCAACTGAGGTTATTTCCATGAGACACATACATACACATTTAAGGCATCTTGGGAAAGTTCTCGGAAAAAAACTATGCTTCCAAGCATGACTCTTGGAATCTTTTGCACCACAATAAACTTACCTTTTAATTCCATTTTCTATGATGTTTGAAGTGCTCTTATAATACCTGTATATGAGAGAGACTGTTATTGCAAAATATTTTAAGTGTTTGTGTGATTTAGAGCTTTAAAAACCTTCATTTTAAGACAAACTTAAATCTCACATTAGAGAAATTAGAAGCTCAAACCTGTATCACATTGATTATCTTACTAGCAGTTAATAACATTTTGGGCTTGAGAAAGAACCAATGTATTTCATAATGAGACAAAAGGCAGAGTTCAAGTTCAGGTGCAGGTGGTACCAGAGCAGTGGATCCTTTCTCCTCTTCCTTGAGACTCCAACCTGATTTAGAGTGCATAGTTCTGGGTAATTCTCACTGCTAGCCTCCTGAAACACAATAGTTCTTATTTTAAAAACAAAAGGAATTTTAACATACCCCTAGGGATACATAGGAGAGAATATTTATTAGGAGATAGGGCTTTATATGGGTAATAAGAGTTGGAATATAGAGAAATACATATTTCTGAGGTATACACAAAATTATCTTTTTGGATTTTAGGTTTTTTGCTTAGCAATCCCTTTTTTGAAAATTATTGTATTTATTAGAAAGGTAGAGTTACAGAGAGAGGGAGATAGTGAGAGAGAGATCTTCTACCCCTGGCTTACTTCCCAGATGGCCACGAAGGCCAGGGCTAGGCCAAGCCAAAGCCAGGGGCCAGGAACTTCATCCGGGTCTCTCACATGGATGCAGGGGTCCAAGCACTTGAGTCATCCTCCGCTGCTTTCCCAGGTGCATTAGCAGGGAGCTGGATGGGAAGTGGAGCAGCCAGAGCCCATATGAGATGCCAGCATTGCAGATGGAGGCTCTGCCAGCTATGCCACAACACTGGCCCTTTGGATCCATTTTTTTTAAAAGGTAAATGTGCACACTTAATTTCCTTACAAAATTATCTTTCAATACAGCAGTATTCTGTTGAACTCCAGTTATTCACAAATATTTGGACAAGTGGACGTATTTCAGTAACATTTTATCCCATCAACCCTCAAAGCATTGATTATAAAAACTACATGAATATTAAAATATATGAATACTGGGGCTGGCGCTGTGGCATAGTGAGTTAACGCCCTGGCCTGAAGCGCCAGCATCCCATATGGGCGCCGGTTCTAGTCCTGGATGCTCCTCTTCCAATCCAGCTCTCTACTATGGCCTGGGAAAGCAGTAGAAGCTGGCCCAAGTCCCTGGGCCTCTGCACCCATGTGGGAGACCCAGAAGAAGCTCCAGGCTCCTGGCTTTGGATGGGCACAGCTCCGGCCGTTGCGGCCATCTGGGGAGCGAACCATCAGACGGAAGACCTCTCTCTCTCTCTCTCTCTCTCTCTCTCTCTGCCTCTCCTCTCTGTGTAACTCTGACTTTCAAATAAATAAATAAATCTAAAAAAAAAGAATACTATCTCCAATAATAATTAGAGAAATGCTACACTCTAAAAGTGTTACCCAGAAAGTTTAAAGAAAGAATTCTATAGGTTCGCAAATTTTTAAGATAAATTTACCATAGTATTTGAATCTCACAGGGACTGAGGTATTCAAAGCACAACTGGATCACAGCACAATGTTCAGTTTTCAAATTAAAGCAATTTTTCTTTACTTTCTTGATTTGAGAGGCAGAGAGACAGACAAATAGGCAGGCAGAGCTCTCCCATCTGCTGGTTCTGTCTCCAAAGGCCCACGGCAGCCAGGACAGGGCCAGACAGAAGCCACAGTGCAGAACTTCATTCAGGACTCTCGCATCGGTGGCAGGGACCAACTGCTTGCCGGGAGGAAGGGGGCACATTGGCAGAGACCTGGAATCGGGCGTGGAGACAGGACTGCAACCCAGGCACGTCCAAGCTGCCACCCAACAAGCGCCTACTCCAATTGTTATTTTATTTCATAAAACAACTTAACACAACTGAAGTTTAAGGCCATGCTTGCATCTGCCAGATTTTGCCTCCATTTGTCACTAAAAGATGCAGTTTTTTTTTCCTTGAAGCAAAAATTACCTAACGCTAAGAACAGCCATCCTTCCGTGTACCGTTCAGCTGTGTTAAGAATGTCTAACTTGCATACACTCACCTGCCAACTGGAACTCTATACCCATTAAACACTAATGAAATGACCTCACCCAAATAATTAGCATCCAGAGCCAAAAAGTTTCTGAACTTACTAACGGAGATTCTTTTTAATTTCAATGGGCAACACTAAGCAAACAGCCGAAGTATTACTAAATTTCCCCACTTCATAATGTCACACATTCCATTCCCAAATTTGGAATGATGTGTCTTTAAAAAAAAAAAAAAAAAAGAGAACATATACCCAACACCCGGGGATTTTCGCGGGGAAGAATAAAAACCAGTGGCAGTTCCTCTTCCCGCGATTTTGTCGGCTAGGATCTAAGGGTCTCTTGCTTCCACTCTGCTGTTTAAGACTTTAGCTCTAGAGGAACTGTGCGCGCTACCACACTTTGCCAGTTTTTTTTTTTTTTTTAAGATTTATTTATTTACTTGAAAGTCAGAGTTAGAGAAAGAAGGAGAGGCAGAGAGAGAGAGAGAGAGAATCTTCCATCCGTTGGTTCACTCCCCAATTGGCTGCAATGGCCGGAGCTGTGCTGATCTGAAGCCAGGAGCCAGGTGCTTCTTCAAGGTCTCCCATGCAGGTGCAGGGGCCCAAAGACTTGGGCCATCTTCTACTGCTTTCCCAGACGATAGCAGAGAGCTGGATAGGAAGTGGAGCAGCCGGGACCCGAACCGGCGCCCATATGAGATGCAGGCACTGCACGTGGCTGCTTTAGCCCCCACACCACCGTGCCGGCCCCATTTTCCAGTTTTTGTCGTGCTCAAATCCACGTATAGAATGTACTGGCCTTTGCACGTTAGTGGACGGTGCACGGGGGTGAAACACATTCACGGTGCTGAGGCGCCGTCACCACAACGCTCTCCTTCTTGCACACTAACTCCCCGATCGCCCCTCCCTCGAGCCCTGGAGGCCACCGTTCTACTCTGCTGCTCTGAATGTAACCACTTTCAACACCCAATACAGGGCGGGTGCTGTAGTGCAGTGGTTAAGCCACTGCTTGTGACGCCGCCTCCCTTACGGGCGTTGGATTGAGTCCCAGCTGCTCCACTTCCCATCCAGCTCCCTGTTAATGCGCCTGGGAAAGCAGCAGCAGATGGCCCAAGTACTTGAGTCCTTGGTACCCACCTGGAAGACCCAGACGGAGCTCCAGGCTTGGCCCAGCGGGGAGTGAGCCAGCAGATGGAAGATGTTCTCTGGTTTACCGTGGCTTCCTAACAGGTGAGAGGCGGCTTCCATCATGATGGGCGATGCTGAGCCGTTCTTCGTGTGCCTGTCTTTCCTTGTGTATCTTTGGAGAAACACGCTATGATATTTTCACCCTCGCCTCTTATTTATCACTTGCTTTCAAGACGGTTCTTGGTGTGCAGATTGATTTTTTTTCACAAGTTGAATTTTTTTTTTTTTTTGACAGGCAGAGTGGACAGTGAGAGAGAGAGAGACAGAGAGAAAGGTCTTCCTTTGCCGTTGGTTCACCCTCCAATGGCCGCTGCAGCCAGCGCACCGCACTGATCCGATGGCAGGAGCCAGGTGCTTCTCCTGGTCTCCCATGGGGTGCAGGGCCCAAGCACTTGGGCCATCCTCCACTGCACTCCCTGGCCACAGCAGAGAGCTGGGCTGGAAGAGGGGCAACCGGGACAGAATCCGGCATCCCGACCGGGACTAGAACTTGGTGTGCCGGCGCCGCAAGGCAGAAGATTAGCCTATTGAGCCACGGCGCCAGCACAAATTGAATTTTTTATGCTTTAATACAGTCATAGAATTGACCGGTTCTCTCTGAAGGCTGCTGGCACTCAGAGGCTGATATGGAAAAGCCCAGTCCTCTCTCTCTGCACTCAGCCTCCGATTTTAACTTCTTTAATTTCCTCCCTGGCATTTTCTTGTTTCCAAGAGCAGCCATGAACAATTAGGCCTTTTTTTTTTTTTTTTTAGGAGTTATTTATTTATTTATTTATGGACTGGAAAGGCAAAGCAACAGAGAGGGAGAGACAGAGAAAGAGAGAGATTTTCTACCAGCTGACTCACTCCACACACGCACACAACAGCCAGCTATAGGCCAAGCCAAAGCCAGGAGCCAGGAACTCCATTCTAGTCTCCCAAGAGGTTGGGCCATCTCCTGTTACATTCCAGGCACATTAGCAGGAACTGGATCTGAAGCGGAGAGGTTGGGACTAGCCTGAAATGGCACTCTGATACGGGATTCCGCTGTCACCAGCAGTAGCTTAATTTATACCACGATGCTGTTTCCCTTGATTTTTAATATTCAGGACACTGGGACCGGTGCTGTGGCATAGAAAGTTAAGCTGCCATCCACAGTGCCAACATCCCATGTGGGCGCTGGTTTGAGACCCGACTGCTCCACTTTCGATCCAGCTCTTTGCTATGGCCTGGGAAAGCAGTAGAAGATGGCCCAAGTCCTTAGGCTCCTATACCTGCGTAGGAGACCCAGAAGAAGCTCCTGGCTCCTGGCTCCTGGCTTTGGATCGGCTCAGCTCTGACCGCTGCAGCCATTTGGGGAGTGAACCAGCGGATGAAGACCTCTCTCTCTGTGTCTCTCCCTCTCCCTGTAACTCTGCCTCTGAAATAAATAAATAAAATCTTTTAAAAAATTTATTAGAAAATAAAGTAGGATTTGCCTCTGCCAGGTTGACTTTACTTCTGTAGCTTTTGTCTTCTTTTCATTTCTGTATCCCTGTGTTTCTTCTGTCTTTTGTATGAAGTAGATATTTTCTAGTGAACCATTTCAATCCCCTCAATGCTTATACCCATTAGAGGGGGTTGTGTGCATTATTGCAACCCAATAAGCATTCAGAGTTGAGTCATGTAAAGTTCTCTAATTTCAAATTCTTTCTGGAAATAACTTTTATTTTCCTAGACTTGATCAGCGCTTATTTGATTTCATGTATTTGGTCTTCTGTCGCCTGGTACTGATCCATAAGCACATTCTCTACCAGAATTCTAAAATACTCTCCATAATATCAAACAGCCAGGTTATGGTCCATTTTTTTTTAACACATTGGCGACATGCTTCCTGGAGCCGTCATCATTCATTGGTTTCAGAAACATTACTGAGTAGCTCCCGCGTGACAAGGCTGCTTAGGTACCGGGATACGGCATAGACAGGAATAGATGATAAATGCTATGAGGAAGAATCAAGGCAGTAAGTAGATAGTGCTGGGAGAGAGGGATTTCATAGGGTGATCAGGAAAGGCCTTTCTAAAGGGGGGATTTGGGCAGGGACCCAAATTTAAATAATGGAACGAATCATTTGGCATTGGGTAGAAGAATGTTCCTTCCAGACAGAAGTCAATAAGGACTCAGAACATTGGGTCATGAATTAAAAATGAGATAATGGGCAGGCATTTGGCTTGGCGGTTAAGGTGCCAGTCGGCTGCCCACACCCAGCATCAGGGTGCCTGGGTTCAGTTCCCAGCTCCACTGATGCAGGCTGAGGGGGCAGCAGCTGGCTCACTCACATGGGAGACGGGGACTATGTTCCAGCTCCCAGCTTCAGCGCCAGCCCAGGGTCACTGCGAGCCTTTGAAGAGTGACTCAGAAGTGGGGTGTGCACTCTCTATCTCGCAAATAAATAAATGCAATTTTCAGTGGCATGATTCAGTGGGAACACGGCTTCCCAGCAGTTTCCAGAGTCAGTGGGAAATCCGAGTAACCAGGGTTAGAGTTTTGCCTGACAAGGTGCAAGGGAGCAGTCGTGATGACTCCACAGCGGCAGCGAAACTGTCAGAGGGTCGCTGGGTGGGAGGGGCCATGGAGAGCATGATGGGCGGGTGGGACAGTCCCGCAAGGCAGAGGCATTGATGGCAGGGAAAAGTGAGCTGAAATAAGAAAGGAGGTGACCAGAGAGCTCTGTGAATGAGCTTTTGTTTATTTACCTATTTACTTTTTTTTTACTTTTTTTTTTTTTTTTTTTTTTTTTTTGACAGGCAGAGTAGACAGTGAGAGAGAGAGACAGAGAGAAAGGTCTTCCTTTTTGCCGTTGGTTCACCCTCCAATGGCCGCCACGGTTGGCGCGCTGCTGCCGGCGCACTGCGCTGATCCGATGGCAGGAGCCAGGTGCTTCTCCTGGTCTCCCATGGGGTGCAAGGCCCAAGCACTTGGGCCATCCTCCACTGCACTCCCGGGCCACAGCAGAGAGCTGGCCTGGAAGAGGGGCAACCGGGACAGGATCGGTGCCCCGACCGGGACTAGAACCCGGTGTGCCGGCGCCGCAAGGTGGAGGATTAGCCTACTGAGCCGCGGCACCGGCCAATTTACCTATTTACTTTTTACTGGAGAGACAGAGAGAGCTTCCATCCACTAGTTCATTCTCAAAGCATCCACAAACACCCAAGGCTGGATCAGGTGGAAACTGGAAGCTGGGCGTCCCATCCGGCTCTCCCAAGTGAGTGTCAGGGACCCAGGCACCCTTGAGCCGTCACCTGCTGCCTCCCATGGAGCACATTAGGTAAGCCAACTGGAATGGGCAGCACTCAAACCCGGGCACACTGATGTGGGCGTGCAGGAAGTCCAACCAGGGTCCTAAATGCCAGGCTAAATGATCCCCCCAGAACTGAGCTTTGAAGAGTAGCCGGGATTCGTGGGTCTTTACAGGGATTCACCCTGCAGGCGGGGCTCGAGATGCAAACCCATCCCTAGCAGGCTGATGTTTAAGTTGATCATTTTGTGTGGCCCAGTGGACTGAGCTATAAATATCCCAATGGCCCTAGGCAGAAACGAGAGTGCAGGGGAAGGGAGTGTTCCCACGGAGGGGTGGCGATGCCAGGAGCCCCCTGATGAGAGACCCTCAGTGGCAGAAGGCATGCTGGGAGTTCCCGGGTAAAAGCTGTCCCCGCAGAAAATGCAGAAGCTTAGCATTATTAAGGAGGGCTGGCAGAATCTCTAATAGAAGATTTTAAAAAATGCATAAAGGCAAAATTTTAAATCAATGGATTTGGCCATTTACAGAGGAGTTCAACAGAGTGCCCCATGAATAAAATGGACAGACTACTGACCGTCTGCGTGGACTCTGCAAAGTCGAGAAGAGAGTTGGAGCCAGACGCTTCGAGAACCCCTGCAGGTCAGCAAGAAAGAGACAGGAAACCCACCGACTCGCCGGGCGAAGGATTCCACAGAGATCTCAGTGAGGGAAAGTGTGGCTGGCAGTGAGAGCGATGCCAACCGAAGCAGCACTTCCCGAAAAGCAGGCAGGCGGGGTCAGGGCCCTCAGGTCCTGCTGGGGGTGAACAGGAAGTGGAGCAGCTGCCCGGAGGGTGACCTGGGATGAATGCACACTCAGAGCAGGGAGTCAGCCTTGCTGTTGGGAGACCCGTCTTAGCACCAGAGACCCTGCCTCTGTTCCCAGCTCTTGGCTCCAGCATGCCTGTTTATGCAGACCCCGGGAGCCAGCGGGGATGGTGCAGGTGATGGTTCCTGCCACCCAGGTGAGAGACCCGGATTGAGGCTGCCAGCTTCGGCCCCAGCCCAGGCTTGGCCTTCACAGGCACTTGGGGAGTGAGTAAGCAAATGGGAGCTCTCTCTCTGCATCTATCTGCTCCCCTCTCTCTGTCCTTCAAATAATTAAATTTAAAAAAAAATTTTTTAAAGATTTCTTTTATTTACTTGAAATGCAGGGTTACAGGGCTGGCGCCGTGGCTCACTTGGTTAATCCTCCGCCTGCAGCGCCGGCATCCCATATGGGTGCCGGGTTCTGGTCCTGGTTGCTCCTCTTCCAGTCCAGCTCTCTGTTCTGCTGTGGCCCGGGAAGGCGGTGGAGGATGGCCCAAGTGCTTGGGCCCTGCACCCACATGGGAGACCAGGAGGAAGCACCAGGCTCCTGGCTTCGGGTCGGCATAGCTCCGGCTGTAGTGGCCATTTTGGGGGTGAAGGAAGACCTTTCTTTCTGTCTCTCTCTCACTGTCTATCTGTCAAATAAATAAATAGAAAGAAAGAAAGAAAGAAAGAAAGAAAGAAAGAAAGAAAGAAAGAAAGAAATGCAAGGTTACAGAAAGAGAGAGATCTTCCATCCCCTGGTTCACTCCCCAAATGGCTGCAATGGCTAGGGTTCAGCCAGACAGAAGCCAGGAGTCAGGAGCTTCCTTGGGTCTCCCACATGAGTGCAGGGGCCTGAGCATTTGGGCCATCCTCCGTGCTTTCCTATGCACATTAGCAGGGAGCTGGATCGGAAGTGGAGCAGCCGGGACATGAACTGGCACCCATCTGGGATGCTAGCGCTGCGGGTGACAGCATAACTTGCTGTGCCACGGCACCAGCCCCAATAAAAATTTTTAAAAAAGAAAGAACACAGATTCCCTAAGTCAGCAATGCTTCTGCTGAGGATATGGCCTCCCTCCCCACCTCCCAAAGCTGTCTTGCCAAGGCTCCCAGGTTTACAACCATCATGTCATCCTGGACGCAGGTCAGGGGCTGGGCGGTCAGTGGAGTGGACGAGGAGGATGTAGGAGACGTTCTTAGTGGAAGGCAGTGCAGCAACACAGGAAAAACCAGCCAGCCCACGAGGGGTGAACATTCCATGACGTATAGGGCTATACCACTACATTTTTAATTTTAATGATAATTTTAAAAGCATCGACCCAAAACAGGACTTGGTATGTTTTCAAGAATTGACATATCCATAAAGGTTTTTGTTTTTGTTTTGAGAGGCTGAGAGAGTGCTCATCCACGGGTCTTCTCTCCAAATGCTCGCAACACCCAGGCCTGGGCTACGCTGAAGCAGGAAGCTGGGAAGATGGGTGCTGGGGAGCAAGGACTTGAGTCATCGTGCTGTCTGCCAGGGCCAGGAAGCCGAGTCAGGAGCTGGGCCTGGGCCGCAAACCCAGTGTGAGACAGGCAACTCAACTGATGTCTCAGCTGCTAGCCCAAACACCTGCCCAAACATTCTTTTTAATATTTTTATTTATTTGTTTGAAAGGCTACAATGGAGACACATGCACACTCACGCAGAGAGAGAGGGAATTTTCCGTCCTCTGGTCCACTCCCCAAATGACCACAATGGCCAGGACTGGACCAGGCTGAAGCCAGGATCCTGGAATTCTCCCCTGTGGGTGGCAGGAGTCCAAATATTGGGCCATCTTCTGCTGCTTTCCCAGGCGCGTTATTAGCCGGCAGCTGGATCAGAAACCAAGCAGCCTGGACCGGAATCAGAGCTCCAAGGTGGGACGCGGGTGTCTCGGGCAGTGGCTTCACCCGCGGGGCGCCGTGTCAGCCCCACGATCCAAGCAAGGCTGCCTTTTCCCACGTGGTGTCTTCCCAGGCTGCTGATTCTCAGCTGGAAGCTGGGCTGGGCTGGCAGGTCCCAAACCGCAAGGTGACAGCTCCAAGCCCCGGGGGGGAGGCACGATGGTGTGGCTGTGGGGGCCTTGGTTCATTGAGGGTTGTTTTTGACAAACGTGGAATAACTTCCAAGATCGTCTGGTAAGGGAGAAACGCAGGCCACAAAGCCGGGGGTGGGGGGTGGGGGTGGGGGGGCGGGGCGGGGGTGGGCAGACGCCGTGTTCCAGGAGTGCGCAGGCGCTCTCGCAGAGAGAGTGGTGGCTCAGAGGAAGGAGAGATGCCTGGGAAATCACCTGGGAGGGGTCTTGATGATTCATTGGTACTATGCAAGTTTGCATTCTGCATACATGTTTTTTTTTAAGTTCTTTTAAAATTATTTGATAGGCAGGGGCAAAGTAAGAGCGGAAAGGGGGGGGGGGGGGCCTCCCTTCCATTGGTTCACTCTCCAAGTGTGCGAGATAGCCTAGGCCGAGGCTGAAGCTGAGAGCTGGGAACTCAATCCAGGTCCCCCACGTGAGTGGCAGGGACGCAGTCACACGGGCTGTCACCGCCACCTGCCGGGGTCTGCGTTACCAGGCAGCTGGAGTCGGGAGCCAGAAGCAGCTACTGAGTAGGTACTCTGATGTGGGATGCAGGCGTCTTAACGGTTAGGCAAAATGTCCGACTCTCCATACATATATTTTTTTAAAGATGTATTTATTTGAAAGAGTGACACAGAGAGAGAAGGAGAGAGAGAGAGAGAAAGAGAGAGAGAGAGAGAGAGAGAGGTCTTCCATCTGCTCGTTCTCTCCTCGGTTGGCTGAAATGACCGGAGCTGTGCTGATCCTAAGCCAGGAGCTGGGAGCTTCTTCCGGGTCTCCCATATGGGTGCAGGAGCCCAAGGACTTGGGCCATCTTCTGCTGCTTTCCCAGGCCATAGCAAAGAGCTGGATCAGAAGTGGAGCAGCCGGGTCTCGAACCGGCGCCCATATGGGATGCCAGC
The DNA here is from genome assembly GCF_033115175.1 of Lepus europaeus. Lineage (NCBI taxonomy): Eukaryota > Metazoa > Chordata > Mammalia > Lagomorpha > Leporidae > Lepus > Lepus europaeus. The sequence continues at coordinate 104,575,379 of NC_084837.1, forward strand.
CCTGCAGGAGGTGGCTTTACCTGCTATGCCACAGCGCTGGCCCTGATATACATATATTTTTAATGTGTGTGTGTGTGTGTGTTTAGGTTGGCAGAATAAATTATGGTCATTTATATAACATGAAATACAATAAAAATATTAAAAATGTGTCTACAGATTTCCATCTCTGGTTCTGTCTCCCACAGCACTCCTATGGAAAAGCTGAACACGTAGAAGCTATGTATGTGAAATCATCTGAGAGCTAACGAGAAGTAAAGCGTTCCTGGAGCAGAGGGCGGGCTGGGTGGGGTCAGGGTCGGGGCCGTCTCTCTGCGGGGGTGTTTGCCAGTTCTTCAGGGAGACTGGCGGGCTGAGAGGCGCTCTCAGCAGGGTCGAGGGGCTAGGAGGGTGAACATTAGAGCAAATACAAATTCATGAAGCAGATTTCCAGACCAGGGGACAGGGAGAATGATAACAGTGTCAAATCCATGGAATTCAGCCAACACTATGGCACAGCAGGCTAAGCCTCCTCTTGTGATGCCAGTATCCCACATGGGCACTGGTTCAAGTCCCGGCTGCTCCAATTCCCATCCAGTTCCCTGATAATTTGCCTGGGAAAACAGTGGAAGATGGTCCAAGTCTTTGGGCCCCTGCACCCACATGGGAGACCAGGAAGAAGCTCCTGGCTTTGGATCTGCCCAGCTCCAGCTGTTGTGGCCATTTGAGAAGTGAACCAGCAGGTGGAAGATCTTTTTCCCTGTCTCTCCCTCTGTCTGTAACTCTGCCTCTCAAATAAAACTATGGAGAAAAATACACCACAGAAACCCACAAAAAGAAGGTTGTAGTTTCTTTAAATAGACATTAAGGTAGGAAGCATTGCTGAGGATAAACAGGCATATTTCATAATAATACAAGAGAGCAATCCACAAGATATTATAGGGGCCTGGTGCTGTGGTGTAGTAGGTAAAGTCGCTGTCTGTGGTGCTGGCATCCCATAGTGGTGTGGTTTGAGACCCAACTGCTCCACTTCCAATCCAGCTCTCTGCTATGGCCTAGGAAAGCAGCAGAAGATGGCCCAAGTGCTTGGGCCCCTACACCCGTGTGGGAGACTTGGAAGAAGCTCCTGGCTCTTGGCTTTGAATCGGCCCAGCTCCAGCTATTGCGGCCATTTGAGGGGTGAACCAGCAGAAGGAAGACCTCTCTCTCTCTCTGTCTCTCCTTCTCTCTGTCTATATCTCTACCTTTCAAATAAATAAGTAAAATCTTGAGAGAGAGAGAGAGGATATTACAGGCCTAAATTTGTATACACCCAATAATATGATCCTAAAACGTATAAAGCAAAAACTGACAAGACTAAAAGAAAAAGCGAGAATCCATAATCACTATGGCAAGTTGATGGCACTCATTTTTGTAACTGAGAGAGATTAAAACTCAACAACTGTTCAGAAGATTAGATTATTAGCGAAGCTGGCTTAATTGACGTGTATGGGACACCCAACAACCACAGCGTCCACATTGCTTTCAGCCTTCAAACGGGACGTTTACTGGTAGGCTGGGCCATAACACAAGTCTCAGCATATTCCAAAGTATTAAGATCACAGAACATACAGTCCAACTGCCATGGAATTAAACTGGAAATCAATTACAAAAGAAAATCCCCAAATGTGTGGAAATGTAGCTACTGCTTCGTACTTCTAAGCAATTCAAGAGTCAAAGAAGAAATCTTTGGAGTTGAAGAATCATAAAAATGCAAGTATGAAGTATGAACACCCTGGCCAAGCCCGTGAGGCCAGCTTCCCACTCTGTCTGTTTATCACGGTGGGCTTTTGTTGGGATGTGCAGTGAGCAGAAATAGATTCTCATATGTATGATGTCAAAGTTTTTTTTTGGTAGCAAAATGAACTTATGAATTACTTCCCTTCTCCATGAACATTTTGATTTTTTAAATTTTTTTTTAAATTTTTATTTTGACAGGCAGAGTGGTGGATAGTGAGAGAGAGAGAGAGACAGAGAGAAAGGTCTTCCTTTTTGCCGTTGGTTCACCCTCCAATGGCCACTGCGGCCAACACATCTCGCTGATCCGAAGCCAGGAGCCAGGTGCTTCTCCTGGTCTCCCATGCGGGTGCAGGGCACAAGCACTTGGGCCATCCTCCACTGCCTTCCCAGGCCATAGCAGAGAGCTGGCCTGGAAGAGGGGCAACCGGGATAGAATCCGGTGCCCCAACCGGGACTAGAACCCGGAACATTTTGAACACCCCCGTATGCGTGCAGTGAGAAGTAATGACCATGCGACTCTCAGCTGTGCGGAACCCAGAGTGTGCTGGCAACAGCTTCCCTGCCGGCAGGGTCAAGAGGAAGAAGGGGACCCCAGGCGGGAATTCGTGTCCCCAGGACCAGCTTTTGTGGTGGGAGAGTGGAGACTGAGGGACTCACGCAGCCAGAGGCTGGAGCAGCTCCCAGCCAGGGCCCCTGTGCACCGGGGAGCCCAGGTGTCAGTGTCACGGACAATCAGCACAGGACAGGCTGCACCAGGGCCAGACGCAGACTTAGCCAAGGTGCTGGTTCCACGGGACCACTCTTCCTGGCAAACAAATTCCCACCATTTTTTTAAGTTAAAGATTTATTTATTTATTTGAGAGGCAGAGTTATAGGCAGAGAGAGAGGGAGAGACAGAGAGAAAGGTCTTCCATCTGCTGGTTCACTCCCCAAATGGCTACAAAGGGTACAGGGGCCCAAGCACTTGGGCCATCTTCCACTGCTTTCTCAGGCCATAGCAGAGAGCTGGATCAGAAAAGGAGCAGTCAGGACTCGAACCTGTGTCCATGTGGGATGCCAGGGCCACAGGTGGAGACTTCACCTAGCTACATCACACAAATTCCACGTTTATGCAAAGCCCAGTGAAAACTTTTCTGTGAAATACTTATATAAATAAATATATACATATATAAATGTGTGAGATGTCTTTAAAACTGGGATTAGTTTTAGTTTTGTATGAACAAATTAAAAAAAATTGTGTAGCTACTCAAAAAAAAAAAACTTAGAAAATAAAATCCAAAGCAAGATGAAAAAAGACAATAAGAGCAGAAATTAATAAATAGAATACAAATTTTGTTTTCTTTCAAAAAAACTAATAAAACCACTGGCAAGACTTGGCCAGAGAGAGAGAGAGAGAGAGAGAGAGAGAGAGAGAGGAGAGAAGCACCAACACCTATTATTAGGATCAGGAATTGGAAAGAGAATATCATTATAGAACCTAGAAACATTAAGGTTAGGCTAGTGCTGTGGCATAGCAGGTTGGACCACCGCCTGCAGTGCTGCCAGCCCATATGGGCTCCTGTTTGAGTTCCAGCTGCTCCACTTCCAATCCAGCTCCCTGCAAATTCACCTGGGAAAGCAGCGGACAATGGCCCAAGGCTTGGGCTCCTGCACCCACTTAGGACACCCAGATGAAGCTCCTGGTTCCTGGCTTCAACCTGGCCCAGCCCCTAGGGGGTGGACCAGTGGGTGGGAGTTACCTCTTTCTCTCACCCCCTCCCCTCTGTCTCTCTTTCTCCCTCTCTTTCTGGAACTCTGCCTTTGAAGTAAGATAAATAAATCTTTAAAAAAAAAAAAAAGATCATAAGAGAACGCTAGGAAAACTATGACAAAAACTTTGAAAATGGACTAATTACTAGAAAGACATAATTTACCAAAATGGACAGAAAAAAAATCTGAGTAGTTTTAAAACCAACATAAGAACTAAATCTTTAAAAAAAAAAAAAGTTTTGAGAGACAGGGAGAGCTCCTCTCTGCTGGGAGCCGGGAGCCAGGAGCCAGGAGCCAGGAGCCGGGAGCCAGGAGCCAGGAACTCCATCCAGGTCTCCCACATAGGTGGCAGGGGCCCAAGTTCCACATTGGCAGCAAGGTGGAGTCGGGAGCCCGAGCCGTGTATTGAACCCAGGCACTCAGATACAAGCCACAGGTGTCTCAACTGCTAGGCTAAATCGAATCTTACCTTAAATGGACCCAAATATTTATGGAGGAAAGAACTCCAATCTTAAACAAATTCTTCCAGAGAATAGAAAAAGGAGGAATACTTACATAACTCATTTGATGAGGTCTGTGTAATCTTAATATCAGAAGAATGCTTACCAGGAGAAAAACTGCAGATGAATCTCACTGAGGGCTGGTGCCGTGGCTCAACAGGCTAATCCTCCACCTTGCGGCGCCAGCACACTGGGTTCTAGTCCCAGTCGGGGCGCCGGATTCTGTCCCGGTTGCCCCTCTTCCAGGCCAGCTCTCTGCTATGGCCCAGGAGTACAGAGGAGGATGGCCCAAGTCCTTGGGTCCTGCACCCCATGGGAGACCAGAAGAAACACCTGGCCCCTGCCTTCGGATCAGCGCGGTGCGCTGGCTGCATGCCAGCCACAGCGGCCATTGGAGGGTGAACCAACAGCAAAAAGGAAGACCTTTCTCTCTCTCTCTCTCTCTCTCTCTCTCTCACTATCCACTCTGCCTGTCAAAAAAAAAAAAAAAAAAAAGAATCTCACTGAGGACTGTAGATGCAAAATCTAAATAAAACCTAAAATACAATATTAGCAAATCTAATTAGCAATGTGTAAAAAGGGTAGCACAGCACAATCGATTTCCAGAATGCCAAGTTGGTTTAACATTTGGAAATCAGTCTGTGTAACTCACATAAGCAGAATAAAAGAAGGAATGGTATTTTCATCTTAATAGATGGCAAAAAGCATTTGATAAAATTCAATATAAATCCATGATTTAATATTCATAGCATGGGGCTGGTGTTGTGGCACAGTGGGTGGTTAAAGCCCCAGCCTGCAGCACTGGCATCCCAAAGGAGCAAGGGTTTGAGTCCCAGCTGCTCTACTTCCAATCCAGCTCCCTGCTGTGGCCCGGGAAAGCAGTAGAAGATGGCTCAAGTCCCTGGGCCCCTGCACCCACGTGGGAGACCTGGAAGATGCTCCAGGCTCCTGGCTTCGGATTGGCTTAGCTCTGGCCATTGTGGCCACTTGGAGAGTGAACCAGGGAATGGAAGACCTCTCTCTGTCTCTAGCCCTCTCTCTGTAACTCTGTCTTTCAAATAAATAAAATAAATCTTTTTTAAAAAAAAAGCCTCATAACAAAGAGGAGCAATAAGTAATTTCTTAATTTTTTAATCAAAGCTCCAGCTACTTTAAAAAAAAAGATAGATTTATTTATTTATTTATTTAAAAGTCAGAATTACAAGAGAAAGGAAGACAGAGAGAGAGAGAGACAGACAGAGAGACAGAGAGAGAGAGATATCTTCCATTCACTGGTTCACTCCCAAAATGGCTGTAACAGCTGAGGCTAGGCCAGGCTGATGCCAGGACTCCATAACTCCATCTGGGTCTCCCGCATGGATGCAAGGGCCCAGACACTTGGGCCATCTTCCTCTGCTTTCTCAGGTGCATTAGCGTGGAAGTGGACTGGAAGTGGAGCAGCCAGGACTCAAAGGAGCGCTCATCTGGGATTCCAGAGTTGCAGGCAGAGGCTTAACCTGCTACACCTCAGCGCCAGCCCCTTCAGCTACTTCTCAATAGTAAATACTAAAAGCTCTCTTCCTGAGATCAGAAAAAAAAAAAATCACCTCTGTTTACCATTCCTATTCAGCTTGTACTGGAAGTCCAACCAGTAAACCAAAGCAAAAACAATAAACAAAAGTTGTGAGAGTTGGGAAGAAAACAATAAGACTCTCATTAGCAACAGACAACATGACTCTGTATGCAGAAAATCCAGAAAAATATCTGCAGTGAAACTGTTAGAAATAATAAGCAAATTTAGCAAGCTTGCTGGATTTAAGATCGCTATGCAAATTCAGTTATTGGCTAGGCACAGGTAGCAAAGAATTAAGAAGTCGATTCTGCCCAAATGGAACCGAAGATTCAATGCAATGCCAATCAAACCCTTGACAAGACTTTTTCTCCCTCCCCTCAAAAAAATGTGACAAGCTGATTCTACATCTTAAGTGGAAAATGGCACAAAGTATGAAGAGTAGCCAAGGTGTCCCTGAAGAAAAGCAAAGTGGGAACAGGGATAACACCAGGCGGCAGGACTCTCAACAAAGCCATGGTAATAAGGTGGTGATGTTGACGGAGAAACCAAGACCAGTGCAACAGAAGGAAGAATCCAGAAAAGACAAACAGGTGCAGGATGAAGAGGATCCTGCAGACTGGCTGGGGAGGGATGGGCTCATCAGGAACCAGAGCTGGCTCGGCCGGACACCTGCAGGTAAAGATAAAAAGCAAGCTTGTCTCCCACCTCGTAACTGACACAGCAGCCTATCTCATTTATAGACATACATGTGTACGGCAAGTGCAAAAATAAATAAATAAACAAACACCTTTTACCTGGGGGCAGACACTTGGTGCAGCAGTTAAGACAGTGCTGGGGGGGCCAGTGCTGTGGTGTGGTGGGTAAAGTCGCCACTTGCAGTGCCGGCATCCCATATGGGTGCCGGTTCCAGTCCTGGATGCTCCACTTCTGATCCAGCTCCTTGCTATTGTGCCTGGGAAAACAGTGGAAGATGGCCCGAGTGCTTGGGCCCCTGCATCCACGTGGGAGATCCAGAAGAAACTCCTGGCTCCTGGCTTTGTATCGGCACAGCTCTGGCCATTGCAGCCACTGGGGAAGTGAATCAACAGATGGAAGATCTCTCTCTCTGTCTCTGTGTGTGTGTATCTCTCTCTGCCTTTCATATAAATAAATAAATCTTTTTTTTTTCTTTTTTAAGAAAAAGAGAAGATAGGCTGGTGCCACGGCTCACTTGGCTAATCCTCTGCCTGTGGCGCCAGCACACCAGGTTCTAGTCCTGGTTGGGGCACCAGATTCTGTACCGGTTGCCCCTCTTCCAGTCCAGTTCTCTGCTGTGGCCCAGGAAGGCAGTGGAGGATGGCCCAGGTGCTTGGGCCCTGTACCTGCATGGGAGACCAGGAGGAAGCACCTGGCTCCTGGCTTCGGATTGGCATAGCGCACCAGCCGTAGCAGCCATTTGGAGGGTGAACCAAAGGAAGGAAGACCTTTCTCTCTGTCTCTCCTCTCTCTCACTGTCTAACTCTGCATGCAAAAAAAAAAAAAAAAAGAGAGAGAGAGAGAGAGAGAGAAGGTAGATGGGCATGGGGTGCTGTAAATCTTGGATAGCAGGTACCAGGTTCTCCCTTGATGACAAACCTTTAAGCTAAACCTGTTTGCTTGGTGGACGTTTCTCTGTGTGTGTGTGTGTGTGTTATTCAGGGGCACGAGTCCCCTTCCTGAAGTGTGTCACGAGGCGGTGACGGGCACGGTCTTTGTCGGGCGTTGTGAACGCACATCTGTGCGTGTTTCTGGAGACCGAGTGATCTGGAGCCACACGGACAGTGGTGCTTGCGCTGAGTGGGACCGCAGAGCCTTGTGGGTTTGTGTGTGTGTCTGTGTGTTTTCCGATCTTTCTGTAATACGTCTTTATTGCTTTTCTAATAAGAAATAAAGTCATTTTGTAGTATTGACTGGGGAATAAACCAGCGGGTCGATCACACAGAATAGGAAACAGAGAGAGATTCCATAGATATAAGAATTCGACGTGTGATAAAGTTGGGGTTTCAAATCAATTGGGAGAGATGGGCAGCTCCATACGGCTTGTGGGCTCCACTGGCCAACAATTTGGGAAGCTAATGCTGGGCTCTGCCCCCTGCCTGATGCAACCCATACATTGCTTAAAAGCAACCAGACACTTGCATGGTTGGTGGCTTTTTAAGCAGCAACATGAAAATCTCGAAGGACGTAGAAGCCACTAGTCCCAGCATCTTGGAGTGGAGACGGCTGGGCTAAGCCTGGTGGCGAGTTGGCACAAAGGAGAAGCCTGGCAGATTTGGCGATAGAACCAGAGGCAATTTCGATACGAAGACAGGCCGTTCACAATAACAGACACGGTGAAGCACCTGCGAATACGCTTGCCAAGAACTGTGGAACGCCCGTATGCCAAGAACCATGACGCTTCCCCGGAGGACGTGAAAGCAGACCTGCGGAAGCAGAGCGCTCCGCGGAGGTGGGGGATCTGTCCACTGCACATCGGCTTACGGGTAAGACGGGGGAGACCGGTGTTCGGCGCAGCAGGTAAGCTACAGCTTGAGACGCCCCCATGCCCTGTCAGAGGCCTGGGTTTGAGTCCCAGCTCTGCCTTCAGTTCCGGCTTCGTGCTAAGGCACACCCTGGAGGCAGCAGGTGATGGCTCAGGTACTTGGGTCCCTGCCACCCACGTGGGGGACCTGGAGGGAGGTCTGGGCTCCAGCCTAGCTCCGGCTGTTTCGGGCATCTGAGGAGTAAACCAATGGATGGAAGATACCCCTCTGTCTGCCTCTGTCTCTCTGCCTTTTAAGTAAATCACAGACATTTAAAAAGAGACAGCAAGTTGAGATGCTGGTGAGTAGAATAATCCTAAGAGAAATACTACGATTAAAAAGACTGTCCTAACTGTGCATCTACTTCCTCCTAGGACGAGGGCTTGCGTCCCTTTCCCTCACACAGCCCAAGCCTGGAGCAGGAAGTCTCTGGCCTGCACTGTCCTCTCCCAGCATGTCCCGGCTCTGGGGCGGCTCCCAGGCTGCCTTGCGGCAGGCTTGGCTACACCTCACTATCTGCCCTAGCACTGGGATCTACTGCTTGGCTTCAATCTCCCTCACCTTGGGACTGCCCAGATGCCCAGGCTCAGCCCAGGATCTGCTCCCGTCCAGCTTCTACCCCCAGAGAGTCCCAAGTGAGGCTATAGCAGTCATGGCCAGGCCTGCTACCTTGGCTCTTCCCAGGTCTGTCACACGCCACAGGCTGACCACAGCAGGCAATCACTTTATAGCCTTGTGGCTCCGGGGGGAGAAAGAAACTGTCCCACGACCCCAGTTGCTCAGTCTGGGGATGTAGGTAGCCAAAAGAGTAGCATAGTGGTTAAGAACTCAGATTATGAGGGCTGCTGTTTCAGCATAGAGTTAAACCATCAATTGAGACACCGGCATCCCACGCTGGTTCGAGTCCCAGCTGCTCTACTTCCGATCCAGCTCCCTGCTAATGCACTTGGGAACTGGATGGAGTTCCAGGCTCCTGGCGCAGCCCCAGCCATCGTGGCCATTTGGGAACGAACCAGCGGATGGAAGATCCCTTTCTCTTTCTGTGTCTCTCCCTCTTTCTCTGTTAACTTTGCCTGTCAAATAAATAAATCTTTAAATATTTATTCTTTGAAAAATAGAACACAGATTTTGGGGTTAGCCTTTGTGGCACAGCAAGTTACGCTGACACTGGCGATGATGCTGGCATCTGGTCACGGCTGCTCCGCTTCCGATCCAGCTTCCTGCTAATGCAACTGGGAAGGCAGCGGATCCTACTCACCTGTGGGGGAGATCTGGATGGAGCTCTAGGCTCCTGGCTTTGGCCTGGCCCGGACCTGGGTGTTACAGCCATTTGGGGGAATGAACCAGAGGATAGGAGATCTCTCTCTGTCTGTCCCTCCCTCTGTCGCTCTGCATCTGAGAGAGAGAGAGAGAAAGAAAGAAAGAAGCTTTTGCCTGGCCTGCATTCAAGCCTTGATTCTACATGTGCCAGCCAGCTGTGTGGCCTTGGCAAGTTGCTTAAACACTCGGAGCCTCAATTCTGTCCTCTGCAATGCAGTGTCGTACTAAACGCTGCAGGAGTCGTTATTACCTCCCTGGGCTCTCAGGAGGACGACAGGCATTGGTATGGTCTAAGTCGCCTTGGCACCTGGCTGGCCAGGATAATGCTGGAGGCCATACTTGTCATTACAGTGGAAACAGAGACTCAGAAAACCCCTGCCCAGGCAAAGCTCACACTGGACAGGCTGGCTACCCCAGCCCCTCCCTAAGGGGGACCCAGGAACCTGGAGAAGCCCCCTGCATAGCGCCCCCTGCCTGTCATCACCTGGCGGTGCAGGGCTGGAATGCAGGGACAGCTTGGGCCGTACCATGCGCCGGTTCTCACGCTGGGCCATTCCCACACCAGGCATTGGCTTGTGGAAAATGCATATTATGGAAAACTATGCATGGATTTCAAAAATGCACCAAAATAAGTGAATCTTTCTTTTAAAGGTGTGTTTATTTACTTGAAAGGCAGAGCAACAAGAGAGATGGGGGGTAGGGGTGGGGAGAGAGGAGAGAGAGAATCTTCCACCCATTGGTTCACTCCCTAGATGGCCACAACAGCTCTGGGCCAGGAGCCTGGAGCTCCATCCTGGTCTCCCACATGGGTGGCAGGGGCCCAAGTACCTGGGCCAACTTCCATTGCCTTTCCAGGCGCTTTAGCAGGAAGACGGACTGAAAGCAGAGTAAGCCAGGACTTGAACCATTGCTCCGATATGGAATGCCCATGTCACAAGAAGCTGTTTAACCCACCGTGCCACAAGGCCAATCACAGATTTATCTCTAAATTCCATTTCTCCACAAAATTTTGGAAGTGCCGTCGTATGGAAGATAGAGAGTTAAAATGATCTCTAGGGGCTATAGTTGTGGCAAAGCAGGTTAAACCACCACCTGCAGTGCTGGCATCCATATGGGCGCCACTGCTCCCTGGCACCACTGCTCGCTGGCCTTGGCACACCTGGGCCACTTCACCTGCCAGGCACGGCGGCACCGAGCTGGCTTTGCCACAATGCCCGCAACCCCAGAAACAGACAACAAGAAAACAGAAATGACTGGCTCTGAGAATTTAGAAATGGCGCAGTCACAATTAGCAGGTATTTAGCCACCAGCAAATGTCCCGTGGCAACCAGGCAGTGGCAATGGGGCTCTCAGGTAGCTACAAAGTAACTATTTCATTGGGGACACAGGTGCCACCTGGAGTCAGGGTGTTTTTGGCCTGCATTGATCTTTAGGGGCATTGGTTAAAAAGGCAGGGACGGGACGGCGTTGTGGTACAGTGGGGTAAGCGGCCACCTGGGGGGCCAGCATCCTATGTGGGCACTGGTTCCAGTCCTGGCTGCTCCACTTCCAATCCAACTCCCTGCTGATGGCCTGGGAAATCAGCGGAAGACGGCCAAAGCGCCTACATCCCTGCACCCACATGAGAGACCTGGATGGAGTTCCTGGTTCCAGCTTGGCCAATAACAGACCGTGCTGTTGTGGCCATTTGGGGAGTGAACCAGCAGATGGAAGATTCTCTTTCTCTCTTTCTTTCTCTGTAGCTGCCTTTCAAGTAAATAAGTATGTCTTGGGTGGGTGGGGGGATATAGCCAAGTCCTTGACCAAGACCTCCTCATTTCACTGCTCATTTCACTGAGCTAACCCAGTTTCTTGGGTCTCTAAGTTTGACCCAGGAGGATAACAGCTCAAAAAGAATTCAGGATGGGAGCAGAGTTGTGGTGCAGCGGGCTCAGCTGCTGCCCAGGACGCCCACAACGCCGATCCGAGTCCTGGCTACTCAGCATCCAACCCAGCTCCCTGCTCACGTGCCTGAGCAGCAGCCGGTGGGTGGCCCAAGCGCTCGGGTCCCTGCCTCCCCCGTGGGAGACTCAGATGGAGTCTCCTGGCTCCTGGCTTCCACTTGACCTAACCCTGGCTGTTGTGGCCATTTGGGAAACTGAACCAGCAGATAAAGATCTCTTTCTGTCTCGCCGTCGTTTTAACAAATACCTGTGAAAAAGGCACTTTCCTTAGTTAACATGGTTTCATGAAATACAAGCTCTAGAAGAGACACCGTCACACACATTCTCTCTCTCTCCTGTCATCTAATTGATGACCAAGGCCCGTCCATCCTACCTCGTTTGGTAGCTCTGGAATTTGAGGCTGGCATGCGGTGCCGTGGCTGAGATGCCCGTATCCAGCATCAGAGTGTCTGGGTTTTGAGTCTTGGCTCCTCTCCCAATTCCAGCTTTCTCTTATGAGAGGCAGCAGGTAATGGAATCTTGGATTGAGTCCCTGGCTGCTGACTTTGGCTGGGCCCAGCCCTGGCTATTGCAGGCATCTGAGAAATGAGCCAATGATAGGAGCTCGCTCTCTCTGCTCCCCATGCCCCTCCAATAAATAAATAAATTTTTAAAAAAATACAAAAAATACAACACTTTCTTTTAGCTCAGCACATATCTGTAACGTGAGTGGAGGAAACATATATGAGGGTACTTCACAAAGTTCCTTGTTGGGCCGGCGCTGTGGTGTAGCAGGTTAAGCTGCCACCTGCGATACTGGCATCCCCATATGGGCTCTGGTTCAAGTCCCGGCTGTTCGTCTTCTGATCCAGCTCCCTGCTAAGGGGCCTGGGAAAGCAGTGGAGGATGGCCCAAGTGCTTGCCCCTGCACCCATGTGGGAGACCTAGAAGAAGTTCCTAGCTTCTGGCTTCAGCCTGGCCCAGCCCTGGCTGTTGTGGCCATTTGGGGAGTGAACCAGCGGATGGAAGACTTCTCATCCTCTCTCTCCTTCTCTCTCTTTTTGTAACCCTGCCTTTCAAATAAATAAATCAAGCTTAAAAAAAAAAAAAGTTCATTGTTCTGGTGCAAACATTTTTATATCCATACATACAAGGGGTCTTTAATTTTTTTTAAAAAAAAGTTATTTATTTAAAAGGGAGCATCAGAGAGAGAGAGAGAGATCTCCCATCTACTAGTTCACTCCCCAAACAACCACAACAGCTGGGGCTGGGCCAGGCTGAAGCCAGGAGCCTGGAACTCCACCCTGGTCTCCCACATGGGTGCAGGGGCCCACACACTTGGGTCACCTTTGCTGCCTCCCCAGGGAGCTGGATCAGAAGTGGAACAGCTGGGACTCCAACTGGTGCTTCATATGCAATGTGGGTACAGAGAGCTGCACCACAATGCCAGTCCCAGAATACACTTGGCTTTTAACTCCAGGTTCCCATGAATTCCCTGAAGAACTCCAGCACACGGATGCAAACACCCCTGGCAGACACCTGGGTAAGCTACAGAGAAACAGAGGTTTGGCGGGGTCCCCCAAATATTGTGGTTGGACAAAACGGGCTGAGACTCGTCCAACCTCTTCCCTTCATGAGTAAGAGACGCAGGCCGGTGTCCAGTGTGCAGTGTCCCTTAGCAGACGGAGTCGGCTCTGAGATGAGACTCAGCCTCTGAACTGCAGTCTGGATTTTCCTCCATCACTCTACGCGGCCCGACCACCCACCGCTCTCGTCCAAGTCCTGGTGCCTTGTCAGTGTTTCCTCGCTACAGCAGAACACCTAAGACACGCTGCTTACCACGGTCGTGGTTCTGGAGGGTCACAGGCCAAGATCGGGCAGGTCTCTGGCTCCGCCTGGGGTGATGGCGTCTTGCTAGCAGGGTCCCTGGGAGACCCAGGGCGTCACATTACAAGAGCGGCACAAGTGTCTGTCATGCCCTCTTTCCAAAGCCGTTAGGCTCCCATCACAGGGCTCCACCCTGGGGATCTAATCAGAGCCAGTCACTTCCCCAAGGCCACACCACAATTGGATTAAGTTTCCCGCTCCCTCCGTATTATTAGCATTAAGATTCCAAGGACCCAGGCTAGCATCGAGACACAGCAGGTGAAGCTACCACTTGCCACACCAGCATCCCGAGAAGGCAGCAGATGATGGTCCAAGTGCTTGGGCCCCGGCCCTGCTACCCATATGGGAAACCCAGAGGGAATGTTCCCGGCTCCTGGCTTCAGCCTGGCCTCGTCCCAGGCATTGCAGCCAATTGGGGAATAAACCAGAGGATGGACAATAGATCTCTCTCTCTCTTTTCTCTCTCTTTCTCCCCCTCTGTTTTCCTCTCTATCATGCTGCCTTTCCAATAAATAAAAATAAATCTTTAAAAATAAAAGACTTTGGGGCCAAGCCTTTAACACATGGGCCTTCGGGGAAACACCCAAACTAAGATCCAAGCCACAGCACCTGTTATTGAGAGATTCTGTTGCCCGGCTCCCTGCCCCAGGTACCCCCAGCCAACTCCATGCCTTCACCCTTTTCAGTGAAGCCCCTGGGCCATCCATTCATTTACTTGTGTGGGAAGTGATGAGAGTTGTGGCCCTCCAACCAGAAGCCTCAGAATCACTCGGAGAGAAGAATGATTGCAAACACCATTTTCCAATACCACCCCAGGCCCATTAGAGGTGAGTGTCCTCCCACAAAATGCTTGGGACGAGAAGTGTTTTTGGATTGCAGAATGTTTTGGATTTTCCGATATTTGCATAGACATAATAAGACATGTCAGGCATGGGATCCAAGTCCAAACATGGAATTGATTTATGCCTCACATGCACCTTACGCCCATAGTCTGAAGGGGATTTTGGACAATGATTTTCATAATTTCACGCATAAAGCAAAGTGTGAGTATCACAGCTGAAAGGCTGAGGGGGTCTTTTCCTCCCTGGAGACACTGAATAAACCGTGTGTTGCGCACCTGTATCCTGACGGGGAAGGGTCACGTGAGGTCAGCTGTGCAATTGTCCACTTGTCGGCGCTCAGCCAGTTTTCAATTTTTGAGCGTTTTGGGATTTTTGGCTTTTCAGATTGGGGGTGGTCCCCTGTGCATCGCTGACTCGGGAAAGGTCCCCCAGAAGCGTGCACTGTGTCTGATGTGCCGCTGACGGGCCCAGAGACTGGTAACACCAAGGGCCTCTGAGGAAGAGGGGGCTTGCAGACAGAAATGGAAGAACCTTCTGTACTTGCAAAGTGCCGAACCAGTGGCCTTCGTGCAGTGTTTAACCTGCTGCTGGGGCCGCCCGCATCTCCCATTAGAGTCCTGGGTTCAAGTCCTGGCTCCTCTGCCAATTCTAGCTCCCTGGGAGGCAGCACATGATGCTGCCAGAGGTTCAGTCTCTGCCACTCACGTGGGAGATTTGTTCTGAGTTCAGGCTCCTGGCTTTGGCCTGGCCCAGCCCTGGCTGTTGCAGGGTCTGGGGGAATGAACCAGAGAATGGGAGATATCTCTCTCTCTGTGTCTCTGTCTCTCTGCCTTTCAAATAAACAAATAAAGATTGTCAAAAATAGTAATAACGTACAATTTTGAACCATGCGTATGTATTTGCTCTTAATACATAGAATAAATTTTTAATGGAAATAAATAGAACAACCAGACAGAAATCGAAATGGAGATCCAGAATATGATCAACACTATAGACCAATTGGACTTAACTGATTTGCATAGAAAACTCCGCCCCTCACATGGAACAGTCTCCAGGGTGGGCCACACAACAAGCCTTAACAAATCTCAAGACCCACATCATAGAAAGCCTCTGTTGCAATAGCTAAAGAATTAGCTAGAAATCAACAGCAGAAGGAAACCCCAGACATTGCTGGGAATTAAACCACACACTCTTAAATAAACGAAGGCTCAAAGATGAAGTCACAAAGGAAGTTGGAAAATATCCTGAAACAAAAGAAAAACAAGACACACAACATACCAAAGCGTAAGGGAAGTCTTTATAGCTAAACACCTACGTGGAAAACAAAGAAAGAGCACACACCAACAACCTGACTTTACACCACAGAAACCAGAAAAAGAACAAACTAAACCCAAAGATAGCACAAGGAAGGAAACACTAAAGATTAAAGATAATTGAAATACAGATTGGAAAGAAATCAACAGGACAAACAGTTGGTTTGTTGAAAAGATCAAAAGGGGCCAGCGCTGTGGTGCTGGGGGTTAAAGCCCTGGCCTGAAGCGCGGCATCCCATATAGGTGCCAGTTCAAATCCCGGCTGCTCCTCTTCTGATCCAGCTCTCTGCTGTGGCCTGGGAAAGCAGTGGAAGACGGCCCAAGTCCTTGGGCCCCCGTACCTACGTGGGAGACCTGGAAGAAGCTCCTGGCTCCTGGCTTCGGATCAGCACAGCTCCGGCCGTTGCGGCCATCTGGGGAGTGAACCAACGGATGGAAGACCTCTCTCTCTCTCTCTCTCTCTCTCTCTCTCTGCCTGTCCTCTCTCTGTGTAACTCTGACGTCCAGTAAATAAATAAATCTTTTTTAAAAAGTTTACAAAAAGAAAAGAAATGACAGAAAATAATAAATGGTGCTGGGAAAACTGGATTTCCAAATGCAAAAGAATGAAACTGGAGCCTTGTCTTTCACTGTACTCAAAAATCAACTCACAAGGGATAAAAGACCTACATGCAAGACCTGAAACCAGAAAACTCACAGAGAGAAGCTCCTGAGGTTCTCCAGAGGGAAAAGTCCTTGACATTGGCCTTGACAATGAGTCTTTGGATCTCACACCAAAGCTCAGGCTACAAAGGCAAAAATAAACAAATAGGACGGCATCAAGCTAAAAGGTTGCTG
The DNA here is from genome assembly GCF_033115175.1 of Lepus europaeus. NCBI lineage: Eukaryota > Metazoa > Chordata > Mammalia > Lagomorpha > Leporidae > Lepus > Lepus europaeus. The sequence continues at coordinate 104,591,596 of NC_084837.1, forward strand.
AATAACAAAACACATAATCAGCCACAAGACAACCTAGGGCCTGGGGAAACATGTGCACACCACATGTCTGTGGATGGGGTTAACATCCAAGTCTGTTGAGAATGCCTACGGGGTGGGTGGGCATTCGTGCAGCACTTGAACCACCAGCATCCCGTGTCAGAGCCTCTGGGTTCAAGTGCCAGCTCCTGCAGCTTCCTGCTGGTGGGCACTCGGGGAAAGCAGCACACAGTGGCACAAGTGGTTGGATCCCTGCCACCCACGTGGGACCATGGAGAACTGGATAGAGTCTCAGGCTCCTGGCTTTGACCTGGCCCCGCTTTGGCTGTTGTGGGCATTCCAGCAGATGGAAGATCTCTCTCTCTCTGTCTCTCTCTCTGTCTCTCTATTTCTGTCTCTCTCTCAAATAAAAAAATAAAAATAAATAAAGAAAGAAAGAACCGTTATAACTCACAGCAGAAAAACAAGGGACCAAAGTAAAAACAAACGGACAAAGAACCTCAACAAACATTTATTCAAAAAAAGACATAAAAATGCCCAACAGGAACATGAAAAGGTTCTCAGCATCACTAGTTACCAGGGGAATGCAAATTAAGACTCACTATGTGGCATAGCAGGTAAAGCCACCACCTGCAGTGCCGGCATCCCATATGGGCGCCAGTTCGAATCCCGGCTGTTCCACTTCCCATCCAGCTCTCTGCTATGGCCTGGGAAAGAGTAGAAGATGGCCCAAGCGCTTGGACCCCTGCACCTGCGTGGGAGACCTGGAAGATGCTCCTGGCTCCTGGCTTCGGATTGGCTCAGCTCTGGCCACTGCGGCCATTTAGGGAGTGAACCAGCAGATAGAAGACCTCTCCCTCTGTTTACTTCTGCCTCTCTGTAACTCTGCCTTTCAAGTGGATAGATGGATCTATGAGTGTTGACTGCATACCCAAGAGCATATCTATTTTCATAAAGACAAAAGGTAACGAGTGCTGGCTAGAGGGTAGAGAAAAGGGAACCCTAGGACACTGTTGATAGGTGTAGGATGGCATAGTTTGGAGCTTCCTTAACAAACTAAACTAGGACTACCATAGAACCCAGCAATCCTCCTGGGTATATATACCCAAAGAAAATGAAATTACCACATTGTAAGGACACCTCACTCCCATGCTCACTGAAGCACAGCTCACCATATAAGACATGGAAACCACCTGAGCATCCACACAGGAATGGATAGGGACGATGCGATGTGGATCTGCGATGGAATATCACTCAGCCCTGAAAAAGGCGATTCTCCCATTTACTACAACATGGATGGGCCTGGAGGGTGCATGCCAAAAAACATGAGCCAAAATAAGATATTATGCCAAAAGAAAAATGTTGCATGATCATCTGTCCCATTTATAGAAATTTTTTAAAATAAAAAAGTCAAATATACAGAGATAGAGAATCAAGCCATGCTCGCGATGGATGAAGGTGGAAGGAGAGAGGGAATGGGGGGATATGGACCAAAGGATACAAACAGCAGGCGTGAACCACAAGCTGCCGACTAAAGTTAATAAAAATGATCGCAGGCAGAATTTGTGTTAAATAAGCAGACTCTAACGCCCTTGTCACAAACTGTAATTATGTGGGACGATAGGTAGAGCCTTCATTATAGGAACAAGTTTACCATCCATATATATTCTATACCTTCATATGGCGAACCTCAACTGAACACAATAAAATTTATTTTTACATAGTATTTGTTACAACAAATACTACAGAAATGAAAGAAATTATGAGAATTGTTTGCCAACAAATGGAATAACACAGATGAAATGGATACTTTCTTAAACCTACAACCTACCAAGACTACATCATAAAGAAACAGAGAAAAAAAAAAATTTTTTTTTTTGACAGGCAGAGTTAGCAGTGAGAGAGAGAGACAGAGAGAGAAAGGTCTTCCTTTACCATTGGTTCATCCCCCAATGGCCGCTGCGGCCGGCGCACCGCACTGATCCGAAGGCAGGAGCCAGGTGCTTCTCCTGGTCTCCCATAGGGTGCAGGGCCCAAGCACTTGGGCCATCCTCCACTGCCTTCCCGGGCCATAGCAGAGAGCCGGCGTGGAAGAGGGGCAACCGGGATAGAATCCGGCACCCCAACCGGGACTAGAACCCAGTGTGCCGGCGCCGCAAGGCGGAGGATTAGCCTATTTTCTGCGGCGCCGGCTAAGAAACAGAAAATCTTAGCAGAGTGCTAACTAGGAAGAAGATTGGACCGGTAACCAAAACCTTTCCAGCGAAGGAGAGTGCAGGGTCAGCTGTCTACACTGACGTCTATCAAACATTGAACGAATTAATAGCTTCCCCCCTCCACCACTTCCAGAAAACTGAAGAGGACAGTACTCTCGCAAACTCAGTTTATGAGGCCGGCACTACCCTGACAACAAACCCAAAGACTAAAAGAAAAGACAGCTGAAGTCCAATATCCATGAGGAATATTGATGCCAACTTCTTTTTTTTTTTTTTTTTTTTTGGCAGGCAGAGTGGACAGTGAGAGAGAGACAGAGAGAAAGGTCTTCCTTTGCCGTTGGTTCACCCTCCAATGGCCGCCGCGGCTGGTGCACTGTGGCCGGCACACCGCGCTGATCCAAAGGCAGGAGCCAGGTGCTTCTCCTGGTCTCCCATGGGGTGCAGGGCCCAAGCACTTGGGCCATCCTCCACAGCACTCCCTGGCCACAGCAGAGAGCTGTCCTGGAAGAGGGGCAACTGGAACAGAATCCGGCGCCCCGACCAGGACTAGAACCTGGGGTGCCAGCGCCACAAGGCGGAAGATTAGCCTATTGAGCCGCGGTGCCGGCCATATGCCAACATCTTCAACAAAATACTACACACTGAACTCACTAGTCACTAAACGGATTATACACCATGACCAGGTGGGATTTAGTCCTGCAATGCACGGATGGTTCAGCATACGAAACGGGTGTCCTATACCACACTAGCAGAACAAAGGACAAAAGGCACACGATGGGGCCAGCGTTGCTGTGGAGCAGCTAAGCCGTCCTTGCGAGGGAGGGGTTAGAGTCCCGGCTGCTCCACTTCCGATCCAAGCCTAGGAAAGCAGTGGAAGACGGCCCAAGAACTTGGGTCACCACCACCCACACGGGAGACCCAGATGGAGTTCCTGGTTCCTTGACCCAGCTGGGCCCAGCCTCAGTCCTCATGACCATTTGCAAACCAGTGAATGGAAGATTCTCTCTCTCTCTCTCTCTCTCTCTCTGATCCTTTCCCTCCCTCTCTGTAACCCTGACTTTCAAATAAATAAATAAATCTAAAAAAAAAAAAAAACAAAAAACAAAAAAAAAAACACTGCATCTGCATTGATGCAGAAAAAGCATTTGACAAAAACAGCATTTTTTTCATGATAGAAACACTCAACAATCAGGAGTAGAAGGAAGCCACCTCAACGAAATAAAGGCCAGCTATGAAAAGCCCTAGCTAACACCACACTCAAGGGCGAAAAACCAAAGCTTTTCCTCTTCTTTTTTTAAAGATGGAGGTGAAGGCAGGTGTCTAACTTCCATAGGTTTTTTAATTTTTCTCTATTTGAAAGGCAGAGAGACAGAGACACACAAACGCAGAGGGTGAGCTCCCATCTGCTTATTTACTCCCCAGACGCCTACAACAGCAGGGGCTGGGCCACCAAAGCTAGGCACCAAGAACTCCATTTGTGTTTCCCATGTGAGGGACTCGAACCGGCACCCATAAGGGATGCCAGCATGGCAGGCGGTGGCTTTACCTGCGACGCCACAGAGCCGGCCCCTGCTCCACTTCTGATCCCACTCCCTGCTAAAGCCCTGGGAAGGCAGTGGACAATGGCCCAACTGCACCCACCTAGGGGACCCAGAAGAAACTCCAGGCTCCTGGCTCTGTCCTGGCCATTAGCAGCCAATCGGGAGTGAATCAGTGGATGAGAGATTTCTCTGTCTCTCCCTCTCTCTCTGTAACTCTGTTTTCCAATACATAAAATGAATCTTTAAAAATAAAGAACCGATGACATGATCTTATATGCAGAAACTATGACAAATTCCACAAAGTAAGCTTTAGAACTAATATATTCAGCAACGTTGCAAGACACAAAATCAACACACAAAATTAGTTGTGTTTCTACACACTGAAAGTCAAAAAACATAGTTAAAAAGACAATTCCATTGGTAACAGCATCAAGAAATACACAAGAATAAACTGAACTACAGAGGTGAAAGACTTATAAAGATTACCAAATATTGCTGAAAGGAATTAAAGATGGTACAAATGAGTAGAAAGCTCACATCCAAGGATTGGAGGACCCATGCTGCTAAGATGTCAGCCTTGGCCGGTGCCACGGCTCAATAGGCTAATCCTCCGCCTGCGGTGCCAGCACCCCGGGTTCTAGTCCAGGTCAGGGCACCGGATTCTGTCCCGGTTGCCCCTCTTCCAGGCCGGCTCTCTGCTATGGCCCGGGAAGGCAGTGGAGGATGGCCCAAGTGCTTGGGCCCTGCACCCGCATGGGAGACCAGGAGAAGCACCTGGCTCCTGCCTTCGGATCAGTGCGGTGCGCCGGCCGCAGCAGCCATTGGGGGATGAACCAATGGTAAAGGAAGACCTTTCTCTCTCTGTCTCTCTCTCTGTCTACTCTGCCAGTCAAAAAAAAAAAAAGTCAGTCTTGGGGCCAGCGCTGTGACGCAGCGGGTGAGGCCACCGCCTGCAGTGCCTCCGGCTGCTCCACTTCTGATCCAGCTCTCTGCTGTGGCCTGGGAAAGCAGTAGAAGATGGCCCAAGTGCTTGGGACCCTGCACCCATGTGGGAGACCCAGAGGAAGCCCTAGCTCCTGGCTTTGGATGGGTGCAGCTCTGGCCGTTGTGGCCAATTGGGGAGTGAACCAGCAGATAGGAGACCTCTCTCTGTGTGTCTCTCCTTCTATGTGTAACTCTGACTTTCAATAAATAAATCAATCTTTTAAAAATGATTAAGATGAGGCTGGTGCCACAGCTCACTAGGCTAATCCTCCGCCTGTGGTGCCGGCACACCGGGCTCTAGTCCCGGTCAGGGCACCGGATTCTGTCCCGGTTGCTCCTCTTCCAGGCCAGCTCTCTGCTGTGGCCCGGGAGTGCAGTGGAGGATGGCCCAAGTGCTTGGGTCCTGCACCCTATAGGAGACCAGGAGAAGCACCTGGCTCCTGGCTTTGGATCAGCGCGGTGCGCCGGCCGCAGCAGCCACTTGGGGGGTGAACCAAGGGAAGGAAGACCTTTCTCTCTGTCTCTCTCTCTCTCACTGCTAACTCTGCCTGTCAAAAAAAAAAAAATGTTTAAGATGATATATTTTATGGTATTGTTTTTTATCACACATTTAATCATGCAGGGAAAACAACGTAAAAGACAAAAGAAAGAAAAAGCCTCAGAGGCGTCAGAGGTGCTTCAGGTTTGGAAAGCAGTGATCCAAAGCGATCCTGGATGGCTCCCTGGAGGCGGCGGCAAGGGACAGAATTCAGGGTCGGAGACCTGGCAAACCTGTTTCAGAAGCGCCTGCGGGGGTGCACCTGCGCTCTGGTTAGCCCTCACGCAGTGGGCGCAGTGGGCGCAGTGGAGAGTCGCATGCCCGTGGTGCCTTCAGGTGGACCGAGCAGCTGCGCAGAAAAGCGCGGTCTGCAGCTGGGTAGACCCCGGGGAGCAAGTAGGTGCCCCTCCCCCCGCCTCCACCGCCACCGACCCACCCAACACTCCCAAGTCTTGGCAGCAGGTCTCCAGGTACCTGCTCTGCTCTGGCTGCACAGCACCGCGGCGGGCAGGGCTGCCCTCCCCCCAACCCCCAACCCCGCTTCCCCCCAGCACTGGGGGCGAGTGCTGGTGCGGGGGACACCTCCAGCTGCCGCGAGCGCCCTCTGCTGGAGGCCCCTGGTCTGCCCCGGCTGCAGGTGCTGGGCTCCCGGCCAGGACGGCTTGCATTTTTTAGTAGGCTGATAGGGTGTCGGGCGACGATGTATTCATTACAGCTGGCTGTATAGCAACCTTCGGTTCCAGGCAGGACAGCGCCCTGGCCCCTGAGACTCCACCCACCCCAGAGGACTGGCTTCTACGCCGGAAGCAGCTTCCAAAGAATGGAGAATTCGAGAAACCAGACCCAGAAGCTGGCCACAGGTAGCCTTCACAGGGAAGGGGGTCCGTGTTCCCATAAAGAAAGGCGGCGAGGCGAGGTGGCTGGTCACAGGATCGCTCACCGTAGGGCGCACGGCTCCTGCCAGGGACAAGGAGGAGCGAGGTTTTCAAGTCCAGGCAACCCTGCCAGCTGGGACCTTCCGGCCGTCACAGCCGTATGACACTCTGGGAACAGAGCGATGCCCCCCAGGACCTGACAGCTGGAGGCCGGGATCCAGGTGCGGGTCTGGCTGCCCCTGAGGCTGGCCGGCTGCTCTCCACCACCACCACCCCCCCCCCCCCCCGCCTCTGTTCCTTTAGCAGTCTCACCCAGAGCACCCCCTGGATCAGGGAGCCCAGCCCAGCCCAAGTCTGTGCTGCTGTCTCCCCGGTGCTGTCGCCTCCCTCTCCACACTCGGGGCGGTTGGCAACTCCAGGCTCAGAGGAGCAGCGAGCAGTCCAAGGTCCCGCAGCTCCTCCAGAACCAAAAGGAAGTGAGTTCCTGGGTGACCCAGGAAAGCTGGCGACCTCGGCTGTTCAGACAACAGTGCCAGGGCTCTGCCGTGGTCTCCCCAGCAGTCCCCAGAGCGCAGCAAATGGCCTTTGGGTAAGATCTCGAGGGTCCGGCATTGAAGGGCAGTGGAAAAAGCTCCCACCTGCAACACCAGCATCCCACATGAGCACCAGTCCTGGCTGCTCCACTTCTGATCCAGCTCCCTGCTAATACACCTGGGAAAGCAGCAGAAGATGGACCAAGTGCTTGGGCCCCTGCACCTGCGTGGGAGACTCAGAAGAAGCTCCTGGCTTCAGCCTGGCCCAGCCCTGGTATTGCAGACATTTGGGGTGAACCAGAGGATGGAACATCTCTCTGTCTCTCTCTCTCTCTCTCTCTCTCCTTCACTCTGCCCTTCAAAATAAATAGAATAAATCTTCTTTAAAAAAAAAGCCCTTGAGACAGCGTCACCCCTCCCCCCGACCCGGAGTGCACCCTCAGTGGCACATGCTGTTTTCTCATCATCCTTCCTCTTTTATCTTCCTCTTCCTCTTCCTTCACCAGGACTGCATTCCTCGTCTCAGGAAAACTTTGTGCTGCTGGGGCCCCCGCACACACCACAGACTGGGATTTTCACAGTGAGCTCACGGATGCACGCTGTGTGTACCCACACACGTCTGAGGTTTCCTTGTGCCCAGTTTAGAGATGAGACAATAAAGGCTCGGCGTGGCTGCTCACGGTTTGTTCAGGTCGCACAGTTCCTAAGCTGCACCTGCAGCTAAGCCCGGGCACTGCACCCCGTGGTTCCCACTGAGAGGTTGCCAAACTGTGGCTGGCTCTGGCCCTCTCGGTTCCAGAACCTTCCAGCCAACAGGACACTGGAGCATGCCTGTGAGCGAGGCCAGGCATGAATACGCGAGGCTAGCGGCAGGAGTGTTTGCCCGTGGTATTGCTGGTCCCATAAGTTGAGGGCTCGCTCCAGGCCCTGTCACTGCCCCGTCACGTCACGTCATGTCATTCTAGCCCCGCAAATTCATGGTTCGGGGGGTGAATCCCGCTGAGCAAAGTGAGGACAGCTGGTGGGTGCCAAGATGAAGATGTGCGCCCAGCTCCGACTGATAAGCGAGCCCTTGCCTGTAGCCCCCTCTGCCCTGGCCTGCCAGGCTTCCTATTCTAAACTCTGCCCTTGGAAATGGGCCAGGAGACGCTGGGCTGGCCAGTGTGGCCACCGGGACGCCCAGGACCCCTGCGTTTGCTGCCAGCTCGGCGCTGACTCGGGCCAGCTCCCTAGCCCCGCGGGAGGAACGCTCTGGTCTCAGGCTGGGAGCCAGCTGACAGCTAGCGCGTGTGCCGGAGGGAGCCAGCTGACAGCTAGCGCGTGTGCCGGAGCCCTGGGAACATAGGGGCCACGTCTGTTTCAGAGGAGACAGGAGCTCACACTGTTTAAAAACAATTCCTTTTCTCTCAGCAAGACGGGTGTGGAGACAAGGAGAAAGCGAGCCAGCGAGCACTCTTTGGATTGTAAGCGACAGAAAACCCAATCCAACCGGTTAGAGCAGAAAGTAGACTGATCAGCCGATAGAGCACAAAATCCAGGGGTAGGCTGGTCATCAGGTGCAGCTGGATCAAGGGACCAAAGGCTGACTCCAAGTCCCAGCTTCTGAGCTGTGCGCCCCCTGTCCCTTCCCTCTCCTGTTGTTGCAAGGCGATGGCCCCAGCCGCAGCCCTGGCTCTCCCAGGCACGGGGACAAACTGAGGTCTAAGAAGTGAAAGCTCTCCTCGAGTTTCACTGGCTCTAGCTGGCCTGGGCTGGCCCAGTGCTGATGCTGTTGATCGGCTCGGGCACAGCAGTACCCAACGTGTAGACGTGGAGGAGGGAGGGGAAGGAAACCAACATCATTATAAACAAATATATAACAGCATCTTAGAAACCAACTGCTTTATAAGAAGCAGAATGGATGGAGGAGTGGATGTCGGATGTGTCAGAGAGAGAGGGAGAGAGAAAACTGGAGGTCAGGGGGAGGAACAAGGGAGGAAGAGACAGCAGTTCCTCCACAGGTGACAAGTCCACCAGAGACAGATACAGGACTTGGGGTCACACAGGAATGTCTCCCTAGCAGACGGGCTCAGGATGCTCCAGAAGTTCAGTTCAGCTCTCGGAGCCCATTTTTACCTGCATGAGGAGGAAGGAGGGGCAATTCTGCATCGCGAGGTTCCTAGGCTAGCCCTAAGCATTTTTTTAATGTAACCCGTAGTTGGGGGGTGGACTTGCTGGGCAGCCGCAAGGGAACACGGAAGGCAACACTTACAGCCGTGGATGATAAATCAGAAAGATTTGGGATCTGAAGCCTCATCTTCGTTTGCTGGGAGTGCCGAAGCTTGAGGAGACGCGAGTTTAATTAATGGGAACCAAGCAGCAGACGGAGGCCGCGGTGGGGATCCGAAGGGACTCTGAGCAGCTCCCAGGCTCTCTCCCACGTGGACCCTCCCTGCCTGAGTTGGGGTCCGCCTGGCTCCTGCTGGAGGTGCCCCCAGGAGCACACTCCTCTTGTCTTATTCTGTGGCAGGTGCACAAGGACAACCAGGGGCCCCCTGCCTTGTCGATCGCCACCTTGACACGTGTGCCAGTCTGCGTCTCACTGATGCTCAGAGGTTCCTCTCCCACACCACGCAGGGGGATGGGGACAGCAACCAGCTGTGTCTCAGGGGCCCCACCCCATGCTCTAGGCTGGGGAGGACAATGCTCAGACGCACGCGTGTGTGCCTTCCAGGGCCCTGAAGCAGGCGGGCTGTGGGGGACCCGCCTCCGTCTCCCTTCCCCATGCGGGGCCACAGCTGTCTCTTATCTGAGTCCATCATGTGCACCTGCTCCAAGCTTCCCGGGGTGGCCCAGTGCCTGTAGCAGTAAAATACTTGTTTATTTTTATTTATCTGAAAAGGAGAGAGAGAAAGAGAGAGATCTTACATCTACTGGTTCACTCACCAAATGACTGCAATAGCCTGAGCTGGTCCAAGACAAAGCCAGGAGCCTGGAGCTCCCTCCAGCACTCCCACATGGGTGGCAGGGGCCCAAATACTTGAGTCACCTTCTGCTGCCTCCCAGGATGCACTAGCAGGAAGCTGAATGGGAAACGGAGCAGCCAGGACTCGAACCCAGAACAACCCAAGCAGCAGCATAACAAGTTGTGCCACAGCACTCGCTCCGAGCAGTATTTCCAATACATTCCTTAGTGCCCCCAGGTTTGGGCCAAATCCATTTAAGAAACCCTCCATACCATTCCATTCTTGGACGATCGCGCCACACATGCGTGCTCTAATCAAAGGATGTCTGCATTTTCCTTCGTAGTCATCCACACTTACCCACGGCTTCCTCTTCTGTGCTTGAGGGTGCTCTGAAAATCTTCCATGGAAAATTCCAGAATCAAACCATTCTTGAGTTTAAAATAGCAGGCATGGCAGGATATTGCACCGGTCCTGTTTTATTAGTAGTTACCGTGCCTAACTTAACCTTTGCCGGAGGAGTGCCTGTAGCAAGTTCCCGACCACCTGCCTTCTTGGACGGACTCAGCAAACATCTCTGCCAAGGCGGGGTGGGCGGCTGCCTTTCCTTCCTCCTTCCTTCCGGTTTGCAACAAGAAAAGCTGCCAGTCCCAGGAGTCCCATTCAGATGATTGTTTCACTCGCTTTCCTGTCCAGGGTTTCCTGAGCACTTACTAAGTGGCAGGCACTCGCCTTGCGGCTCGAGCAAGATGAACTGGCTGCTGGCCATGCTTGAACACATCCCTGCCACGTGGCCCCAGTGGCCCCTCGTGCCCGTGAGCCAAGGAGGCGAGAAACTCAGTCTTGTAAACAAATAATTCTAGGTGCACAAAGTGGGGCACCATGGCTGGGGCTTCCCAGGGACGTAACCTGCTCAGGGGCTCGGGAGGACTTCCTGGAGAGGGGGGCAGCCTAGCGAAGACCAGAGGTGCAGGCTGGGGTGCATTTAGGAGCCGCGAGGCTGGCGGGCAGTGAGAGGCAGTCAGGCTGAGTGACCTGGGCAGAAGAGGTGGGAGTAACAGGCAGAGTCCCCAGGCTCCCCGAAGAAGATCGGGGTCAGCAGACCTGGGTGGGCCCGGGGTCCGGTTCTTAGCCTCGCTCTGTGGCTGTTTGCCTCTCTGCAAATCACAGCACTTTTTCCCAGTTCTGGCAAAACTGAATGAGCTCATAACTCTGTGGCAGGTGTGTCCCTACTCCTCCCAACGAGCCTAGGAGATGAGGTATCGTGAGAAAAGTGTCCCCGGGGATGGGGGTGGGGAACAGTGTCAGTGTGCCAACGTCACAGGGTGACCTGACACACACCATGACAGCTGTGATGTCACTGTGCTTCCAAAGTGCATGGAATCAAATGATAAACCAATTCTGGTGCAAATATATATATATGTGCAAATATATATATATAATGTATATATATGTATATATATACACACATATATATTCATTTATTTAAATATTTTTTTTTATTTTACTTGAAAGTCAGAGTTACACAGAGAGAAGGAGAGGCAGAGAGAGAGAGAGAGAGAGAAATCTTCCATCGCTGGTTCACTCCCCAATTGGCCCAATGGTCAGAGCTGTACTGATAGGAAGCCAGGAGCCAGGAAGCCTTCTTCCAGGTCTCCCACGCAGGTGCAGGGGCCCAAGGACTTGAGCCATCTTCTACTGCTTTCCCAGGCCATAACAGAGAGCTGGATCGGAAGTGGAGCAGCTGGGTCTTGAACCGGTGCCCATATGTAGCTTTACCGCTATGCCACCAGGCCGGCCAATATTTTTGAAATCTATGCATGGAAGGGTCTTCAAAGAACCAGAAAATCCATAGTTTGGGAAAAAAATAATCTGTGCATGGATTTCAACTTTTTTTTTTTTTTTTTTTGCATCAAAACCACCTTATCTTTTAATTCCATCTTTCCAGGAACTTCTGGAAGCACCCTTGTAGAATCTTCTGGGACTACCGTGGTCAATGCAGCAAGGGTGACAGTCTCTCGTTAACTGAAACATGTGCAGACCCCAACTGCCATGTAGCAGGCAGAGCGGGGGGCGGCAGCCACTTGTCAGGGGTGTGGCACAGCTGGCACATGGTAGCTGCCCAACTGTTGATTTTTTTTGTAAGATTTATTTATTTATTTGAAAGGCAGAGTTACAGAGGCAGAGGTAGAGAGAGTTCAAGAATTTTCCTTCCACTGGTTCACTCCCCAAATGGCTGCAACAGCCAGAGCTGGGCCAGGCCAGAGCCAGGAACCTCCTCCAGGTTTCCCATGTGGGTGCAGGGGCCCAAGCACTTGGTCCATCTTCTGCTGCTTTCCCAGGTGCATTAGCAGGGAGCTGGATCGGAAGTGGAGCAGCCGGGACTGGAACTGGCGCTCATATGGGATCCCGCATGGTAGGTGGTGGCCTCCCTGCAGAAAGGGCTGGGAAGCCAAGTAGGTTGTGCAGGACCATCAGCCCCTGCCCCTACCTGCTGCCGAGGGTTCCCCTAAGTTCCCCATTTCCAAGATTGGGCCCAGAAGGAAAGGTGGACAGGAGAAGAAGTCAAAGCAACGGCCCTTACTCTTCCTGCAGCGCCCTGGGAGCTGCGCCGATGGCTGTGTGTGTTTGGTTCCTGGTCCCAGTATTTTCTCTTAAGTAACCCGATTCATGGTTCTTTGGACCACTGCAGTTTTAAAAACCATGTATACAGCTGCTTATATAATAAAACAAATGACTTCTGAAATAATTAAAGCTGTCTGCCTTTGCGGTTTTGTTGTCATCACTTTTTCTTCTCAAATTATACCAGTGTGAGGCAGGCATTTGACACAGCAGCTAAGATGCCACTTGGGGGCCGGCGCTGTGGCGTAGCGGGTAAAGCCACTGCCTGCAGTGTCGGCATCCCATTTGGGCACCGGTTCGAGTCTTGGCTGCTCCTCTTCGATCCAGCTTTCTGCTATTGCCTGGGATAGCAGTAGAAGATGGCCCAAGTCCTTGGGCCCCTACACTTGTGTGGGAAACTTGGAAGAAACACCTGGCTCCTGGCTTTGGATTGGCCCTGCTCTAGCCGTTGTGGCCATTTAGGGAGTGAACCAGTGGATGGAAGACCTCTCTCTTTCTCTCTCTCTCTGCCTCTCTTTAACTCTGCCTTTGAAATAAAATAAATCTAAAAAAAAAAAAAAAAAAAAAAAAAAGATGCCATTTGGGACAACCACACCCTGTATTGGAGTACTTGGGTTCAAGTCCCAGATCTGCTTCCAATTTCGTCTTCTTGATAACGTGCACCCTGGGAGGCTGCAGGTGATGGCGCAAGTCCTTGAGCCCCTGCACCTGCGGTGGGAGACCCAGACTGAGTTCTGGACGCCTGGCTTCCACCTGGCCCTGCTCTGGCTGTTGTGGGCGTCTGGGGAGTGAACAGCAAATGGGAGATTGTCTCTGGCTGTCTCTATTTGTCTCTCTGCCTTTCAAATAAAACAAGCAAAAAAAGAAATTGAGGGGGCCGGCACTGTGGCCTAGCGGGTAGGGCTGCCACCTGCAGTGCCGGCATCCCATATGGGCACCGGTTTGAGATTCGGCTGCTCCACTTCTGATCCAGCTCTCTGCAATGGCCTGGGAAAGCAGTGGAAAATGGCCCAAGTGCTTGGGCCCCTGTACCCGTGTGGGAGACCTGGAAGAAGCTCCTGGTTCCTAGCTTCGGACTGGCCATCTGGGGAGTGAACCAGTGGATGGAAGACCTGTCTCTCTCTCTCTCTCTCTCTCTGCCTCTCTGTACCTCTGCCTTTCAAATAAATAAATGAATCTTTGGAGAAAAAAAAAAAGAATAAATTGCCCAAGTACTACATGAATAGATAATTGATACAAAAAGATTCATACACTTCAAATAAAGCAGAGTACAGACTCCCCTGCGCAAGCGCTGTGCTATCAACTCCCGCATGGCCACTGCAGTGCTTACTGGAGTTTATACACATAATCTATTCAAACAAAAATATACCATTTTGTTTTGCTTTCTCTATTTATTTATTAAGATTTATTTTATTTATTTGAAAGATACAGTTACAGAGAGAGGTAGAAACAGAGAGAGAGAGAGAGAGAGGTCTTCCATCCACTGATTCACTCCCCAGATGGCCACAACGGCCGGAGCTGCGCCAATCCGAAGCCAGGAGTCAGGAGCCTCCCCCAGGTCTCTCACATGGTTGCAGGGACCCAAGGACTTGGGTCATCTTCCACTGCTTTCCCAGGCCACAGCAGAGAGAGCTGGACTGGAAGAGAAGCAGCTGGGACTAGAAACGGCGCCCATTTGGGATGCCGGCACTTCAGGCCAGGGCTTTACCTGTTGTGCCACAGCACCAGCCCCTTTTATTTATTTTTAAAAGATTTTATTTATTTATTTGAGAGGTAGAGTCACAGACAGTGAGAGGGAGGGACAGAGAGAGAGGTCTTCCTTCCCTTGATTCACTCCCCAGGTGGGCACAATGACTGGAGCTGTGCCAATCCGAAGCCAGGAGCCAGGTGCTTCTTCTCGGTTTCCCATGCAGGTGCAGGGACCCAAGGACTTGGACCATCTTCTACTGCTTTCCCAGGCCATAGCAGAGAGCTGGATCGGAAGTGGAGCAGCCAGGACTCCAACTGGCGCCCATATGGGATGCCAGCATTGTAGGCAGCAGCTTCACCTACTATGCCACAGCACTGGCCCCTCCTCTCTTTTATTTATTTATTTATTTATTTTTGACAGGCAGAGTGGACAGTGAGAGAGAGACAGAGAGAAAGGTCTTCCTTTTTCCGTTGGTTCACCCCCCCAATGGCCGCCGCGGCCGTTGCACTGCGGCTGGCACACCGCGCTGAACTGAAGCCAGGAACCAGGTGCTTCTCCTGGTCTCCCATGGGGTGCAGGGCCCAAGCACTTGGGCCATCCTCCACTGCCCTCCTGGGCCACAGCAGAGAGCTGGACTGGAAGCGGAGCAACCAGGACAGAATCCGGCGCCCCAACTGGGACTAGAACCTGGTGTGCCAGCGCCGCAGGCAGAGGATTAGCCTATTGATCCGCAGCGCTGGCCTCTCTTATTTAATACTATACCTAGTAGATTATTTTTGTTTTCTTAGCATAGTAGAGCTTGGCTTATTTATGGAACCAGAAATGTTCTTTCTTCCTTTAATTTCATCCATTGATTCTCTATCTTTCTCTCTCTCTTTTTTAGATTTATTTATTTGAAAGACAGAGTTACAGAGGCAGAGACAGAGAGATCTTCCATCCACTGGTTCACTCCCCCAGATGGCTGCAATGGCCAGAGCTAGGCCAAGATGAAACCAGGAGCCAGGAACTTCTCCTGGGTCTCCCAGGTGGGTGGCAGGGTCTCAAGTACTCGGGCCATCTTCTGCTGCTTTCCCAGGCCATTAGCAGGGAGCTGGGTTAGAAGTGGAACAGCCAGGACTCGAACCTGCAATGCTGGTCCTCTCTGTGGATTTGAAATTTAGAAGATCATTTCATCTGCTGGCATTTGAAAGTGTCTATTTTCTTTTCTTATAATTTTTTTTTGTGATCTGATCTTTTAAAAATAGGATGATTTAGTCCAGATAGAATGTATTTGCTGTATTATACGAGGGGTGAGTACAACTTTTTTTTCCTCTAAATTTCCAGGTGGTGAGCCCAAACTGATGTTAAAATAACACTTCCTTCTCCAGTCAAGCTTCCTACATCACCTGTTCCACTGGGAGCTGTGTCAATGAGTCATTCTGAACTACTGATTTTAATCGATTGAAGCGATGACGCCTGGGGCTAGCACTGTGGCCACTACTTGCAACGCCAGCGGCCCACTCTTGGAGTCCTCCTGTCCCAGTCCTGCGATTCCATTTCTAATCCGCTCCAGGGAAAGCAATACAAGACGGCCCATGTGCTCGGGCCCCAGCCACCCAGATGGAAACCAGAATAAAGTTCCTGACTATTGGCTTCAGTCTGGCTCAGCCTTGGGTGTTGTGGCCATTTGGGGTGTGAACCAGCAGTAAATAAATAAACCCTTAAACAAAACAAAACTATGCTTTGTTGCCATAATACCACACATTCTTAACTACTACAGCTTTATGCTTCAGCTCTAGAAGGTCTGTTCCCTCCACCTTCTACTTCAAAAAATTTTCTTTGAAATTCTGCCTGTTTATTCTAAGTGAATTTTAAACCATTTTGCAAAAGCTTGACATAAAGTCACATAGATTTATATTAAGCCTGTAAATTATTTGCTCTTTCTATTATGTAGGTTTTTTTTTTTTTTAAGTTTTATTTATTTACTTGAAAGTTAGAGTTACACAGAGAGGAGAGGCAGAGAGAGAGAGGTCTTCCATTCACTGGTTCACTCTCCAAGTGACCACAATGGCCAGAGCTGGGCTGGGAGCTTCTTCTGGGTCTCCCACGCAGGTGCAGGGGCCTAAGGACTTGGGCCATCTTCTACTGCTTTCCCAGGCCATAGCAGAGAGCTGGATTGGAAGTGGAGTAGCCGGGACTTGAACCGGCACCCATATGGGATGCTGGCACTGCAGGAGGCAGCTTTATCCACACTCTACAGCGCCGGCTCCTATTATGTAGCTTTTATATCTGGTACAGAGTATGTTTCTCCATATTCAGGTCTTCTTTTTTTTTTTTTTTTTTTTTCAAGATTTATTTATTTATTTGAAAGTCAGAGTTACAGAGAGAGAAAAGGAGAGACAGAGAGGTCTTCCATCCATTGGTCCACTCCCCCATTGGCCGCGACGGTTGGAACTGCTTTCCCAGGCCATAGCAGAGAGCTGGATTGGAAGTGGAGCAACCGGGACTCAAACCAGCACCCATATAGGATGCCGGAGCCAGGGCTGGGCCAGGACAAGACCCAGAACTGGAACTCCCATCTGGGTCTCCCATGTGGGTGGCAGGGACCCAAGGACCTGGGCCATCTTCTGCTGCTTTCCCAGGCGCGTTAGTAGGGAGCTGGATTTGGAGTGGAGCAGCCGGGACTGGAACCATCGCTCAGATGAGATGCCAGTGTCACAGGCAGCAGCTTACCCTGCTATGCCACAAGGGTGCCCCGAGTCCCAGATTCTGCAGCTCAACTGCAAATGGAAATTGACAAGAGGCCAACGTGCAACCCACAGTTTATCAGAGCTCCTGCTGGAACTCAGGGGGACAGCTTAGCGGGAAGAGGACCCCTGCCTGGCTCCCCACCAGGAGTGGAACCGGTGATTTTATGGGGGTTGGGAAGGAGTGGTGGTTCCCCCCCAGCAAGCCGCTTCCATCTGCACCGGGCCTGGAGTCCTGGCTCATCCCCCTGGGCACACAGCTGCGGTTTGCACCCGGCTCGCTTAATGTTCTGCTCAGGCACTGTGTTGGGTTTTGTTTGTTTGTTTGTTGTTTTTTTTGTACACCCTACCCCCAGGAAGGTGATATCTGGGTTAGACCACAGGTGGTCCTTTGTGGTTAGGGTCTGCAGGATCCTTGCTCCTGACTGGTTTGGAGCTGGAAGATGGACATGGAGTGGGAGATGCAAACAGGTCAGGTGAGGAGGGCTTGGCTGAGGGAGTCCACCCTGTCTCACTCTGTTTTGGGGTAATTTATGTAAGATGAGTTCAAATCTTAAAAAGATGTCCTCCATCCCCAGAAAAACCTGTGTGAGCTCAGAGCTTCGGGGAACTAAAGGAACTGTCTTAAATTCTTCCTCAATGTATTTAGTCATTAGATTAGTGCAGCAGGGAGGGATACAGCCCCAAGCAAAAACAGTTTTCTCAACAGTTATCTCAAAATACAGAATTTCCTTTCAAAAGAAAAGTTTGCTTCAAAACAAAGTTGTCTCTTTTCAGGGAGCTGGCGTTCTACTGGAGAGGCAAGAAAAAGGAAAGTGAACAAATTAAGCACAGGTCCCTCCCAGAAGGGCAAAAAAGAAAGTTGGGGGGGTGGGGTGGGGACATAGGAGCTGTTGTAGGAGGTGGTGGGAGGCCTGTGTCCAGGGTGCAAGCCAACTTCAAGAAGTTGATTTTGATTAAAAAAAAGAAAGAAAGAAAGAAAAAAACAAAAAAAAAAAACTTTGAAATCCATGCCTAGTTTTTTTCTTAATGCACATTTCTGATGAACTTTTTTTTTTTTTTTAAGATTTTTTTCGTAAAGGCAAAATGACAGAGAGACACAGAGAGCTCTTCCATCTGCTGGTTCACTCCCCAAATGCTCACAACAGATAGGACTACACCAGGCCGAAGCATGAAGCAGGAATTCCACCTGGGTCTCCAATGTGAGCGGCAGGAATGCCAAGTACTTGGGCCATTGCTTGCTGTCTCCCAGGTGCATTGGCAAGAAGCCAGGTCAGAAGCGGAGGCAGCACGCTATCCCACACACTCCATATGGGATGCTGGTGCCCCAAGCAGGCGCTTAACCCACTGCTGTGTTACAACACCCACCCCTCCCTTGGGCTTCCTAGAGACTCCTTTGCATGGATTTCAAATGTTTTAAATTTCTCTTTTATTTCCATTTTCCACAAGCCTGTACTCAAACATCTGAGTAGAAACTGAAGGGGATGGTGTAGATATTTCAGTTCCAATTCTGTCAAACGTAGCAACTTCTCTATTATCTTTTCCAGAAAATTATCTATTTCATTGAAGCTTTCAAATTTGTCAACAATTTCACCCCATATCCTTTTATATTTTAATAGCCCTCTATTTCTGTTGTCATCGCCACCATTTCAGCCGATCCTGTGTTTGTTTCTGGTGGGTTTTTTCTTCCTTATATTTGTGCGTTGTGCTGTTTAGACGTTTTTACAGAAAAGAACCAAATCAAGACATATGTGTTCATTCTACTGTTTTTCTTTTCTTTAATTTATTCCAATTTATGCTTTTCTCTTATTTTTTCCTTCCTCAGCTTTATTTGTTTTTTGTTTTTTGTTTTTTTTTTTTAATTTTCCAATGATTTCAGGAATGATTCTTCTATTCGGCTTTTTCTGAGTTCAAGAATAAACTCCTTTCAAAATTGACACTTTTTTGGGTAAACCTTTGCGTGTTTTCCGTCAGTTTTCATAGGTGCGGTTCTTCCTAAATTAACACTTTATTTGCCTCCTTCATTGGAAAGCCCTGGTGGAGAATTTTAAGTAGCTGATTCGTAGCACCAACGTCTGGTTTTAGCATTTTGTGAGCAGGGAACCTGGTCCAGATGACATCTCTGTTCACATTTATTGGGATTTTCCTTGTGATGGAAAATACGACCCGGGCTTAACATTATTTTGCAGATTCTGGAAAACTCCCTGCATAACTTTAGGGGCCCAACCCCTTGTCCAGATCTCCAGGGGAGGGAAGGAAATGTGACCAGGAAATAAGTTTCAAAGAGGAAATGATTCTCAAGGCAAAGAATTGGATTGTTTTCCAGGCTTCCGTAAGCAGGGCTGGGGGCCAGCGCTGGGCTTAGGATTCTCCAAGCAGGAAACAGACTCAGCCATGCCAGTCTGACGTCGGCCCCTTGTGTCCCCCCTTGCTGTGCTGGGAAGTTCTCACTTGTCCAAGACGCAGTTGAATCATCACCTCCTACAGGCAGGCTTCCCACGAGAAGAGCTGGGTCACCTTTTCTGCTCTCCCACAGTCAGCTGTTTTCTTTCTGGCCGTCATCCTGGGTTGCCTGGGAGACCCTTGAAGGTGACACACATGCTGTGGGTGCTCAATTAAAAAAAAAAAAGGTGAGAGTGGGCATTAAGGCAGAGCGACCACTTGGGACACCCACAACCCGGCGTGGAAGGCCTGGAATTGAATTCCACCTCTGCTTCCCATCCGGCTTCTTGCCAATGCGCCTGGAAGGTAGAGGATGGCCCTGCTACTTTAGCCCCTACAGATGGAGTGTCTGTCTCCTGCCTTCAGCCTGGCCCAGTCCCAGCTGTTGTGGGCATTTGGGGAGTGAACTAGCAGACAGAAGATCTGTGTGTGTGTGTGTGTGTGTGGCTCTGTCTTTCTAACACAACTTTTTTTTTTTTTTGACAGGCAGAGTGGACAGTGAGAGAGAGAGAGAGACAGAAAGGTCTTCCTTTTGCCGTTGGTTCACCCTCTAATGGCCGCCGCGGTAGTGCGCTGCTGCCGGCGCACCGCGCTGATCCGAAAGGCAGGAGCCAGGTGCTTCTCCTGGTCTCCCATGGGGTGCAGAGCCCAAACACTTGGGCCATCCTCCACTGCACTCCCTGGTGCCGCAAGGCGGAGGATTAGCCTGTTGAGCCACGGCGCCGGCCCTTTTTTTTTTTTTTTTTTTTAAGATTTATTTATTTATTTGAAAGTCAGAGTTACATAGAGAGAGGAGAGGTTGGGAGAGAGAGAGGTCCTCCATCCAATGGTTCACTCCCAATTAGGCACAACAGCTGGAGCTGCGCAGATCCGAAGCCAGGAGCCAGGAGACTCTCCCAGATCTCCCACGTGGGTGCAGGGGTCCAAGGACTTGAGCCGTCTTCTACTGCTCTCTCAGCCCATAGCAGAGAGCTGGATTGGACAGGAAGTGGAGCAGCCGGGTCTCAAACAGGCGCCCTTATGGGATGCTGGCGCTTCAGGCCAGAGTGTTAACCTGCTGCACCACAGCACGGGCCCCTCGAACACAACTTTTTAAGAAAAACAAAACAGGCAAAGGGAGGAGGCTAAAAAGAGCACGGATCACAGCCAAGGCCTCTTGAGAGTAATACACCCGGGCCGGCCTCTCGCGGAGAAGGTGCGGCTTGCCGGGCTAGCACGGACATTAATGGCTCCTTTGCTGGGACAGCACTGATGTTAACGGCTGCTTCCGCGTCCGCGTCCTACCCATTTCACCGGCGGTGACACATTCAGAGCCCGAGTCTGGCCAAGGTCACCGAGGCCAACTCCATCACGGCCGAATGCGAACTTGAGGCCAGGTCTCTCGTGCCTCTGATGCGGACACACCACCCGCCTGCACCTGCTGCCTGGGGTGACTGTAAATTGTCCCTCCTGCCTTCCCATTGCCCCAGCCTCACAATAAAGTCTTTTTCAGGCTGCTTAACTCGTGCCTTAGAGGAAAGGCCTGAGAGTCAGCCCTGATGCCACCTGCCCGTTGATTCGTCGATTCGGATGGACAGTGTTTGCTGAGCCCTGTGGGAGTGCAGCACCAAGCCCGAACACGGACACGAAGACCCAGGTGTAGGCTGGGGAGGAGCCTCAGCCCATCCGCGGGACAGGAGCTTCCCGCCCTGCCTCCTCCTCCCCGTTCCCACCCCACACTCCCTTTCTCTCCCTTCACAAAAAGCGCTATTCTCTGTTTGCACAATGCACTTTCACAATAGATGGCCTTTTCAACCCAGCACCCAAATCAGCAGCAGCCAAAGCACCGGTTCCTCTTTCCTCCCGGGGCTCCCAGCCCGTCCAAGGGGCAGAAAGTAACCGCCGTCCGCAGCGAGGGTAAGACCGGAAGCCCCCCACCCCTCCTTGGCCTGGGTCTGCTCCCCATGGACTGTGAAATGCGGGAGAAGCGGAGACCTTGCTCTCTAAGGAAACGTTATTGTGTAGAAATAACCATTCTTTGCACACAAAACAAAGCACTAAAGGAGTTCATGGATATTGTGGGCACCTTGACCGTGGAGGTTGAAACGTGTGCACATGTAGGTTCAAATTCACCAAATTGTGTGCAATTTTAAAATATTTATTTATTTGAAAGAGTTACAGAGAGAGAGAGAGAAGAGTACACACCTCAAATAGCTGCAATGGCCAGAGTGGGGATCCCACATGGATACAGGGGCCCACGTACTTGGGCCATCTTCCGCTGCTTTCCCAGGCACATTAACAGAGAGACGGATTGAAGTGGAGCAGCCAGGACTTGAACCAGTGCTCATATGGGATGCTGGAGTTGCAGGCAATGGCTTAACTCAATGTGCCACAACACTGGCCTTGAATTATGTACTTTTTTTTTTTTAAGATTTATTTATTTATCTGAAAGTCAGAGTTACAGAAAGGCAGAGCCAGAGAGAGAGAGAGAGAGAGAGAGAGGTCTTCCGTCGATGGTTCACTCCTCAGATGACCACAACGGCCGGAGCTGTGCCAATCTGAAGCCAGGAGCTAGGAACTTCTTCCAGGTCTTCCCACGTGGGTGCAGAAGCCCAAGGACTTGGGCATCCTCCACTGCTTTCCCAGGCCATAGCAGAGAGCTGGATCAGAAGTGGAGCAGCCAAGACGCGAACCAGCGCCCACATGAGATGCCAGCACGGCAGGCAGCAGCTTTACCCCCTACACCATAGCGCTGGCCCCAATGTACAATTTTTTGTATATCAATTATACCTTAATAAAACTGGAGACGAAAAAATAAGCATGGCCTTCTCTGGGTGGGTGTTATGGTGCAGGGGGTTAAGCTGCGGCTTGGGATGCCGCATACTCTTAACAGAGTGACAGTTCGAGTCCCAGCTACTCTGCTTCTGATCCAGCTCCTGGCTAACGCACATCCTGGGAGGCAGAAGACGATGGCTCAAGGGCTCAGGTCCCCACATGGGACACCAAGACCCAGCTGTGGGCTCCTGCTTGTTGCAGGCATTTGGGAAGCGAACCAACGGAAGATCTCACTCTCTCTCTTCTTCTTCTCCTCCCCCTCCTCCTCCTCTAAGCTTGTGTTTCAAATAAATACAATAAATATTTTAAGGGTTGACTTAAGAACTTAAGAGTTGGGGCCGGTGCTATGGTGTAGCAGGTAAAGCCGCTGCCTGCGGTGCCAGCATCCCATATGGGCGCCAGTTCAAATCCCGGCTGCTCTACTTCTGGTCCAGCTCTCTTCTACGGCCTGGGAAAGCAGTAGAAGATGGCCCAAGTCCTTGGACCCCGGCACCTGTGTGGGAGACTGGAGGAATAGCCTGGCTCTTGGCTTTGGATCAGCCCTTGCAGCCATCTGGGGAGTGAACCAGCAGATGGAAGACCTCTCTCTCTTTCTCTCTGCCTCTGCCTCTCTGTAACTCTGCTTTTCAAATAAATAAAATAAATCTTAAAAAAAAAAAAAACTTAAAGTATCTAAGACTTCACTGTGTTACAAAAACCCAAACAACTCAAGACAATCCTCGTACTGTGTTGCTTTGTTGTCTTCAGAATATCTGTAAAAATAAATGAAAGCTTGACATTTAAAAAAAATCACCTAGAATTCCAACAGACAAACAAAAAAAAAAACTTTTTTTTTTTTTTTAACAGGCAGAGTTAGACAGTGAGAGAGAGAGAAACAGAGTGAAAGGTCTTCCTTCCGTTGGTTCACCCCCCAAATGGCCGCTACGGCCGGCACACTGCACTGATCCAAAGCCAGGAGCCAGGTGCTTCTTCCTGGTCTCCCATGCGGGTGCAGGGCCCAAGGACCTGGGCCATCCTCCACTGCACTCCCGGGCCACAGCAGAGAGCTGGCCTGGAAGAGGGGCAACTGGGACAGAATCCGCGCCCCAACTGGGACTAGAACCTGGGGTGCCGGTGCCACAGGCGGATAATTAGCCAAGTGAGCCGCGGCGCCGGCCACCAAAAAAAAAAAAAAAAGCTTTTTAACTTACTGTATTTACTTCCAGGGTTTTGTTTTGTTTTGTTTTTGTTTTTTACTTTTTTTGACAGGCAGAGTGGATAGTGAGAGGAGAGAGAGAGACAGAGAGAAAGGTCTTCCTTTTTTGCCGTTGGTTCACCCTCCAATGGCCGCTGCGGCCGGCACATCGCGCTGATCCGAAGCCAGGAGCCAGGTGTTTCTCCTGGTCTCCCATGTTGGGTGCAGGGCCCAAACACTTGGGCCATCCTCCACTGCACTCTCGGGCCATAACAGAGAGCTGGCCTGGAAGAGGGGCAACCGGGACAGAATCCGGCGCCCCGATCGGGACTAGAACCCGGTGTGCCGGCGCCGCAAGGTGGAGGATTAGCCTGTTAAGCCACGGCGCTGGCCTACTTCCAGGTATTTTATAAGTCTTTTTCTGTCTAAATACATACAAAATGTATATATGTATGTATATATATGTATATACACACACACATTTTAGAAACATGGAATTCTGATGCAATACAACTTCATATTTCACTCAGCAGTGAAATATGAAGTTATTTCCCAAATCACAGAACATTTGTCAAACACAGCATCTGAGCAGCTTCTATAAGCTCCACAGCGCTCCACAGACGGGCAGGCCGTGACTTCTCAGGACTTGACATATTCCTTGCCGTTGGCTGCTCCGGTTATCTCCTTCTAGCCCTCGTGTTCGCTGTGTTTCACTTTGCCGTTACAAATGATCTGGTGATAAGCACCCCGCACACACATCGTTGTTCACACTGCTGGTGATTTCTCTCTGACAGACGTCTAGAACCGAAGGCGCTCGATCAAATGTCAGAAACGTTTTGAGTGCTTTTGGCAGGCATTTGGCGGGGCAGTTAAAGGGCTACTTGGGGCGCCTTCACCCCAAATCAGAGCACATGGACTCAAGTCCTAGCTCTGCTTCCAAGCCAACTTTCTGCCTCTCTGCACCCCAGGAGGCAGCAGATGGCGACCCCGGTATGCAGGTCCCCGCCACCCACGCGGGAGACCCGAGATCCTGGCTTCTGGCTTTGACCTGGCCTAGCCCTGGTTGTTGTAGGCGTTTAAGAGAGTGGACCAGCAGATGGGACATCCGTCTTCTGTCTCTGTCTCACTCTCTCTCAGATAAAATGAAAATAATTTATTAAAAAAAGGAAAAAACAGAGCCAGCATTGTGGTTCAGAGTATTAAGCTGCTGCCTGAAATGCTGGCATCCCACATGGACGCAGGTTCAAGCCCCGGCTACTCCACTTCTGATCCAGCTCCTTGCTAATATGCCTGGGAAAGCAGCAGAAGATGGCCCAAGTGCTTCAGCCCCTGCACCCACGTGGGAGACCCTGATAAAGCTCCTGGGTTCTGCTTGGCCCAGCCCTGGCCATTGCAGCCATTTTGGGAAGTGAACCAGTGGATGGAGGATCTCTCTCTCTCTCTGTCTCTCCTTCTCTCTCTTTGCAATTCTGTATTTCTTTTTCTTTTCTTTTCTTTTTTTTTTTTTTTTTGACAGGCAGAGTGGATAGTGAGAGAGAGAGAGAGACAGAGAGAAAGGTCTTCCTTTTTGCCGTTGGTTCACCCTCCAATGGCCGCTGCGGCCGGTGCATTGTGCTGATCCGAAGCCAGGAGCCAGGTGCTTCTCCTGGTCTCCCATGCGGGTTCAGGGCCCAAGCACTTGGGCCATCCTCCACTGCACTCCTGGGCCATAGCAGAGAGCTGGCCTGGAAGAGGGGCAACCAGGATAGAATCCGGCGCCCCAACTGGGACTAGAACCTGGTGTGCCGGTGCTGCAAGGCAGAGGATTAGCCTGTTAAGCCACGGCGCCGGCCGCAATTCTGTATTTCAAATATATCTTAAAAAAAAAAAAAAAAAAAAGAAAGGTCAAAAGAAACTTTTGCACTCAATCTACAGTGTCAAATTACTTTCCAAGCTTTGAACCAATTTTTCCTTCCATGGTCAAAAGTGTCACCACTGTGGCGTGTGCAGTTTTAATGTTTGGGGAAGCTGGCCAATCCCAGCTTCCTATTATTGGTCAGTGGCCCATATTTCTTGGGGCATGGTTTTGTTCTTACATTCAGGCGCATAAGCCCAGTTAACGTATCAGTTCAAGCCAGGATGGGAATGAAGTTACGTAAATACGCACCCTGGACGCCGTCAGAGGAGGCGGGCATTTTGGTGCATCCTGTGTTACTTCTGGGACAATAATTTGCAAGCTTTGTCTATCCTCCACTGTTAGAAATCTTCGGACGGTTCTGGATTTTGCTGCCCAACACATCTTGCCGCGCCGGTCACGACCTTAATCCTCAGTGACTCCCTACAGTCCCCAGCTGCCCCTGCGGGTCTCGGACAAGCTGGTCCCTTCAGGGTCCCCGATCCACCTGCAGCACCTAATTCAGCCCTGTCACTGGCTGGATTATTCCAGTTGGGACACTGACATGAAAAATCAACCGTTTCCTATTGCAAAACCACCACTCCCTCTTAAAGGTGTGCTTGCTGTGCCAAAGAAAGAAGCAGATGTTCAGCCTCACCTGCTAATCTCCCGGCAGAGCGCCTGCCGGGAACAGGTGAGGTTGCACACCGGAGGGCTGTGATCCAGGCCCTTCCTCAGATTTTCAGAGATAGCTAGGAACATTCTGGAAGGTCTCGCATGAATGCATCCTCTCTCAGGGAGAGCTTGAGGATTAACCGACCTTGTCACCAACCAGCTTCCAATCTCAGTTCTAAGCGGGGTAACTGCAGGGGGCCCCCGAATGCCCAGGGGAGGAGGCCTGCAGCTGCTGCCTCCCATCAGAACCAGCTGATTTCTCTCGGTCCAGTGTGCATTGGTCATGTACTCCATGTTGTAAGTTACCTCCCGGCAGCCCCAGGAGGCCGGCTGTGTGGGAGGGGCACGCATTGTGGGGCAGCCACGGCCAGCATCCTACATCAGCGTGTACATTGCGGTCCCTCCTCCCTTCTGATCCAGCTTCCTGCTGATGCACACCCCGGGAGGCGGCAGAGAATGGCTCAAGCGCTTGGGCCCCTCCCATCCATGCAGGAGACCAGGACAGAGTTCCGGACTCCTGGCTTCAGCCTGGCCCAGCACTGGCTGTTGCAGCCATCTGCAGGGTGAACCAGCAGAGGAAAGATCTTCGAAAATATTTAAGGTGTCGGGAGAAGGAAGTGAACCACTGCCCAGACAGGTCAGAGAGAAACAATGTGTTACAGACAGCCCAGAGGAGCCTGGGGCAAAGGCTCTGGACACAAAAGGGGAAATATGCTGTAAAACAGCTCCCACCTAGAAGCCCTGCTGCGACTTCTGGCTCCGGGGAATTTTCAGGTTTTTCAGTGCCTGTCTCCTCAGCCACCAAATGACCATCAGAATAGGACATCTCCCTTACTGGAAGTGCTAGCCCAAGTTCGGTCCTCACAATCACGTCTATAAAAGAAAAAAAAAAAAAATCCCATAATGCCAACAATTTAAAGGCACGCGCTGTGGAATAACATCCATTTAGAATGAAATTGGGGTGGCTGGCCCCGTGACACAGTGGGTTAAACTACTTGTGACGCTGACATCCCATAGGAGCCCCAATTCAGTCCCAGCTGCTCAGCTTCTGATCCAGCTCCCTGTTAATGAACCTGGGAAAGCAGCAAAGGATGGCCCAAGTCCCCGCTGCCCATGTAGGAGGCAGCATGGAGTTCCAGACTCCTGGCTTTGGCCTGGCCCAGCCCCAGCCCCAGCCCCAGCTGTTGCGACCATCTGGGGAGTGAACCAGCAAATGCAAGGTCTCTGTCCTTCCACTTTTCAAAAAATAAACTAAAATAAAATAAAATGGGGATATTTACATACAGGAAAAGATGTATTACTGGGGGAAAGTGGTTGCAATTGGGTGGCTATGGTGTTACACTATTTTTGTTAATTTTTAATTTTGAACATATAACATATCTACATGTAGTCAGTTGCTCAACAATATTTATTTGCATTGTTTTGCGCACATAGATGTAGAGGATATAAAACATCCAAGATCATACACCAAAACATAGAGGCACTTGAGTGGGGTTCTTTTTCAGGTTTGCTTGGTTGATTTTCAAATTCTTTAGCAACAAGTAGTATAATAAAAAAAAAGGGGGGGGGGCTAGCACTGTGGTATAGCGGGCAAAGCCGCCACCTGCAGTGCCAGAATCCCATGTGGGCACCAGTTCAAGTCTTGGCTGGTCCACTTCTGATCCAGCTCTCTGCTGTGGCCTGGGAAAGCAGTAAAAGATGGCCCAAGTCTTTGGGGCCCTGTACCTTTGTGGGAGACCCGGAGGAAGCTTCTGGCTCCTGGCTTTGGATAGGCACAGCTCCAGCCATTGTGGCTATCTGGGGAGTGAATCAGTGGATGGAAGACCTCTCTCTCTCTGTAACTCTGCCACTCAAATACATAAATCTTTTTTTTTTTTTTAAGATTTATTTATTTATTTGAAAGTAAGAGTTACACAGAGAGAGGAGAGGAGAGAGAGAGAGAGGTCTTCTTCCGTCGATGGTTCACTCCCCAATTGGCCGCAGCAGTCAGAGCTGCGCCGATCCGAAGCCAGCTTCTTCTGGGTCTCCCACGCGGGTGCAGGGGCCCACAGACTTGGGCCATCTTCTACTACTTTCCCAGGCCACAACAGAGAGCTGGATCGGAAGTGGAGCAGCTGGGTCTCGAACTGGTGCCCATATGGGATGCCGGTGTTTCAGGCCAGGGCGTTAACCCGCTGCGCCACAGCACCGGCCCCTAAATAAATCTTAAAAAAACATAATAGCAGCGTGAATTGTTTACAAGGCAGGGATGGGAACACTGGCATTTGCCTGGATCCAGGGGGCACGCTGCCAATGCCACGTTCACCTGCAGCTTGCCTGGAGAATGGAAGCCGTGGAGGAGCGTGTGACCCCCCTGCCGGCACTGCCCCGTGTGGACTTCTGGGCCTCTGGTCTCCCCTGAGCCCGCTCCCAAGGGTCACCCTCCTCTGATGGGTATCTATTCTTTAGCCATGGCTGCTACGTCCGGCCGTGCTGGTGAGAGGACACCCTGGCCGTGTGGACCAGACATGGGTGTTCCCCAGGCCCATCTACCCCCTGGGATGTGGGCCATCTTTGAGGAATGTTTCTTCCGTGCCAGCTCACTGGGTTTCTGGTGAGTCACTCTTGGTTTCAACCCATCATCTCATTTTCAGGTTACAGGGGCACCTCCCTGTCACTCCCTCACAGACGGGCACAGCCACTAAAACCTCCCACGAACTGGTGCTTGGACACGGAACCTCACGCAAGGCCGGGACCCCTGTACGCCTCACACCTGACCCCGCTCACCTTGGCCCTGCCGCCACCCTCACTCTCCACTTGCAGCAAGCACTTGAACTCTTGACACTTGCAAGAACCTCTGGGAATGTGTTTTCTTGGCCTGGGGCCCTTGGACAGGCTGTTCCCTCCCGTGCCCTGGGCTGGCACAGGCCTGCTCCTCCAGGGAGCCACCCCTGAACACTCGAAACGCAAAGCACCCTCCACCCTGGGCACGTAGCACCACGGTGGCCTGGCTCATCTTGCAAAGGCCATGCTGTGCTGACGGCTGGATCCTTAGCCGGCGCCGAGTAGGTAGCCAGTATCTGTTGAATGAATACTTGATGCTGCATTTTCCCTTGCTGGAAAACACAGCCTAAGTGTGTTGAGTGACCAGGGGCTTCCACTGAGGGCTTCGTGCCATGGTGTGCCTCCTTCTGAACCAAACTGTCAGCCTACTGCTCTCTTACCTCCAGCCAGAAACACATCATGTTCTGAGTGACTGGAGTCATCACGGCTCACAGCACGAGGAGCTGGTGGAGGGTGGGGTGGGGGGCCGAGGCCTTGGGGCTCCGCGCTGGGGGAGGGGTGAGGACAGGCAGGTCCCGTCCCCAGAAGGCTGCAGCCACTGGGGGACAGACAATGGGGCTCGGCATCTGCTTCTCGCTGGGAGAAGGGACCCTCCAGCGAACAGCCAGGGAGAGCAGGGAAGTGTGGGAGGAATTGATGAAGAGAAGGGGCGGAGCCGGGAGATGCAGCCGGGAGGGAGGGAGGAAGGAAGGGAGGAAGGGGAAGGAAGACAGGGCGGGGAGGGGATCCAGGCGTTCCTTCTCCTCTGTGACCCGGTCCTGCGCTGCTGCAACCCCCTCCCCCCATTGTTTCCTGCGGAAACTCTCGGGGGGCCACCCGAAGCCCCACGTTTTCTTCCCTGGCTGCAGCGCCAGTGCGAGGGCCAGGCATCCAGCAGGTGCTCAATGCTGACTTGGGAAAAAACGAGAAATGCGACCAACTTTGCTCTGGGAACTTTTTCGTCTCCCCCCTCCCCCTCTCCTTCCCCCCCCACCACCCTGTCTTCGCTCCACTCCTCCAGAGAAGCTGAGGACACAGCAGGTCTTGGGAGCACGCCCAGGCGCCCCATGAATAATTGACCCTTCCGTGGGCGGCTCTGCGCGCCGGCTCGCCCGGCCCGCCCCACGGCCGAGGCCAGCAGCGGCTCGGAGCGGCGGGTGCCCGGGCTGCCCCGGGAGCCGGGAGGAGGCGAGGCCGCGGCCACGCCTCGGCGCCCCCCCAGCCTCTGGGCCCGGGGAGCCGGCGAGGGGCCCCGACCGCACCCTCGAGTCTGGCCGTCCGGGGCCCGGCCGACAGCTGTTGCAGGCGCTCTGGCCGCTCGAGGCTCTGCGGGGACGTTGGTTCGCAAGCCCATCTGCCTACTTTCAAAAACCTCTAAGTCAACAACGCACCTCCGGGAGGGGGGCGGCCGCGGCGGCCCCCAGCCCGCGCTCGCCGAGGAGGCCGGCACCCACGCCCCAGCCCCGGACGGGCCTCCGGGGAGGGCGCCCCAGGGCCTCCAGGGGGGCGGGGCCCGGCCCCCTTTGTGCAGGGCCCCCAGCTTCCAGCCAAGCTTCCGACGCTCGCTCTCTCCCCCGCTTCAGTTAATCTTTGTTCCCCTTTTCTGCTGAGAGAAGGAAAAAAAAAAAAAAAAACAGAAAGAGAAAGAAAGAAAAGAAGGAAAAAAGGCGTGACTTGATTTTCAAACGAAACTCCCACAGCAAACAAAACCCTTTTAGAGAAATAAGAAAGGAGGAAGGAGGAAGAAAAGAGGGGAAGGGGGCTGAGAGAGCGGGCGAGCCCTGCAGGCTTTCGGTTCGAGTGGCAGAGTTGAGGCGAAAGGGAGAGAAAGAAAAGGCAGAAAAAATGCTCGCTGCGGTGGAGAGAGAAAACTTGGGCTGACAGGCGGGGGTGCTGGGGGTGGAAGGAAGTGAGAAAACAAAAGAGAGATAAAAGGGCTGCTTTTCTCTCTTCCTCTGCGAACTGGCTTAGGAGGAGCTCTTTTGCATCCCTTCACGTCAGCCCTGCCTCGCTCCCTTCTTCCAGGGAGGGAGAGCGCGAGCGAGAGAGCGAGGAGAGAGGAGAGGGAGAGAGGAGGGGGGGCAGAGAGAGAGAGAGAGAGAAAGAGGAGCCGGAGGGAGGGCGGCGGAGCGGCGGCGGGCGCGCGTGGAGGCGGGCGCGCAGCAGCAGCCCCGGCCGTGGGCAGCCAGGAGCCCCCCGGCCCGGCCCGCCCGGCCCGGCCCGCCGCGGGCCCCAGCGCAGGAGCCGCGCCCGGACCGGGGTGAGTGTCCCGCGCGGCCCCGCAGCCCCCGGGGCGGCGCGCCGGCGGGGGGCGCGGGGGGCGCGGGGGTGGGTCGCGGCCGGCCCGCCCCCCGCCTCTCCCCGGGGACGGCGGCGCGCAGGCCCGCGCCGCGCTGCAAACATGTCGTCTTTTCCTTTCACTTCCACATTCCCTCATGCCGGCGAGCTGGAGGGAGAGCGGGAGAGCCGGGGAAAGAGCGAGAGATGGCGTCTGAGCGGGGGGGAGGGGGAGAGGGCGAGGGGGAAGGGAAGGGGGGAGGGCGCGAGCGGGGAGAGCGCGCGAAGGAGCGAGGGAGAGGGAGAGAGAGAAGCAAAAATGAAAGGAGAAGAGCGCCGCGGCGGCGGCGGCGGTGGCGGCGGCGGCGGCCGCGGCGCGGGAGGCCGGGGAGGCGGCGGCGGCGCCGGGGCCGCACGTGGGTGTCCCGCGCCGGCTGCGCTCCCCCCGCGCCGGGCCCGGGACGCGAAGTTTCACCCCCTCGCCGCCCCGCCCCTGCGGCCGCCCGCAAACTTTATTCTCCAGCCGGGTGGGGTGGCTGCGCGTTCCCCCGCCGGCCGCTGCGGGGGTCGGGGCGCCCCGGAGGACCGCCGACGCCGCTGCGCTCTGGGCACCGCGGGGACCCCCCACCCCCGACCCCCTCCCCAAACCCGGCCGCGGCGGGGCGCCCCCGGCCCAGACCTGTTGAAGGCTCCGGCTCGCCGGCTCCGGGGTATGGGGGGTCCCGGGGGGGGTCCCCGCGGCAGCTCTTCAGCCTCCCAGGGTTCATCTCCTCTCCTGGACGCCCTCTCCCCGTCTCCTTGCGGTCATTTTCCTAATTGGACGGAGCTGCGGGGCGTGATCGGCGGCGTCAGATCTGGGCCCCCTCCCGGCTGCCGGTGGACCCAGAGGCTGGGAACCGACCGGGCAGCTCCGCTGTCCCCACCCGGGGCGCGCAGATCCGTCGGGTCCGGCCCTGGTGCCACCGCCCCCCTAAACCGCGGACTTGCTAACTAGTGCGTGTCGGGTGTGTGTTTTTTTTTTTTCAACTTGCCTTTTAAAGATGACTTTTATGGTCGCTGCAGCTGTTTGCCTCCGGTCTGAACTGTAGTTTGGAAGACTGAAGAGGCCAGGAGGTGCCTGTGTGTTGCTTAGCCAGAGTGGGCCGCGGCCACAGTAGGCCGGCTGCTGCGTTCTGGGGGCCACAGCCCCGGGCCAGCCCCTCCCGGCGCCCTAGGGGCCCACCCTTGAGCGTCTTCAGTTCGGTGATGGAGCCTCCCTGCCAGTCGGCCATCTGGAGGGGTCAGAACCAGTCCCCTTGGGCACTTGGGAAATTCACAAAACTCCCCCACAGGTGTGTGCCGAGAAGGACTTTGGCTCCTGGGGGGTTACCCAGCCAGCTCTGAAGCTGCTCTCGCGGGCCGCCGGTTGTACAAGTGTAAGTAAAAACAGCCAAAGTTCTTTTCTGCCGAATGTGGGGTCGGGCCCCTGCCTCTCCATGGCGTCCTCACCAGGGGCTTCTCACAGACCCAGTGAGGACCCCTGGGGACAGGGGAGGAAGGGTCCTTGGCCGTCAGTAGGTGTTAGGACGTGTATTCCTGGTTGCTGTCGAAAC
The DNA here is from genome assembly GCF_033115175.1 of Lepus europaeus. Classification (NCBI taxonomy): domain Eukaryota; kingdom Metazoa; phylum Chordata; class Mammalia; order Lagomorpha; family Leporidae; genus Lepus; species Lepus europaeus. The sequence continues at coordinate 104,623,909 of NC_084837.1, forward strand.
TGATGGGCCTGTCTGGCTTGGTTTCTGAGACCTAGTATGGCCAAAGCGAGTATTTTCTAGAACTTTCCTGGTGGTTCCGTGGGGTGGTGGGGAAGGAGCACTGTCATTCATCACCTACAGCTCCCGCCAGGCTGGTGCTCTTGGCGTTCCTCTGTGTTGGGCAGTGGGGTAGAGCTGTTTGTTTTTGGTAAGGGGCGTTGGACATTTGGGTCGTACTCAGGGTGCCTGAAGTGGGGAGCCCCTAGCGCCTTTTGCTGGTCTCCAGGCTGGTTCCTGCGGGAGCCCCCATCCCATGATAAGTGGCCAGCAGACCATTCTTCCTGCTGGGGGGAGGAGAGGGTCACTTCCAGTCCAGCCACAGAGAAACTTCTTTTAGGCTCTCTGTGTAGAGGCGAGGAGACGGCCAGGGTCTGGAATGGTGCTGGAGTTGGAAGAAGAAAGATTAACGGGACCACCAGAGATTGTGCCTCGGCTTGCCTGGTGGCCCGGGATAGCCCCAGCAAGGTTGTGGGGTTGGCAGGAAGCACCACTTGTTTCTAGAGGGAGGGAGTGAGTACAAGGAAGAGTCTGGTGCATTGCAGAGGAGACCCTGTGCCCAGTGTTGACGCTGGGGGCAGGTCCTCACTGGGCACTGTTCACCCCCCGGACGCCTCAGCCTAGCCAGGGCCTGGCCCAGAGCAGGGGCTCCATCTGTGGGATTCAGGAATCCACCTGCTGAGTCTCACGTGCAGGGGGTTGGGCCAGCCCTAAGACATCAAAGCTGGCAGAGAGGACCCTAGAGAGGGTTTGAAAGAAACTTGAAGAGGCAGGTCCCACGCCTGGGACCACACAGTCAGGGCAGCGTGGCCACTGAAACCTGAGTTTCCAGGGTCAGTTTCCCTGTGCCGCTGCCGCCATGGGGCATCCCCAGTGCGGCTCGGCTATGAGAGCGTGAAACCTGGGCTCGTGCCGTGTGCTGCGTGCCTGGGCGGGGTGAAGGTGCTGTTTCCTGGTGCGTTACACTCACTGCTCTGGAGGATCCTGTGGCCAGTGGGACTACCAGGGGGACCTGGCTGCTTCTGCCTGCTCCGGCGCTGACTTCTTCAAAGTCCAGCTGTTCCAAAGTGCAGCTGAGTTGTTGTCACGGTGTTCCAGAATCCCCAAGGACTTTCTGTGTACTTGGATGTGGTTTGTCTCAGATTGGTCAGGTGGAAGGGTGAGGATACCCGGGGGGTCGGAGACCTGAACCCTTCTCTGTCCATGGTCTTTGCCTTGCTCAGTGCTGGCAAGACCCAGGCCCAAGCGCCCTGTAGGGCTGGTGCCTGGTGGGCCCTGGACGTGAGAATTGAAGGAACCCATGAATGACACACAGAGAGGCGGGGACCTGCAGGTGATTGATGGGAGCTGCAGAGCTGTGCTGTGAGTCACTGCCTCAAACCGGCTCCAGGCAGGTGAGGCAGGAGGGGGCTGGGAGGAGTGGAGCCTGCCTGGGGTGGAGCCTTGCAGGTGACAAAGGAGAGGTTTTGAGCTGGACTCAGGAACGAGGAGGATGACGACACTGATGACACTAACGATGATATTCTAGGCCACGATTATGCGAAGGGCTTCCTGCCCGTCATCCCCCGCGGTCCTGTTGTTCTCATCTGGTAGAAGGGGAAGCAGCACAGAAGAGTTAAGTAACTTGTCCAGGGCCACAGAGCTGGTCTCTGACACCCAGACGGTGCCTCTCTGCTCATGCCACGGAGCTTTGGGGGTTCCAGAAAGGTGGGGGCTGGGGTGCCAGCATCGTGTATTGGAGCACCGCAACAGCCAGTGTTGGGTGAATCCGAGGCCAGGAGCCTCTTCCGGGTCTCCCAAGTGAGTGCAGGGGCCCAAGCATTTGAGCCATCTTCTGCTGCTTTCCCAGGCCATAAGCAGGGAGCTGGATCAGAAGTGGTGCAGCTGGGTCTTGAACTGGCACCCCTATGGGATGCTGGTGTTGGCGGGCAGAGGCTTAGCCTACTACACCATAGCACCGGCCCTTGTCACTCTGTCTTGCAAACAAATCTTTAAAAAGAAAAGAAAAACTAGAAAATAGTGGTTGGTCTGTAGCAGAGGTAGGCAGGCTGGGGAGTCTGTCCAGCCTCCTTTGCCAATATACTCCTGGTGCCGGGGGCTGGCGGGTGCAGTGGGTGTACAGGGAATGCTTATTTTGGGGGTGCCTAACTGTTCCCCTGGCAGAGTGGCTAGAACCCGGTCAGGACTGTTTTGTACTTGATAAAGGTTTAGGAGACCTTTAGATTGCAAAAGGTCTTCCACGTTGGTTGGCATGTATGTATGCGTGGATGTCAAAAAATTTTTGCACCAAAATAAGCTTATCTTTTAGTCCTGTTTCCCATGAACTTTTCAAAGTGCCCTTGTAGTTGGAACTTGGGGACATTTTAATGCTAAGAAGCCTTCCTGTTGGCCTTGTGCCTCCGGAAGATGCTCCCCAGGTGTGCAGACCCTCACCTGCGGACTCCAGTGTGATGCACTAGATACGGTGCAGGTCCAGCCCTCCAGCCCTCCTGGGCCTCACAGCCTCCCTGGGAGGCAGGCAGGGAACTAATAATTACACAAGTACTCTTTAATTACGTTGTTACCCAGGCTTCAAAGGAAGAAGTACAGAGGCATGGTCAGGGCAGGGCGAGGGACAAACAGCGACCTGAACCATTGAGGGTACAGGCCGCCGACCTTGATGCAAACCCGGCTGCCTGCGGGTGGTCCCCAGGCGGGCAGCATCCGCAGTCCTTGGCGCTTGTTACCAATGCAGAATCTCACTCCCCCCACCCCCCCAGCTTGCTGAATGTGCATTTTCGCAAGTACCCTGTGCAAGGTGAACCCGGAAGTGCAGCCTGTGGGGTGACCTCGGGCAAGGCCTTGCTCAGCCAGCTGCAGTCATCCCACAGATGCCTCCTGACGTTTTGTGGGTGGTGCTTGTTATGGGGTGAGGACCCGGGCCTGCACAGCCTTGACTTAGGGGCAGGGGCCCGGAGGCTCTCATCCAGACTGGGGTCCCACTTCAGGCAGCAACGAAGATGAGCCGGGCCCCCGGAGCTTCTCCAGAGAATCAGGTCATTCCCAAAACACATGTGGAGCTCTGCCCCGGGAGGGTTCAGCAAAAGAAAACCGGGAGGGGTCAGAGGCTTTGGGAAGAACGGTCATTTTTCTGCCAAAAAAAAAAAAAAAACCACAGCCAGGGCAGAGAGGAGCTGTCCTGAGCCCCATCCCTTAGAGCCTCAGACCCCTGAGGAGACGCGGCGAGGGGGTGGCTGGGCTCCAGGGCACAGGACAGTGCCTGGGTTCTGTGTGCACTCTTGGGGGGCTTGTTGTCAGCTTCAAAGGGGTCTGTGGCCCTTAGAGCCCAGAGTTGCCCAGCTCTTTGGTTAAGCAGCCAGGCACGATTCTAAGTACCGTGTAAATAACCCCGGCGCTTCGAAAGTTGCTGGGAAAGTGGAATTCAAACATGCATTTGTTTTGGTGCAAACTTTAAAAAAAAAAAAAAAAAAGATTTATTTTATTTATTTGAAAGGCGGGGGGGGGGGGTGCTGCTGGATGGCCTCAATGGCCTGGGCTGGTCTGGGCCAAAGCCAGGAGCCAAAAACTCCATTGGGGCTCCCATGTGGGTGCAGGGACCCAAGTACTTGGACCATTGTCTGCTCCCCTCCCAGGCGCATTAGCAGGGAGCTGGATCGGAAGAGGAGCAGCAGGGACTCCCAGGGGGTACCTGCATTGCAGGTGGCAGTTTCACCCACTATGCCACTGAGCCGGCCCCAACGTTCTGAGAGTCCTGTGTTTCGTTATGCATATTTTCCATGAAATTTCTAAAGGTCTCTCAAAAAAGTATTTTCATTTATGTATTTGAGAGACAGATAAATCTCCCCTCCACTGGTTCACTCTCCAGACACCTACAATGACCGGGGTTGGGCTGTGGCCCAAGCCAGGAGCTAAGAACTCAGTCTACATCTGGGTGGCAAGAAGCCAGCTGCCTGCACCATCACCCCTGCCTCCCAGGGTCTGCAGTGGCAGGAAGCTGGAGTTCAAGGCCAGAGCCAGGACTCAGACCCAGGCACTCTGGGAAGGAATGTGGATCCCAAGCAGCCTCTAAACCACTGCACCAAAATAAAATTATCTCTTAATTTCATTTTTCCATGAACTTTTAAAATTTAGTTGTTTATTTTGGAGGGAGGAAGCTGGGGTCAGAGACCAGAGCCAGGCACGCCCATGGGTGACACAGGCCTCTACACCAGTAACTGCTAAGCCAAATGCCAGCCCCTCCAGGAACTTACTTATTGATTTATTGATTTTCATTTTATTTGAAAGGCAGAGACATAGAGATCTTTGATCTACTTGTTTGCTCCCCAGATACCTGTAACAGCCAGAGCTGAGCCAGGCCAGAACTCAATGCAGGTTACTCACACGGGTGACAGGGACCCAAATACTTGAGCCATCACCTCCCAGGGTGTGCATTAGCAAGAAACTGGATTGGAGCTGGGACCAGGCCCTCCTGATATGGGATGTGAGCGTCCTACGCCTGTTCCCCTCCCTCAGCCCTCCCCAGGTGTCTCACTTTATCTGATTTAGCTAGAATCCCTTTCCTGAGGTCACACACCAAGCAAGTGTCAGAGCCAGGACTGGAACCCCGGGAAGCCAGGTCTCTACCTTAGTAGCAGGGTGGGCAGGACTAGGGACAAGCTGTGGGCTCTTTTGCAGCTGTCTCCAGTTGTCCATGTGTAAACCAGCAAGGATTTTCCCAAACAAACTTATTGCTAAGTGCCAGGTTGCCAGGCCAGCCCAGGAGAGCGTCTCACAGTTGAGCCTGGCTCATGCACCTTTGCAACTCAAAGGAGTCGAAAACAAGGTTGCTGCCACACCAAAGGCTAAGTTAAAAGTTCTGGAATCAGGAAGAAGGCACTTGAAGAGCTGCATCCTTAAATTAGGGGGAAGCGTGTGAGGGTAACAGGAAGTGGGGTAGTTCTGAACGGGAGGGATTACAGGGTGTTAGAACCAAGGCAGTGCCAAGTCTATGTAAAAGCAGCAGCTTCAAAAGGCCAAAGTCGCTGGTTTTCACTGCCTGCTAATTAACGTGTGTGGCTCTGAGACCTGACCCTTCCCCCATCCCCAATGCCTTACCTCAGGTACAGAGGCCTTTTCTTCATTCATTTCTGTGCTATTGGGATTTCTCTGACTATGCTTTTTTTTTTTTTTTTTTTTTTTTTTTTTTTTTTTAAGATTTATTTGTCCCAGTTGCTCCTCTTCCAGGCCAGCTCTCTGCTGTGGCCCAGGAGTGCAGTGGAGGATGGCCTAAGTGCTTGGGCCCTGCACCCGCATGGGAGACCAGGGGAAGCACCTGGCTCCTGGCTTCGGAACAGCGCGGTGCGCCAGCTGCAGCGGCCATTGGAGGGTGAACCAACGGGAAAAAGGAAGACCTTTCTCTCTGTCTCTCTCTCTCACTGTCCATCTGCCTGTCAAAAAAAAATTTATTTATTTATTTGAAGTCGGAATTACACAGAGAGAAAAGGAGAGACAGAGAGAGAGAGAGAGAGAGAGAGAGAGAGGTGTTCCATCTGCTGGTTCACTCCCAGTTTGCTTGCAACAGCCAGCGCTGCGCCAATCTGAAGCCAGGAGCCAGGAGCTTCTTCTGGGTCTCCCACATGGGTGCAGGACTTGGGCCGTCTTCCACTGCTATCCCAGGCCATAGCAGAGAGCTGAATTGGAAGTGGAGCAGCCGGGACTAGAACCGGTGCCCATATGAGATGCCGGCACTGCAGGCAGCAGCTTTACCTGTTACGCCACAGTGCGAGTCTCTGACTATGCATTATTTTGACTGCATATGAATATACATATTTGTAAACACAGTAAAAGCCCATTAGAAATGTGTTGGTTTTGCCTGGGTCTTTGACAGCCACCTCTATCCAGGGGTCTCTGGTGTTGGACGTGGATTCTATTGTGTGTGCTTCTGGAGGGACTCAGAGCACTGATGGACACGGGAGGGATGCAGTGCAGTCAGAAGCTGAGGGTAAGGGATCACACAGTGCCTGACTTTTCTTCTTCCCTACCTCTTATATACGTGGGAACAAGAGGACTTCGAACATTTGTGGGAAACGGAATGCAAAGGTAAGCGTACTTTGGTGCAAAAAAAAAAAAAAATGGGGGAATCATGCATAGTTGTTTCATAATATGCATTTTCTGTGAACCTTTTGAAAACTCTTCCTACGTGTGGAATCAGTGAGAACAATCACTGCAGAAAGCAGGAAGCCACCCTCCAAGCTCCACACCGCTTTGGTGGCGACTCTGGGGGTGTGTGGTTTGGCTTTTGGGTGGTGCCAGACGCCGCTGTGGACCCCACCTCTTGGGCTTGCAGATTGGGGTGGCCGTCACACAGGAGCCATGTGTACAAGCCATCCCCTCAGGAAGGACCAGGTACCCCCTGGTGGCTGCGGGTGCTGATGCTGGGGTCCTGGGTTCACCTCCATTCTCCAGCTGCAGAGCACTGGCCACTAGGAGACAACCATTACTCAGAAACAACTTATCCACTGTCCTTGAAACAGCCCTGCCCACCCCACCTTGAGCTGCAAAACCTGTGCTGGCCCTGGGCCATTCTCCAATGCCCACTGCCAGTCCCACCCTTGTTCTTCCGTGTCCTTTCCTGGCTGAGATCCCACCTCCCCCTGCACCCCAGTTCCCCATGACAGCTGTAGACTTGTCTCCTGTATCCCTTCTCCTCCGAGGATTTCAGGAGAGTCCATCCTTTCTCTCCTCTCTCCCCATCTCCTCTTCAATAACAGTGGAGAGTGTTTTACCCGTGCACCCCCACTCCAGGCTCCTCCCAGAGGAGAGAGCCACCTCCCAGTCACATCCATTTTGTGACTTTCCCTAAGTACTCTGTAGTAGCTACTGTCATGGATAGTCTTGTCCCCTTTGGAGCTGGCCATCTCTCTGGGTCCCTCCTCTCCCTGCCATACTCTGGTGCCTTGGCTATGGTTCTCTGCCACTTGTTTCGCCTGCGTGGTGAGGTCTCTTAGCCTATGTCCCTGTCCTCCTGTCCGCTATAGATAGCCTAGAACTATTTCCTTTTGTTTTTAAATCCAGTCTGACATCTATGTGGTTTAACTGGAGAGCTTAGGCCATTTATATTTGTTGTAGTTTTGTATACATACACATTTCTTCCTATCATTTTTTTAAAAAAGATTTTATTTATTTATTTGAGAGGTAGAGTTACAGGCAGTGAGAAGGAGAGACAGAGAGAGAGATCTTCCATCCCCTGGTTCACTCTCCAAATGGCCACAACAGTCAGAACTGTGCCAATCCCAAGCTAGGAGCCAGGAGCTTCTTCCAGGTCTCCCACATGGGTACAGGGGCCCAAGGACTTGGGCCACCTTCTACTGCTTTCCCAGTCCATAGCAGAGCTGGATCAGAAGTGGAGCAGCTGGGAATTGAACCGGTGCCCACATGGGATACTGGTACTGCAGGCAGAGGATTAACCTACTGTGCCATAGTGCCTGCCCTGCCATCCTATTTTGTGCTTTCTGTGTGTTCTTTTTCTGATTCTTCTGTTTGTTCTTTTAAATTGATTGAATTTTTTTCTTTTGGTCATTCTGTTCTCTTTACTACTTTGGAACTTATGCTTGATTTCATTCTTTTGATGCATGCAGCCTGCGTAAGATTTAAAGTTCACCGGTGTCTTTTTTTTTTTTTTTTTTTCAAACAAAGCTGGGCATAAAGTCACCTCTGTCCCTGCTCACATTCAGTTGTCATTTGGTGGGTTAGCTTTATCTTGTTTCTCTCTTAAATCGCACACATTGGGTGCTGTTTTATCTTTGTAAGTGGTTCATCTTTGCCTTGATTTTCCATACATTTCCATTTGGTTTACTCACTTTTCATCTCAGAACATCATGTGGGAGGTCTTACAGTCCTAAGCTTTCAGTTTCTGCTTAGCTGAACTTGCATTTATTCCGTCCTTATTCTCGCGAGATGGTCTCACCAGGTATTAGATGTTGGCTCTGTCCAGTACTGGCAAGTGGAATGCCACCATGTTCTGGCTTTCATTTTCAATAGTGAGAAGCCAGTAGCCCAGTTACTGTCCTCTTGGGTAAATTCTTCAAGTTGGGGTGTGTGTGTGTGTGTGTGTGTGTGTTTGTGTATTCATGTGTTGAGCTTTGCCATTTAGTATCCTGAGGAGCAAACTGTATCCTATTTTAAAAAATGATTTGCTGGGATTCCTGACACCACACTGGTTTCTCTCTACAGGCTCTGCCTTGGGACCTTCCATTCGGTGTGTGTTCAGTTCTGTTCTGTCCTTTTTGTCTCTTCTTTTTCACTTCTCATCTTTTCCTTAACTTTGGATAGTTTCATGGTAATGTCTTCCGGTTCACTAATTCTCCCTCTAGCCACCTCTTGTCTTCTGGTTAGCCCTTCCAGTGAAGTGTTACCAATATTAACTCACAGATTTAATATATGTGATGCATTTTAATCCATTGTAGTTAATTTTGATGCTCATCCAGTGAGTTTAATAGAGATTCTAAATTTAATCGTACTGAGCATTTATTTTGTATTCTCTTCCCAATAATTCCAAGATGTGAAGTGTTTGCAGGTGTGGTTCTGTTGTGTCTCTGTTGACTCTGACATGAGGGCTGGTTTCCTTATGCGTGTCTTTTTAAAAAAATTTGTTTATTAAAATGAAGAGAACAGATTTCACAGATACAGTTCTAAGAAGATAAGTAGTTTGCGGGTATTTCTGATTTTCGACTGTGTTGGAATTCCATCCGTGAGAATCCTTTGAGGGGTGGGATGAGGGCACCTTCTCCCAAGACGGGCTTGTGTTTCCTTCATTCTGCCGGATACCCGAAGGCCCTACGGGTGGATCCTCTTACGGGTGGATCCTCTTCCTTGTAATTCTCAGCTCGCTGTTTGGGGCCCAGAACCCAAACCCACATGAAGGCCTGCCAGTGACCACAGATTTTCAGAGAAGCCCACAGCCAGCACTGAGTCACTTCACTTCCTTTCTGCCAGACATGCTGCCTCGTCCCATCATTGCCTCACTGCTGAACGCTCTCACTTGATTTTTGGTTCAAGTAGCGCTGGTGCGAGGCCCAACTGAAAACCAGGCATCTCTGATCCCTGCACACACCACGCCCTGCAGGATGAACCAGGCTTTGCACATGTCCAGGCGCCTCTTGCCTCCTCTTCCTTATTCTGTTGAGCTTGCTGACAACTCAGCTGTGTCATTTACTTCTGGAGAGCCTGCCTTGCTATCGGGCAGAGTGCCTGTTTAATAAATATCTATTGATTGAACAGAATTTCTGGCAAAATCGATGCTTCTCCTTGAATAGTAATAAAAAGAAATTCTAAATGCTAAGCTGCTCTGTCCGTGGTCATAGCAAGTCTGGGATCCCAGGGGGCCACACCTCTTGGGATCCCAGCATCCTTAGCTGTGATGTGAAAGGTCTCTCTCTGCCTGCTCTCAGTTACTGAGGTCCAGTACAGCTTGTGTGACTGTCAGGCTTGGTACTAGGGAGCAACTCTTGGCTCACAAGTGGGAGGGCAGTGGAGAGAAAGAGTTTGGTTCTGAGATAACCAGGCCTGAGCTGGCACAGAGGAGATAAACTAAAGATGGCTTTTTGTGACTTGAGACAATTAGACAGCTATCTTTAAAAATGAATGCAAAGACGATAAATATTTTTTTCAAAAGTACACTTGGAGAAATATTTTCTAAATATGACTTCAAACCCAGAAGCCATGAAAAATGTAATAAATTTGGCCCTACACAAGAATTTCTGTATGGCAAAATTGTCACTAACAAAGCCAAAAAGGTCTCCAGTTCTTACAGCTACAAAGACATTTTTGCAACATATTTCAGATTGAACTCGTTCCCTTACCATCTTAAAAAGCTGCTGTAAATCAATGAGAAAAAGGTCATCATGGCTGGCATTGGGACACAGTGGATGAGGCCACTGCTTGCGAAGCTGGTGTCCTGTATCAGAGTTCTGGCTGCTCCACTTCTGATCTAGCCTCCTGCTAATGTGCTTGAAAGACCCAAGGACTTGGGCGCCTGCCACTCATGTGGTAGACTCAGATAGAGTTCCTGGCTTCTAGCTTTGGCCCAGCCCAGCCCCAGCTGTTGCAGCCATTTGGGGAATGAATCAGTGGATGGAAGATCTCTCTCTCCCTCTGTCTCACCCTGCCTTTCAAATAAATACATCTTTTTTTAAAAAAGTAGAAGAAAAAGACAATCAACACAATTTGTAAAGGAGGGCTAAGCAGATGGACCATACACAGAAAAGGAAATCCAAATGATATGAGAAGGTGTTCAGCCCACTGGCAATGAGAGAAATGCAAATTTACTGTGGAGATGTGACAGCTAGGAACAGTGCTCTCATCATTGTTGATGGAAGTATAAATCAGAGAGGATCCTGACTGTATTTATTAAAAGTGCACAAGCAGTTCCACTTCTGGGAATTTCTTATGCAGATATGTGCCTACACGTGCAATGATGCATTTTTTTAGATAGTTCATTGCATCATTGCTTGTAGAAAAAAAAGAACAAAACCAAAATGTTCACGAGTAGAGTTGGTAAATAGATTGTCTACCACCATTCATTGCAGCTTTATCTGTAAGAAAGCACAAGAAGGGGGCCGGTGTTGTGACACAGCCAGTTAGGGCCCCACTGCCTGCGGCGCCTGCATCCCATAAGGGCGCCGATTCATGTCCAGGCTGCTCCACCTCCAATCCAGCTCCCTGCTAATGCACTTGGGAAAGCAGCAGAAGATGGCTCAAGTGCTCGGGCTCCTGCACCCAAGTGGGAAACCCAGATGGAGTTCCAGGCTCCTGGCTGAGGCCTGGCCCAGCTCCAGCCATTCCAGCCATTTGGGGAGTGAACCAACAGATGGAAGATCTTTCTCCATCTCTGTTTCTAACTCTGCCTTCCAAATAAAAACAAAATATGGGCCCACATACCCATATGTGCTTTGTGCTGGCTAAGATACAGTCTGTCCTAAGTGAGCAAGTAAGGGGTCAGATGCCTGGCTGGGGGACACTGGGAACAGTGACTTCCTGCATGGGGATTGACTTTTCAGAAGTGGGGCCAGAGCTGTAGTGCAGTAGGTTAATCCTCTGCCTTCAGTGCCAGCATCCCATATGGGCGCAGGTTCGAGTCCCGGCTGCTCCTCTTCAAGTCCAGCTCTCTGCTATGGCCTAGGAAGGCAGTGGAAGATGGCCCAAGCTCTTGGGCCCCTGCACCCACGTGGGAGACCGGGAGGAAGCTCCTGGCTCCTGGCTTCAGATTGGCCCAGCGCCAGCCATTGTGGTCATTTGGGGAGTGAACCTGTGAATTGGAAGACCTTTCTCTCTGTCTTTCCCTCTCACTGTCTGTAACTACACCTCTCAAATAAATAAATAAAAATCTTAAAAAAAAAAAAAAGAGAGAGAGAGAAGGAGGCAGGGAGAAGGCTCTCACCTTCACTCTGCTTTTTTTTTTTTTTAATTATTAGTTTTTTTTCTTGAAATATTTTTCATTTGAGAGACAGAGAACCTCCCAACCAATGGTTCATTCCCCAGATGTCCACGGTAGCCAGGGCAGGGCCAGGCTGAAGCCAGGAGCCCAGAACTGCATCCAGGTCTCCCACATGGGTGGCAGGGACCCAGGTCCTTGAGCCATCATCTGCTGTCTCCCAGGTGTGCATTAGCAGGAAGTTGGAATCAGGAGCCGGAGCCGGGAATTGAACCCATGTACTCTGATGTGAGACTTGGGCATCTTACCTTCAAGACCAGATGCTCTCTCCTCTGTGTCAGAACTGCCTTCTCATCGGTCCAGGGCTGGTGGCATCACACCAGGTCTATACACCGTGACCTAGGCCCCTCCCTCCCAAGGGAGTGAATGAGTGTGAACTTGGACTCCCTCCTCCCCTGGCTGGCTGGAGCCTATGGGCAAAGCCAGGGCAGAGAAGGTGGGGAGGGGAAGCCCAGAAGCCAGCCCGCATGAGACAATGAGGAGGGTTAGGAATGGGCTCTGCAGCCCTGCCTTTGAAGTTGCTGGCTTTTATCGGAGCGTCTGAACCTTCGTGTTATTTCAAGGGAGCTTTTATTACCGTCTGTGAACTGGCCTCAGGTGGGTACCAGCTGCTGCCAGGTGTCGAAGGAGCGCTTCCCGGTGCCCTGCGCCGGTGCCGTCACTGTTCTACACACGGAGGTTTTCAGGGCGATGGCCACTTGGTACTTGGAAGATTCGGGCAGAATAACTTCCTAAAAGATTCTTCTCTCCTAAGGTGCGACTGGCTGGCGTCTCATTAATTGGCGGGAGGAGAGGCGCGTTGCTTCATTTGTCTCCAAAACACCTGCACTGTTTTTCAAAGTAGAGCTGCGACTGCTCCCCCTTGGCGTAGGGAAATGCTGTGCGGAGAACAAAGCTAAAGATGCCGGCTGTAGTAATGGGAGGCTGTAATTTATAGGCTACAGCTCGCCCCGGGGGAAGAGTGAGCGTCTTCAAGAGTTCCAGGGTCATCCCGCGCCAGCTGCCCTCGCGGCCGGCCGGTATTTATTTTCTAAGTCAAAGGCATCGATCCCGAAGGAGACCAGGTCCCTTCGGGCTGGGCAAGGTGTGCAGCGGTGGATCTGAGGGCCCGAGCTGGCGTGTCCAACACGCTGCCACTCTGCCATGAGGCCTCATTCCAGGGGACACAGCCCCGCCACCCACCTCGCCCTGTTTGGTTTGCTTGGGCGGCGGAGGTGGCAGTGTCTGGATTGTCACGTTCCTGCCCAGCAGTGCTGAGTGTGTGAGTGGAGAGTAGGTACCCAGGAACCATTTCCCAAATGGGTGCACTAAGATGCATTTTGAAGCTTTTGGGTGTGTGTGTGTGTGTGTGCCTGTGGCGCCGGAACTCCAGGTTCTAGTCCCAGTTGGGGCGCCAGATTCTTTCCCGGCTGCTCTTCTTCCAGTCCAGCTCTCTGCTGTGGCCCGGGAAGGCAGTGGAGGATGGCCCAAGTGCTTGGGCCCTGTGCCTGCTTGGGAGACCAGGAGGAAGCACCTGGCTCCTGGCTTTGGATTGGTGCAGCACGCCGGCCGTAGCGGCCAGTTGGGGGATGAACCAACGGAAGGAAGACCTTTCTCTGTCTCTCTCTCTCACTGTCTAACTCTGCCTGTCCAAAAAAAAAAAAAAAAGAGAGAGAGAGAGAGAGAGAAAGAGGGAGACACAGAGAGGTCTTCCATCCGCTGCCTCCCTCCCCAGATCTGGGTCTGGGTCTCCCAGATGGATACAGGGCCCCAAGCACTCGGGCCGTGTTCCACCACTTTCCCAGTTGCACTAGCAGGGAGCTGGATCGGAAGTGGAGCAGCGGGGACTCGAGCCACGGGGCTGTTGGGCCGTGGGAATTGCCTGGTGGTTCTGAAGAGCCAGGCTTCCTGCTGGGGGCTCCACACTTCGGCACCCACCAGGGTTCTGGGGCCTTCCAGCTCCTCTTACTGCAGACCCCAGGTGCTCATGGGATTTTTGGCCATCACTGCCAGTGTCTGTTTTTTAATCCCTCGAAGGCTGAGTGTCCGAGAGATGAAGCCACTGGATCGTGGATCTCTTTGTGTTCTAAGAATCACCTTGATGCATTTTTCTGTCCTCTTCCAATGAGATTTCTGGTCATCGCAGATAATTTAGCAATAAATAACTAAATAAACCAAAGCCACTAACAGCTCTGAATATTTAGTCTCTTGTAGATCTTTCTACCACCTTATTATTTTTTCTTGTTACTTTTACTTCAGACGTTATCAAAATTTCCACCATTAATCCTCCAGTTCACTGTAAGAGTTGTGTGATCAGATCCAGATGGTCTCGTTAGGCAGTCTCCTGGATCCGGTGGTTTCCTCCTTTTCTCTTACAAAGCGTGCAGGTGCTGGGATGAACCTCTTTGGGTATTTTTGCCTGCAGCCTTGGTGTCTTCCTTGGAATCAGTTTCTAGAAGGCAATCATTTGGCCAAAGACAGCTTCTAAAGCCTCTTGATTTAGGCGTTAAGTTGCCCTCCAGAAATGGGTAATATGAGGGTACTTCAAAAAGTCTGTGCAAAAGTGGAGTCCTGGCTGCTTCGCTTCCAACCCAGTTCCCTGCCAATGCTCCTGGGAAGAATGGAAGGTGCCCCAAGAGCTGAGGCCCTGCCAGCCACACTGGCGACCCAGATGAAGCTCCTGACTCCTGGCTTCAGCCCCGGATGTTGTGGGCATTTTGGGGAGTGAACCAGTGAATGGAAGACTTCTCTTTCCTTCTCTCTCTCTGTTGTGTGTGTGTGTGTGTGTGTGTCTCCTCTCTGTCACTGACTTTCAGATAAGTAAATAAAGGATGATAGAGGGCCGGCGCTGTGGTGTAGCAAGTAAAGCTGCTGCCTGCAGTGCCGGCATCCCATATGGGCACCGGTTCGAGACCTGGATGCTCCACTTCCGATCCAGCTCTCTGCTATGGCCTGGGAAAGCAGTAGAAGATGGCCCAAGTCCTTGGGCCCCTGCACCCATGTGAGAGACCCGGAAGAAACTCCTGGTTCCTGGCTTCGGATCAGCGTAGTTCTGACCATTGCAGCCATCTGGGGAGGGAACCAGCAGATGGAAGACCTCTCTCTCTCTCTCTCTCTCTCTCTCTCTCTGCCTCTGCTTTTCAAATAAAGTAAATAAATCTTAATTTAAAAAAAAAAGAATGATTGGAATTAAAAGATACCTTTACTGGGTGCAAAAAAGTTTGAAACTCATGCATATGTGGGGTCTTCAGAAAGTTCTGGAAAATGCATATTATGAAAGAACCGCATGAATTTTGTTTCTCTTTTTACGCCCAAATAAACATCATTTTGAGGGAAAGATTTCTTTACTTATTCAAAAGGCAGAGTGAGAGAGACATCCAGCAGGAAATAGAAATGTCACTATGGGACGTGGGTATCCACTGGGCCACAATGCCCACCCCAACTTATCTTTTATTTCCACTTTCTGGGAACTTTTTCAAGTACCTTAGTATGCTGATTCCTTTTAACCGAACACCAAGCCTTACTTTTTTCTTTTTTTTTTTTTTTTAAGATTTATTTATAGAAAAGAAATATCTCATCTGAACTCCCCAAATGCGTGCAACAGCCAGGGCTGGGCCAGGCTGGAGCTAGGAGCCAGGAACTCCATCCAGGTCTCCCATGAGAGTGGCAGGGACCCAGTCACTCGAGCCCCTATCTGCTGCCTCCCAGGGTGCACGTTAGCAGGGAGCCGGAGCCAGGGTTTGATCAGGGCCTCTGATGGGATGCTGGTATCCCAGCTGACACAGCAGTCACAGTGCCAAACACCCACACTAAGATTTCTGCTTTCAAAACATGGTTGTGAGTTTTTGTTGTTGTTTTCTTTCTTTCTTTCTTTCTTTTTTTTTTCAAGATTTATTTATCTGAAAGAGTTACACAGAGAGAGATGTTCCATGGGCTGGGTCACTCCCCAAATGGCTGCAACAGCCAGGGCTGGGCCAGGCTGAAGCCAGGAGCTTCATCTGGGTCTCCCACGTAGGTGGCAGGTGCCCAAGCTCTTCAGCCACCTTCTGCTGCTTTCCCAGGCGCGTTAGCAGGGAGCTGTTGGCCTGTGCCACACAAGCGGGTTGAGAGCCAGTGCCGGCAGGAGGCCCGAGAGTCCGGGGTACAGCTGTGAGAGGCGCTGGCCCATCCCTGCCCGTGGCTCCCCAGGGGCCCTCCCTTAGGGTGCTGGCGCAGGGCTGGCCTGCGGATGCCACCGTCTGTCAGGGAACCAGGCGCGCCCTGGTGAGGCAAACATCCTGCCATGTCTGGGGGACCCCCCGGCGGTGCGGGGAGCTGAGGATTTCCTGTGCTGGCCGCCACCGCCGGGAAGCCCGCCTCTGCCCAGCCCTCCCGCAGCCGAGCCCTGGACGGGACAGCACTGCTGAGGAAGTCACAGCGGCGCTGGCTAAATGGGGCCTTCCTGTTCCCGCCGCCGCCGGCTCTTCCTCCTCGTCCGCCCTCTTCCTCCTCGGCGGGGCCTCCCCTAACCGCCGGCTTCTTTCGTCCCTTGCTGCCCCTCCACGACGGGCCGCGGCCGCGTGCGTGCTGGTCACTGCTGCGCCCGCGCCTCCGTCCTCTCGCGCTCCCCTCCCAGGCTGGCCAGGTCGGCCACAGGGGCTCGGGGTGGTCCCGGCTGCCTCCCCCAAGGGACACAGCGTGCCAGCTGCTGCCCGATGGGTTACAGAAAACAGAAACGCAAGCCCCGGCCCCTGGAGATGAGGGCTGCGGTGGGTTACAGGCTCCTGACTGCTCCCGTGCTGGAGGGGTGCAGGGTGGGAGAGGGCGGCTGGGGGCTCTCTAGGAGTGGGCTTTGTTGAAATCTTAACAGGCTCTTCCTCACTCTCCAAGGCCGGCCTCCTGGCTCCCTGGCCCCCATCTGTGACACCGCGGGGACCCCAACCACGATCTGGGAGCTGGGTGACCCGTGTCACTTTCTCCAGCCAGTGGAGGTCCTGGGAAGGCAGGGGTCAGTGTGACCCACCAGGAGCAGGAGGAGTGGTAGCTGTGGCATCCTGGGAGAGGCCAAGAGACAATGGCGCATGTCCCT